>NC_037337.1:81099524-81402554 GCF_002263795.3 Bos taurus | reverse complement strand
GGTAAGTTTTCTAATCTTCACAGCCACCCCAGGTCCCATCTGGTGCCAAAATACTGACAGAAAAATCATAAGATTCACCAAGACTGCCAACTCCTATGGAAGACACAGCGTTACCTTTTCCAGGGCTCTCAATGTAAACGATCCTGAATCCCAGACCAGCTTCCACCCACCCACTGACTGATCCCTGACTGCTTCTACCCCCAACATCCATCTGAAACTAAGCTACCACACAGCATCTATAAAAACGCTTTTCTTAAGAGTCAGAGGCACATGCAGTTAACTCCCAAGCATGACCTGTTTAAAGGTCCTCGGCCTCAATGCCCCCACCACCTACCTGCCTTCATGAGAGCACCCCGACTGACCCAGTGGCTATCAGAATCACCTTAAACTTACATCAGTTAATACCAAGTCTCCCCTTCCCCCTTAGTTATCCTAAACACTTAGTCCTCAGGAGTGGGGCTCCTATGGTGTCAAAACCCAGATTCTTAACCCCTAACGCTTCCTGCAGCGGAGAGGGCATTTGCTTAGGGTACAATGTTTCTCAAAGTGTGGCCAACCTCACCACCTGAAACAGTGTGTTAAATAGCTTCTGCCTCTGGAACAAATGAAACCTGCACCCTTGTTTTCTTCTGTTCAGGAAAGAGAACTGAAAGGAGGGGAGATTGTTTGATATTATTTTAAAAAAACTTTTATGCAGATTGCTGGGCTGCACTCCAGACAAACTGAATGGTTCTTTGTGGGCATGGGGTATGTGAACCTGATTTTAAAAGCACAGGGAAGCTGGGAAAGCATCACCCAGAGGATGTTAGTTTTCTCAGTCTGATGAAGAACTAAAATCTCATCACCATTTCTGCATCCCAGAATCTTAGGCGGCCAAATGCCAAACTCTCCTTTCCAGCTCTCCTTGGTTTGGATCCTGCCTTCCCACCAGGCCCAGCGTTAAGTCTTAGCTCTCTGGAAGCCTTCCTGGATGATGTCAGGCTTAATTCTCTTCCTTCTAATGGCACTCAGTACCTGAACCGCTCAAGGGAATGAAGATGCATTCTATCTTATCTTTTCCCCCAATTAGACTGTGAGGACTTCAGCTTCTGGCAGAAGGCCCAGTGCATACGTAACAGTTTAACACTTATGTGGTTGATCTGCTAAAGACAATGACATTGGAAAGTCAGTGTTAAACACACACACAAACACAATGTAGTACAAAGAGCATTTCACTTGCAATGGGAGGACCTGGGTTCAAAACCAGCTTTATCCTTTCCTGGCTGTGGTAAGTCACTGCGAGGACACCAGTGTGACATGATACCCAAGACAGTTGTCAACTGCCAACAGCAGCAAGCAACCATTATTTCTCTGATCTTGGGAGGTGGTTCATATTATTTATTTCTCTTTAGAGCCAAGAAAGTAAAAACTGAAACAGGCATCGCTATCATACAAACACAGAGAGAAAGCCTTGGAGACAATTCCCAAGGTCTGTGGTTAGTCACAAGCTCTGCTGGAACCTCACGGGCTCAGGCCTCTGTGCTTCCACCAGGGCAGGGAAGAGGGGGCAGGGAAACGCTCAGTAACTAGACCGTGCCTGGCACACCTCGTAGGTCTGCAAATGTTGAGTGATGAAAAGCTTGCACACACTACCTGGGACAAGAGAGCCCCAGGGCCCTCTCCCCCTGGGGCCCCTTCTCACACAGCCCCCTTCCCACCTGCATACCAAGAACAAAGCAGAGTTTCATAGGAGCAAGGTAAGTGAGCCAGAGGCCCCCAAGTGGGTGTGAACTGAAGAGCAGCAACAGTCTCGGCTTCTGGAAGTACTGTCAAAGCTGGTCATTAAAATCATCCTCAAACTGCTCTTCCAGTAAATGAAAAAGCAGAGTGCAGTATCCAGCTGCCTCAGATTAAAGCAGAGGAGTGGGGGGAAATGAGAAACAGAGTCAGGATTTCCAATTACTGCTAGCATGAGCGTGTTCAGAAGGGAGGAAATTAATGGAATCATCAAAAGGCTGGTGATTTCACTTAAAATGAGTTAAATCAGCCTCAATCTTCCCCTGTTTCCAGGGAGACCTCAGGCTAGTCACTGCTTGAGCTGCCTGAAAGCCACCCAGGCAGGATCAGAGCGGCTAAGTGACAGTCAGCCAAGACAGAGGCTGGGGAGACGGGCCAGACAGAGGCTGGGGAGACGGGCCAGACGATGGTTCTGAGGCAGGACATGCTAATTTTCTCCAGGCCAGGAGTCCTTCAGCTTGCCAATACAGCGGGCAGGAAATAAAGACTGCAAACGGGGTCCAACTCAATCTGAAGAGTGGCAACCTCTCCTAGGATGGTGAAAACATTCTGTAACTCACAGCTACCACAAAGTGGGCATAAGAGAGAAGGGAACAGGGGAAAGACCAGGGAGCCTGGATGTGCTCCTCACAGAGATGGCTAGGGTAGGACCCCTGGGAACTCCCCAGGCACACCCAACCCCTCCACGCACAGTGCACAGACACTGATGGCCAGCTGTGCCAGAACACAGAGTGCGTAAAGCGAGCAGAGAGGGAGGAGAGAGAGGAGGGCAAAGGAGGGCAATGAACACAACGTAAGAAGGGAGAAATCAAAGGAAAGGAGGCGCATGGGTGCATCCCTCTATTCCATACACCAGCCAATACTTCCACGGGCCTCCCATGAGCACTGTGCTGGGCAGTGCAGAAGGGAGGCCAACATCTCCGGGCACCTGGAAATGAGAACTCAGACATCCAGAAACACTGCTGGCAATGAGTGTGACGTCCTGGGGTACAGGGAGCAGCACCTGACAATGATGCGAAGTCAGCCCTCTGTGGACAGTTTTATGGGACAGCGTAACTGTACAGGCCAGAGACTCTAAAAAGTAAAGTTACTCTAATTTCTGAACTTCTCTGGTTTCACTTTCAGACAGTCAGTCCCTCAATGGGATTCTGGTTCAATATCAACAGAAGTTTCCACACAAATTAAAGAATAAAAAAAAAAAAAAAAAACAAGTTAACAAGCAAGCGGAAGTTCCTGACCCTGCTGAGGAAGCCATCAGAGAAGGCATTAAAGAATGCCAGGTAGGATTTCCCTGGTGGTACAGTGGGTAAGAATCCGTCTTCCAAAGCAGGGAACACAGGTTCAATCCCTGGTCCATGAAGATCCACATGCAGCAGAGCAACTAAATCCACGCACTGCAATTATTGAAGCCCGTGTGCTTAGAGCCTATGCTCTGCAACCAGAGAAGCCACCACAGTGAGCAGCCCACGCACTGCAACTAGAGAGTAGCCTCAGCTCTGTGCAGATGGAGAAAGCCCACACGTAAGCAATGGAGACCCAGCACAACCAAAAAAGGAAAAAAGAATGCTGGGTATCCAAGCTCAAAGGACCCTGGAGAGCGCTTGCCCCTGAGCAAAGTGAGGGGCCTTCAGTTATTGCTCTTGAGAGGTGGCGCACAGGCTGATCCGTGGGACCCCAGCTCA
Source organism: Bos taurus (assembly GCF_002263795.3). Classification (NCBI taxonomy): domain Eukaryota; kingdom Metazoa; phylum Chordata; class Mammalia; order Artiodactyla; family Bovidae; genus Bos; species Bos taurus. The sequence continues at coordinate 81,399,096 of NC_037337.1, read as the reverse complement.
GCACCCTGCTCTCCGTACCATGGACCTCAAGCTGTGGAAAGACTTAAAACACAAACTTCCAGAGCTCACCACTGCTTAAAAGGGCAGAATAGGAAGTGGAGGGAGGAGATGCCCAAAGTGATGCCGCTGGGGCTCCCCAGGCCTGGCCCCTCCCTCTGTCGGATAGCTGGAAAGGACAAGAACTGGACTGGTGAAGGTAAGAGCCCAGCCAGCACCTTCTTTAATCATTTAACCTCTTCTCAGTTTTTAAGTTAGGCTGATCCACCTGCAGCATCCTATTTCTGACCTTCCTCTATCCCCAGCAGTTTGTGACCTCTCCAACTCTCTGTTCACATCTTATCAAATTTGCTCTGGAAAGGTCAAGTGGGCTTTTTTAGCCCAAGTGCAAACTGGTGGTTCTCAGAGTGTGGTCCCCAGACCATCAGCAGCAGTCCGTAAGAACTTAGTAGAAACACAGACTGTCAGGCCTTACCTGAGACCTGACGAATCAGAAACTCTGGAGGTGAGGCCTAGCAACCCAGGCCCTCAGAGGATTCGAACACACACTCAAGTTTGAGACCCAATTGTTCATATAATCTATAAGGGTCAGCTGGCTGCTTCTCTCACAAGCCGGTGACTCTTAGCTGGCACAGTTGAATGACCTGAACTTCAAGCTAGGAGCCCACGGAGCTGCCACTGGAGGAAGGAGGAACTTTCCAACTCAGCCTGTCTTCCCTTGCTTCTAGGTTCAAGACCTTGTACAAGAAAGTACACAAACTGCCCTTGAAGCTGTGACCAGAGGCTGGAAAGCACGAGCTTGGGAAGAAACATCTGGATGGTCCTGGAGGACCTTACCTAGCAATGAAAACACAACAAAACCTCCCTTTGCCAGCTCTACACTGCTGAGACCAGACGTCAGAAGGGACAATGGTGAGTCAAAGAGCCCAGGCCTCTTCCTGACTAGAGAGCTGTCATGACTCTGATCTGCCCAGATGCCATCCTACCCAGTGCAGGCTGCAGTATTTGTTCTGCAGGAAAACTGCCCTAGGCCAGACACTCAGGGAGGTACCTGATCCCACCTCCCTGGGGCCTTGCCATGGGACCTGCAGAAGGCAACAGGCACCAGCGGTGCGTGCCCTGACACATCCTGGGACACGCTGGGTTTCCATGGGGGTGTACCAGGGTGGGGGTGGGGCTGGCACTATGGTGCAGAATCTGGAGCCTCAGGTACCGCCAACCACAGCCTAAAGAGAACTCTGTGTCCAGGGTTAGCTTGTGCCTGGGTTAGCCTTCTGCTTCCCTAGCTGATGCCAGGCCCTCACTCCCAACAAGACTCTGGGGCTTTCCAAGAGGAACATGGGTCTTTCCAAGAGGAAGATTTCTAGGCTTCTCAAAATCCTGACTACAGCCACCTTGTCTGACATGACTACGTCAGTGGAAATTAAAAAAAATTTTTTAAAGGATCCCTCCATTTCTTCTCTCACCTTCTTTGTTCCCAGGAGTGAGGCAGTCTCACACTTGGGAGATCCAAGCTTTAGACTCCACAGATTTGGGCTTTAGATTCAAGATTTGGGGCTCTGTTGGAAACTTTAGTTTGATCTATACAAAGTGAGCTATTTAAAAGCCAGCCTTCTGCCCAGGGATGGATGAAGGATTAGCCAGTTAGTGTTAACCAAGTGCTTCGAGCAATTCAGAGAAGAGATGCTCTCTAAAGGAAAAAAAAAAGCATTACAGTAATCCTTTCCACTGGAATAGACTTTTATGGTTTACCCAGAACTTTTACATGTACTAACTCACCTAATCCTATCATTCATAATGTTAATTATTCCTGCAGGGCCAGGGCTTTCTGTTACCAGTAACAGAATTCTGAACAAGAGGGACCACAAAGCTTCTCAAGTGCCTGACAAGGAGGTGCTGAGAGCAATAGCATGGAGAACGGGTTCCTCTGCTGAAGGTCTCTCATAAGAAATTTGAGACACGGGGACGTCCCTGGTGATTCAGGGGTTAAGACTCTGTTCCTCCACTGCAGACGGCAGGGGTTCGATCCCTGGTCAAGGAACTGCATCCCAGGTGGCCAAAGCGGAAACACATCTCCACTAGAAGGCACGACGGTTCTCTGTACTTGGACACATCAAATCACAGGAGAGTCCTCACCCCAACAGCTCCAGGCACTGGCCGGATACCAGCTGACCAGTCTTGGATACACTTGCATGCCCATGGCCAGCCGCTCCTCCCCTCTTCTCCCTTCCCTTCTCAAGCCTGAGGAAACTTCCCCATGGAATTCCTGATGTGGGACCCCGTGCAGTGCACCAGACTGGCTGAAATAAGTCATTCTTGTCAGGCAGGCCTCCCACGGGCTGGCTGGGCAGACGCAGAGGATGAGGGACCAGCCTGGAGGGGCGGCCTCACTCAGCCAGTCCCTTCCAGTCCCCACAGGCAAAGAGTCCATTCTCCTCCCTATCTTCTCCATGGACTTGTACAAAAGCAACACCCTTTTCCAGTCCTCCTCATTTCTTTGTTTAGACTCATTCAACCCTTAATCCATTAACTGGTGTTTGTTTTTTTCTCTAACCTTTTGACCTTTAACACCAAGCTTATTCCTCCACCCTCTCCCTCCTCTACTGCTCTGACAACTCAGCTAGGAAGAGCACCTACCTGCCTCCACCAGCAGCATCTTACCCCTCTGGGTACTTCCCCCAAACTGTGCTTTTGGTGATGCTCAGCCCAACCTCTGAACTCTTAGGCCAAGGCTATGCTTCTTTTCTTTTTTGAAACCTTGGCTTCTAAACATACTCCACCAAAATAGAAGAGACCACTCACTCAACCAGTATGGTAAAGCAGCAAACGAGTTTAGAGGACAGAGTATACCAGACTTCCAAAGTTTCAACAGAAGTGATGCTGCAAGTTCCAAAGGAAGGAATAGCCCAGTGAGCCCAGCAGACACGAAACTCTCTCTCTCTCTCTCTACCTCTCCTCCCTCCAGACTGGCCCCGACAGGCTGGCTGAGGCATCACGTGACAACAGTGATGACGGCCACACCATAACCCCACGTGGTATGTACGTCATTATGTAGCAAGACTGAGGGACACTGAGAGACGTCTTAAAAATTACACAACACGCGAGCGGCAGAACCAGGGTTCCAACTGGCCCACCCGGCCCAAGAGACTGCATTCTTAACCTGACTATGCCATCTGTCTCCCCTATTTGCCTCAGGTCTTAGGTAGACTCCTCTCCCTCAGAGAGGCCTTTCAACCATCCGCACGTGAGCAGAGCCCTGCCTGTGGGTATTCCAGGGCAGCAATAGCGACCACAGGGAGTATTTTACAGAATTGGAGCCGGCACCATCACAACCCTGGCGGGAGCTCAACAAGAAACAGTGGACATATCAGAGTCTAAACCGCCCCGCCTGCATTCCTTCTGGTGTAGAGTCCTGTTCCTGGCTGTAGCCACCCGCCTCTCACGGGCTGACCATGAGGATCGACTACATGTGACAACTTCCAACAAGAGCCAGTCCAGTACCCAGTTCCTGAAAGTCCTCCAAGGCATTACCTATCTTCAGCTGCCCCACCCCACCCCGGCCTGCCTTATATCATCAACACACACTTGCTAAATGAGTTGATGTCGCTTACGAAAACACGAAACCAAATCTGTTCCATGGCAACCCTGGGTGTTAGGGTCTGGAACAAGTCCATGGGGTTTGTGTATCATGATCTGCAGACAAAGGGTTCAGGTTCCCCAAAGCAGGAATTCCCCAGAAGCCTTAATGAGCTGTCTAGTCCCTTCAATAATCAAAGATGGTCAAGACCCTCGTAATCGGAATCCTGTTCATAGGGAAAACTCTCTGACATTCTCCAAAGAGAAAGGGCTGAGACCAAGAGCTCCTGCTTATACCATTCAGCAAATACACATGTAGCCTAACTCTCCTTCCCTCAGACCTTATTTATTCTAGTAGTAAGGGGATGGGTGCTGTCTCAGAGGAGCTGACTTTGAACTGCATCTTAAAGGATGAAGTGAAGGGAGAAGGGGAGGGAGGGGAGACAGCGGGCTTCTAGCTACAGGAAATCTAGCCACTGAAAGAACAGTGTAAAGACAGGCTTGAAGGTTCTAGTGCTCAGGGAAAGGGGAATAAGGAGTCCCCTCAGCCTCGACTTTAAGGACAGAGGTAGAGGGAGCTGTGGACGGGGAAGGGAAGCCAAATCCATCCAGCTGCCGTCTCCCTCTCCAATGTCAGGGTAAGTTTAGGGCCAGCACGGTTCGCACATCCATTACTGCACACGACGTCACTCCCACATGTAATGAAAGCCTACCTCTCCTTGCTCCTTGTCACCCAAGGGAACCCTCACTGGGTTCAGAGACTCTCGCTCAGGCTGAAATTTAACACACTGGATGATGAACTCGTCTGGGCGGCCTGCCCAGCCCCACTCCCTTCCTCTCAGAAGACCCACCCCCCTACATTCACCCTCTAAAGCATGAAGACACTTCCACATCCTTCTCCACTGCCAGGAAGGATGGAGAGAGTCTTACGGGGAACCATTGATTAGGCTGCTGCTGCTCACAGGGCCAGGGACTCGTCCTGCCTGTCCTCACACACAGGACGGACCATGACCCTGCACAGGGCTACCAGGAGTGACCCCTCCCACCCCCACCTCCCCAGGACGATCCCTGGCCTGGTTATAACAAAGTACAAAGGACATTGTCCCTGACTTCAAGGAGCTTATGTGCAAACTTTCATAAAGCCAAGAAGAAAGAACATGAACTAAGATTAAGTTCCACTGCATGATGGGGACAAATCAGAGGGCCACACAATCCACTGATGTCACCAGCTAACTTCATAGGCCATAAGTGAGCCATCTGGAGCAAGCATGCATCGTCATCAGGAGCCTGAGTGTGGCTGCACTGGGTCCTCTGCAATCTAGCCTCCAAAGTAATGAGACCAACTGGGAAGCAGAAACATCCAAGGCTCCTCTCCTGTTGGCCCCGCACCTCGAAGTGTCGAGATAGGTGCTCGGCAAATATTGACAGGTGGCTGCCCACGCCCTGTTTGTCCTTGTCTGGTGCATGACAATCCCAACAACATTCTCTTAAGCCTCCCACTGCCAGAGTCAACAAGGCTGAGCTGTTGGAACTCAAGCCAGTGATAATAAATACACAGGTCCCGCCTTCTCCCAGGGAGACCTGTATCTACTGAATGTGAAGAACTGATAGTCAGGACATTTGTATTATATAAAGTGTCACTTGCTGGCTACTCAGAGTAACAAAGGCCAGAGCCAAATTATTTTACAATCTTGCAGGAGTTCTTGGCCATAACTTCCTGAAACACATTTCCCCTCCTTGGCTTAAACAGCTAAAATACTTTTTGTGAATTTGAGAAGAAAAAACGCTGTGCAAAGAATAAACCTTGAAGAGAATCTGTTTATCTTCTCTGCACTACTTCCCAGAATTCTGAATGATTAAACAGTTGTACTTTTAAAAGATTTGGCTACTGGCAAAGCTAACAAGTTAAAGCAGTTAAAACGGGGGGAAAACCTTGTCTCTAGGGAAACAAGTGAACCTGGGTAGGAAAAAGACTCTTACAAAAATGAATGCTGTCAAACACAGCTAAGGAAAGTAGGAGGAGGCAAAAGCACTACCAAAACGGAGAGACGAGAAGAGAGTTCTTAATTTTTAATTCTATCTTGTATTCTCCTAGATGTGTTTAGAAATTCTGTAGAATATAACCCTTCTTTCATATCACTGTGCTGATGAAATACCTCTTTAAAGAGCAGACCCTTGGGGGACTTCCCTGGTGGTCCAGTGGCTGAGAATTCACCCTGTAATTCAAGGGACACAGATTCAATCCCTGGTCAGGGAACTAAGATTCCCACATGCTGTGGGCAACTAAAGCCCCTGAGCCACAACTGAACCTGACTGCCACAACCAGAGAGCTCATGCACTCCTCAGAGCCTGTGCTCCGCAACAAGAGAAGCAACAAGGCGGGCCACAACTAGAGAAAGCCACGTACCACGACGACGACCCAGCACAGTCCAAAAATCAAAGAACAGACCTCTAGCATTCTCATTTTGTTAAGGTTTCAAAAACCCTCTGGACATTCCTAACAATGTACCTAACAAAAGTACCAGCAGCTTTGAGGGAATCCCGGCTCTGAGATGCCAACAAGACAGCCTCACTGAAGGGAAGGACTGACTGTGAGATGACCCAGCTGACTCTCAGCCCCAGCACTGCAAAGGGCCACCGCTGCTCTTTTCTGCTTGGCTTCACGTGTGAGATGCCAACAGGCGGCATTTGAGAATCAGGGGCATGCGAACTGGGGAGAACTCATCCGTATGTGTCTAAATATACTCAGGATGCTGCGCTAAACTGAATCCAAAAGAATCCAAGAGACACGGAAGAAACAAGGAGCACCTTCCAACAGAGCTAATCAGCTGTGGTGTCAAAAGTGCAGACTGGTATCAACTGGTGCTAGAGTCTGGTCCTCACACCTGGCAATTACTTCTCTGTACGCCAATCAATGTCCTAAGTGCTTCGTATGTACCATCTTATTTAATCCTCACAACAATTGTATGAAGTAAGATTATCTACTGTCTTCCCTATTCTAGCGAAATACCGACAACGAGGTCAGCAAGATTATCCAAGGTAAGGCAGGCAGTGAGGCACCGAGGCAGTACTCATCCTCTTCGTGGAGAGTTCAAACTGTAGGCTGGCTTAAGGTGAGCTGGGTAAACAGGGCAGGGAGACCCAGCAGCAGGCATCCCTCTCAGTCACAGCACACTGCGGAACAGTCGTCGCTAAACACTGCCGTTCCTCTAGGCTCCAAAGCTGAACACGCGGCGGCCAAGGTCACTCCTGATCTGGCCACAGTCCAGGCAGCTGACTACACCAGTATCAGCCACCTGGAATGGGAGGACTGCTCACACCCTTGTAGGTGCTGCTGGGGTGATGAAGAAGAAAGGAATCTCCCAGTCGGTGAGAGGTGGTGAAAGAATTCATCTACAAACCTACCTAGAACAATTAAAGACTGAGCACTCACCTAGTTGTTTTTTTTTTTTTATTAGCACCCTGTGACCCTCTTTTACAGAAAGATGTGGGTAAGGATAACCTGTAAGCTTGTATTTAAGGACCAGAGTAGTGGGGCACCTTTGTTTGGGAGGTGGAATGTGTGTTTAATGAGGCTTTAACCCAGAGGAGAGTCACTGAGGTGTTCAGTCTGGTAGACTTGTGGCTTGTTTTGTTCGGAAGTCACAGTGCAAAGCTCATACCATGCACTGGCGGTGTTCTAATCATGGCACAACAATCAGCAAGCAGAGGGCAATTTCTCAACGTCTTTTCATGATGCCAGGGTTCAGCCAGCTCTATAATGACCCACCCAGCCTCCTACCACAATCCCCAAGTCTTTTTATAGTCACAGGTAATTACACCATGGAGAGATTACATCACGTCCTCAGCATGGTTGGCAGCTGACAGGAAGATGCTCTGCGGATGTTTTGGGAACTTCATTTAGCAAACAATTTGCTGTGGTCCCTATTGTTCCTTTCCAAAAATAGAACTGCCTTGGCAAACCCTGTGCCTGAACTGGGACCCAAACAACCACGGGTCATTACAGAAAAGAGCAGAGACAACCACAGAGGCAGACAGGGTAACCCAGAGATGACTCCTGCATCTTTCATCCAGAAAGGAAAACAGATGGTGTCTCTCTTCCTCTGTCAAAGTTATCCTCTGAAGGATGCTGATCTGAGCGCTCCAACAGAGAGCAGTACAAGAAACAGGTCTCAGAGAAGCCGGCCACTCAGCAGAGGTAGTGTGGTTCTCAGCAAGAGCATGGGCAACAGAGTCAGACAGACTGGGTACAAATCCCAGCCAGCTTCCCCACCTACAACTGTCTGCCGCTTACCGGCAGTGCAAGTTACTGAAACTCCCTCGGCAGTGCAAGTTACCGAAACTCCCTTGGCCTCGGTTTCTCATTTGTAAAAACGTTACAGGACCATGTAGATCACGGGCATTCTGAGAGCTTTTACGTGATACCACGGAGCCTGACACGCAAATGATGCTCCGTACACATCACTTCCCTACCTGTCCTCTCTTCCCAGCTCAGTGTATGTTACCTCGGACTCCAAGTCCCTTCGGAGACGGTGAGGTGAGCCAGGGCCACCTGCCAACATCTCTCTGCCAGAGTGATGCTAAGGGCCAAAGCCACACCATCCCCCTGAGAGTCGAGCTCTCAACATTTTCCATCTTCAGTGAACACTAAGCACCTAGCTTTATCACTCTGCCTTCCTTGCTTTAGGTGCTTGTGTGATTTTGAACACAGCCATTAAGTGTCACAGCAACGGAAAAAAAATCAGAAACAAAATACTAAGTTTTTTCAATAAAATTGCTCAGAACAGAGAGAGAATGGAAATTAAAAGCTTTTTATACAAGTCAGCAAGGCAGCTGGCTTGGGACCATCCAACTATGCAAACATGGAAGGCGAAAGGGATTCTGGACGGAATCAATCCTTCCCTAACTGGTCAGGTTTGACACTTCCTCCCAACCCCTTATCCTCAACCCAAGAAGTGACTCTACATCTCCAGTTTTGTTTTGCTTTTTAAATATTTATTTACTTTATTTGGCTGCTCCAGGTCTTAGTTGTGGCATGAGGAATCTTTAGTTGTGGCATGCGGGATCTAGTTCCCTGACCAGGGGTCGAACCCAGGCCCCCTGCATTGGGAGCATGACCATTAGACCACCTGGGAAGTCTCTCCGGTTTTGTTTTTTAAAGACAGAAGAGGACGTCATCCACATGAAGCCTCCCGCCCAGAGTGACTCAACAGGAGGTCACATACCAAATCTGCTGTTGTTATTATTTAAAATTACACAGAGCACTTTATATGTCAAGCGCCTTCCAATCATTTTTATTAGTCCACACAACACCCACCTAACATCCTCAAGTGTTGTATTTCCGTTTTATAGGTGACACCAAGAGGTCAAGTGATTTACCTGAGGTCATACATACAGCAAGTTTCTTAAAGTCACAAGCAAAGAGACCTGGGAGAGGCTCCTACACAGCGGGGATGCTAATTCCTCTCCAGCCCAAGAAAGGCAAGTTGGGTAGCATGAGCACAGGCCTTCTTTTTAGACCTGGTCTTCCCCTGCAGACTGTGCCCAGGTATGAAGAGTAAGACACGCTTCCTTTTGCCACTCTGAAAAAGGGAACTTTCAGTAACTCTCTCCGTCTCTGCTAAAGATATGACCAAGGGGCAAGCTGAACCAATCCTCTGTAACCCTATCTCCATTATAACTCCAAATCGATGGCTGCAGATAAGAGAAACCAGGACAGAAAACTGAACTAGGGACATGACATACATCACTTTACGTAGAGCTTTACCCCAGAACTCTCAAGTGCCTCTTCATGATGCTTTTCTTCTAAACCTGAGCAATTACGACCAATACTAGGCATGCTCGTGGTATTTACAACCAGAGACTATGCAGACCAATCACCTCCAGAGGACGCCTGCTGACCTCTGCCCAGTGAGACTCTTGCAGTCATGTTTGTGCCAGGACACATGAAGATATCTACTAGAGCTCTCTGGGTAACAAGCATCTCATTATAATGCCTCTGGAATGGGTGTTTAAGAGCAGCTATAGGAACAGGTAAGAAATGCAGGAAGAGACCTTTCCTGACCTGAATGCCTTTCCTCGACTTCAGATTATCTGAGAGTCTTGGTTTCTTGGCAAGCTTGCCTGACACACCACTCATGCAGGCTCGGCCATACAGGTGTGCTCTGGGTTTCAGGCCAAGCTGTGGGCACCTCCTTCCACCAGAAACCACTCCAGAGAGGAAAAAATATCACAACTTGGTGCACTCGAACGAAGTAATGGTGAAACCCCTTCCCCTGTCTGCACCCTGCTCACGCCAGTACACAGGTTTTATGGGGAATAAAAAGACTGGGCGGAGGCGGTGGGACGGCAGGGGAGGAAGGATTCTTTGCAGATGGGGAGGGAAAGAAAACAACAGAGCCAATTTTCCCATCCTGGTCTGAGCCCACACTACAGACTTATATTTTTTCCATACTGGAGAATAATAATCCCTTTATCCAGCCAGTCTGGGACCATCAGTCCCTGATAATTGATTTCAGACCCTGAATGGAAGGCTGGGAAGGTGTGGGTAGCTGGAAAATGGGGTGGGGAATGGGAGGGTGGGGGGAAGCCCATAAAAGAAAGTGGTGGGGTACAAGGGATGGCCCGATGAAGCTAAAGAGGCCGAAGGCAGAAGCTCTGCCCTCACACGGCCATGGAAGGCCGGGGCGCCTCCCCAGCGGAGCCGGGGAAGAGCATGCGTGCTGGTGCGCCAGGCACTGGGCGGGGCTCTGGTCCCAGGGCTGCCGTGAGCCCGACCCTGGGCCAGTGCACAGCCTCTGAGGTCCGTCCTAGCTCTGCCCAGTCCCTTCTTTCTTCTTACTCTGACAGCCACTCCATTCATACACATTCTTAGTGAGCATCGCTTGTTCTGGGCTGGGGGTAAGTTGGCAAACCTCCTCCATAAAGGGCCAAATATCTTAAAGTGTAAATATTTTAGGCTTTGGGCACTACCTGGTCCATGTCACTATTACCCAACTCTGTCATTATAGCACAGGTGAGGGACCTGAGGCTTACAGAAGCAGAGACTCGCTCTGGGTCACAGAACTAGCGAGAGCAGGACTGGGCCCTGAACACAGAGGATTCCAAAGTGCGCATCCTTACCTGCACATCACACTCTGAATTCTACACCTCGGTCCCATACGTGACTATGGCTAAGGGAGGGGGATGGTTAAGTCACCCCTGGTAGGCTCCTACACCCCCACTTCCGGCTGGCTCCCTAGGTCCCTTGGAGCACCCCTGCCCCCCAGGACTGGCTCTCAGCTGTATCGCAGGACCAGCACTGAAGCCACCACCCTCTGCTCTCCCATTAACTGCTCCACAAGCAGAGAATCCTCTTCTCCCAGCCTTTGGGAAAACAATGGTACTGAGTCTTTTCCTTCGCATACTCAGGCAGCAGGCAGGGGCTTACCTGAGGCAAGTCCGTCTCCAAGGAGGGTGCTAAGAATCACCAGGGGAAGGAACACTCCATGTCCCACGGAGGCCACGGCAAACGCTGAGGTGCTCTTTGGTGCTATCCTGCCATGGCACATCTTTTATCCGTCCAAGTTATTTTTAAAAGGAAAAATGTAAAAGCCAGAAGGAACAACTCTGAAGTCAGCCTCAGGTAGATTCACCTAGTTTAAAAAAAAAAAAAAAAGGACATAAGTGAAAGCTTTAGCCTATGTTAGTTATAATAGGCCTTCCTTTATGATAAGGGAAGCCTTGGTAACATACAAAGTTGAAAGAATTCTAGCAACTGAATCCCTACTGCCAGGAGAAGAGACAAGCATGTAAGTGGCTTTTCAACTCCTCCCTGGGGAAATGCCAAGGCCCATAGTAAGCTGCCACAGGCGTGGTTACCACCTGGGAGCCAGATCCTTGTGACGAGACAAGGAGACCAGAGCCGGCTCACCTGGGGATCCGTCAAGCTGGGTATAGCTTTCAGAAAGTGCCCTGCTGCCTGCCTGCCGTGGGGGCTCCAGCAGAGAGGAGGAAAGAGATGGTTGTTCACGTGGAGAGTGCTGCACCCGAGTTTGCCTCTGCCTTTGCCACTGGACTCAGAGCAAGTTCAACTAACCGGAAAAAAAAGAGAGAACACGTGTCTAAGACGGAGAAACCACCGCCTAGAGAAGGAACGCCACAGCCGGCGCCAAGAGCCCCTGGCTGGGCCTGCTCAACCACCAGAGGCTGCAGGAGCCCCTGGGGACCTGGCTCCCACCACCAATCTCAAAAATGGACTAATTACTCAAGGCTCACCCAACACACCTGCGCCCCCAGAGGCCGCATCTGTTGGCTTTATGGGACAAACACTGAGGGGAGAACGAGGCTTAACTGTTGACTAGCCTGACCATCCACTTTGGCTCAAAGACTTAAAGAAGAATAGGAACCAGTATCTTTAAAAAAGAAGAAAAAAAAAAAAATCAGGGATCAAGACTTCTAAGGGTTTTTTCCCACTTGCTTTCAGGAAAGCAGAACGGTTGGTCATATATTTTGATATAGATCTATTATATTTTACTTAACTCATTTGATATCATTTATCCTAGTTTATAAAAGATATTCCAAATATAAGGTTACACTTCCTCCTTAAACGCCATACACACCTCTTTCTCCAGTACAGGTTTATGTAAACAGATACGCGAGCCTGCCATCTACAATCATAATAAAGGATGTCCCTGAGGGATATCACCCAGCCCTGACTTTAATCCATGCATGAAACCTTTGGCTCAGGCCTACACAGCCCTTCTAAAGAGAGGTACTGCAGACAGCAATATGAACTGCCTTAGTCTAAAGGAAAAGCAGCTATGAGGGTCTTCAATGAGCATGACCAAGGGGCTCACGAAGAGAGCTAGCCACTGGGTCTTCACTCACCACCCCTCAATGGTTGGGACTGTAGAGTCCTCTGTCCCCAGCTTTTACCCAGACTCCAACTTGGGCCAACAGGGATGGTTCATGGAGAGGTCTAGGGATGGAGTCTGCTAGTGACCCAAAAGGGTACACAAAACCACGTGTGTGTAAATGTGTAAAAAGAGTTATGTAGCTAAGAATGGTAGAGTCAGAATGCCAGAATTCAAATCTCTTTCCTCTATTATGACTTGTGGCCAATTTACTTTCTGAGGCTCAGTTTTCTCATCTGTAAAATGGAGAGAGTAACCATACAATCATCTTCATAGGGCTGATGTAAGGATTCAGTTCAGTTCAGTCCCTCAGTAGTGTCTGACTCTTTGCGACCCCATGAACCTCAGCACACCAGGCTTCCCTGTCCATCACCAACTCCCGGAGTCCACCCAAACCCATGTGCATTGAGTTGGTGATGCCATCCAACCATCTCATCCTCTGTCATTCCCTTCTCCTGCCCTCAATCTTTCCCAGCATCAGGGTCTTTTCAAATGAGTCAGCTCTTCACATCAGGTAGCCAAAGTAACGGAGTTTCAGCTTCAACATCAGTCCTACCAATGAACACCTTAGGATCAGACAAAGTGCTCAAAACAGTGCCTGGCACTTTGCAAGTCCTCAGTAAACAATGGCACCTGTTGCTATCATAATTATGAATAAGATCTGAGCATCAGAGGAGACCTTAGAGGTCATCAGGCTTCATCTCCTCTTCTGAAAGAAGTCAAAACTAAGGTTCAGAGAGTTAAAAGGTTATGCCCAGGCCGCCAGCCAGTTAGCAATGGATCCCTGGTGCTGCCACTGTACATGCAGCCACAGCGGGTAACCTGGGCAGGCACTCACCACCCCGCAAGGGAAGAACAAGTGGATCATGGAGAAGGACACCTGCTATTGCCACATGACAGCACGTGCAGAAGCACTTCTGCAGAGAATGGACGAGGCCAGATCAGGGTGGTGCTCACTGTTCCGTGCATGAGTGGAGGCAATCAGGAAAGACTACCCAGGAGAGGGGATGCTAGACAGACTACTAAACGAAGTGTCCAGTGGAGAAGGAACACATTAACTACAAGTGGCTGGGAGCAATGGAACCCTACACTCCCAGGAGACGCTAGAGGCAGGTGCTAGGCTAAATTTAAAATCGATCCTGAAGACCAGGACTTCCCTGGTGGTCCAGTGGCTATGACTCTGTGCTCCCATGCAGGGGCCTGGATCCATCCCTCGTCAGGGAACTAGATCCCACACGCCACAACTAAGACCTGGTGCAGTCAAATAAATAAAAATAAATTAAAAAATAAAAACTTTATCACTGAAGACCATGTGGAGCTTCCAAGGATTATACACAGGGAAGTTCTACCACCAAATTCTTTCAGGAAGATCACTGTGGCACAGATTTTAGAGGACTGGTTACCAAGTGGGAGGGTAACTTGGTATGAGGGAGGGTTACCAAGTGGTAAAGAATCCTACATTTAGCATTTTATAATTAATGTAGGGGATTCCCCATTGGCTCCGTGGGAAAAAATCTGTCTGCCAAGAGGGAGACCTGGGTTCAATCCCTGGGTTGAGAAGATCCCCTAGAGGAGAAAATGGCAATCCACTTCAGGACTCTTGCCTAGGAAATCCCATGGACGGAGGAGCCTGATGGGCTACAGTCCATAGGGTCACAAAAGAGTTGGACACGACTTAGCAACTAAACAACAATTAAAGTAGAGCTCTCTGGAGAACCATGTGACAATATCTAGCCCCCAAATGCACATATTCTCTGACTTATCCATTCTACTCCTATAATCTGTCCTCAGAAACCACTTGTGTGCAATGATACATATGCAGGATATTCAATGCATTATTTATACTGGCACAAGACTGAAGGGGACTAGTTAAATAAGTTACATAACAGAATACACGCAGTGGTTTAAAAAGAACTGGGCAGTTCAGTCTGTACTAATATGGAATCACTTCCAAAGTTAGTACGTGAACAAAACCATGTGCATGTGTGCATGTGTTTTTAAGATATACACACGTGTGCACGCACACACACACACACACACACACACTCTTGTATGCACTGAAAGTCTCTCTCTGGAACTGATGCACAAGAAACTGGCAGCTACCAAGTGCTGTCAGGGAAGGGATCTGGGGTAACAGGGCAGAAGGCTCACTGTTCACTGAACGTATTCCCTTTTCATCGCCTTGAGTGTTGTACCTTGTGTATTACCTAATCAAATAGATAAAATACAAAATAAAATTAATGCAGCAAGGCCTTCCCATAGGCCACCCACTTCCTTTCTCAACAAATGAATGGACACGCCAGTAAATCTGATTTTCCCTGCCAGGAATACAGTGGGTTGCAGGGCTCAGCACAAGGGTCATCTCCTGGGGGAGTTCTTTTCTGACATGTCACACCCACCTCCAGTAGAAATAACCCTCTTCTTACTCCCCAAGTGCCCTGAGCACCCTACTCTGACGTTACCTCTATCAGGTGATTACATCTGTTTATCTGTCTTACTTCACCAGGCTCAAAGTTTCTGAAGGCAGGGACCGTGAATTACTCAACATGGAATTTTCAAAAGCCGTCACAGGGCCTGGCACCAGACAGGCAGGCAGCAAATGTCTGCTGAACTCATGAATACTATGGGGAGAAGCGAGTATGGAACTGGGGAAAAGATGCATACATATAAGCTCATGTTTTGTTTTGAAGAAACAGGTGGTTCCTCCCTTACTGTTAAGCAGCTACCTGGGGCAAGGGACTAATTCCACCATGAGTCAAAGACCTGATCAAGTGCAGAACAAATGGGGTGATGGAAATTAGGGCTCTGCAGAGAGAAAAGATGAACAGAGGAAGAGTCAAGGAACGTTCACACGCAAGGCTGAGCCAAGGGTAGTGCTTTAGAAATAACTTGGAGAAAAGTGAGTCCCCACGGTCCCAGAGTATCCCAAAATGGGAAAACTCAGCTATTATAGAGAAAGGGTCACGCTACACCTAATCATTTTAAGAAAGGATCTGCTTTGAATGCAGAATTTAAAAAAACTGTCCTTGAATTGTGGCTTTAGACCAAGTAAAAAGAAAAACACTGAAAAGAAATTAAGATTGAGTATTCATTACTATGCCTAGAAAAAACCTATAGGTGAAAACTTGGGGAAAAAAAAAAGTATTCATTTCACTTCAGTATTTTTTTTGGGGGGAGGGGGATGTTTTAGTGACGACTTCTCCTGATTAAAAAATTATGATTTAGAGAAAGAAAGTAGAATGGTGGTTGTCATGGTCTGGGGGGAGGAAGGAATTGAGAGTTACTATTTAAGGTTTTGTCAGATGAAGAGAATTATGGAGACAGACAGTGGTGATGACTGTTTGACATTATGAATGTACTTAATACCACTCTTCAAAATGGTTTAGACAGTAAATTTTATTTTATGTGTGTTTTACCAGAGTAAAAAAAGAAAAAAAAAACTGGAAAAATTATGATTAAGAGGAACTGGGAACTAATCATGCTTACTTCCAAAGCCTGCGCTCACACCCATCCTTACAAGGCATGTAGCATCTAAACCAGACATGAGGAGAGAGGAAAGGATCTGGAGGACCAACTGCCACCAACCAGCCTGCTAGTCAGGAACGCTCTCTGGCTTCTGTTTTCACACCTAGAAACGGCTCTAAAGCCTCTCTCAGCCACAGAATCCTCCAGAGCGCATCCATGCTTCTCTTTGTACAACTCACTGATTCCTCCAACAGCCAGCGTTCCCTTCCAAAACATGAGGTGAGGAAGAGTCATGGAAAAACCTACATTCACCCTTTTGATTCTCCTTCTTGGGATTCTTGCTGCCACCTCAACAGCCTGTGGTAAAAGGAGACCACCATGATCTGGACTGCCATCGGGCCCCTCCCACCTCTGTGAACCCAAATGTCAAAAGCTTCAGTGACTGTGCCCTGCTGAATGTGATGGTCATAAACATTCGTTTCCTGTCCAGAGCCAAGAGGAAAGACACTGCCTTCACCTCTGCTTCCTCAGCTGTAAAATGGAAGCTGTGAAAACCAAGCTTGAGTTATCTCACTGCTGCTGCTGCTAAGTCGCTTCAGTCGTGTCCGACTCTGTGCGACCCCAGAGACGGCAGCCCACCAGGCTCCCCCGTCCCTGGGATTCTCCAGGCAAGAACACTGGAGTGGGTTGCCATTTCCTTCTCCAATGCATGAAAGTGAAAAGTGAAAGTGAAGTCACTCAGTCGTGTCCGACTCTTCACGACCCCATGGACTGCAGCCTACCAGGCTCCTCCATCCGTGGGATTTTCCAGGCAAGAGTACTGGAGTGGGGTGCCACTGCCTTCTCCGGGGTTATCTCACTAGGTTCTAGTTAAGGCTCAAAAGAGACAAAATGAAAGGGACTGCTTGCTCTGTGAACTGGTAAGACTCAGACCTTCTATTCAGTCTCAGCCTCTAAGCCAAGACAGCAGAAGGTGACCTGAGAAAACTGCTCTTAAGAACGATGACAATAAGCATGGCACGCCTCCGGGGCTGAGGACAGCCTGTAACACGAGCTCCGAGTTCACACAGTTTGCTTACTTGTTGTTGCCATAGATGCTTCCAGATGAACCAAAGAGCCTGCTAAGATTAAAGGTATCCTAAGAGTCGCTCACAGCCTAGACAGGCAGCAGCAGGGGTCAGGGGGAACCCTGGAACAGCCGGGGCACCCAGGACCCAGCCCCTTGTAGCCCCTGTGCCTGGGGCCCATTCCTGCACGCACTGCTCCATTCTCCCTGCTCCTCAGGTCGAGGATGTCACAGTCCTGCTGCAGGCGCGGTCAGGTCACACTCTACTGAGCCCTCCTCTGTGGAGGCTAAGGGTTCTGACTCAGCCCTGCCAGCCTCCCAGAGGCTACCTGAGTTTCTCTACGGCTCAGACTCAGTTTACATGAGTCACTGAGGACAGATTATTTCCTAAGTCACGGCCATCTCTCCCTTAGTTATAAGAGGTAAGTGAATAGGTAAGACCAACAGAAATCCTTTCCTTGCTTCAGGCTAGTCTGGAAAGGGGATGGTGGTGATGGAGAATCTAGAATAAGTTTGTTCCTTTGATTAACCATCTTCACCAACCCCCATACTACCATGTGATGGGGGGAAGACAACAGTTCATGAAGTCAGAACAGAATTTAACCCTTGCATTTCAGATTGTACGGAAAATAAGTGTTAGCTCTGTGGAGTTCAGAGCTCCTCAAAGGTTGTGATAAGAGCAGGGAACATGCCGTGGGGCCCTCCTTGCTTCTCCCTTTCTCCCAGTGGTGCCTCCCAGCTTCACTCTCATTCATCCTGATTCCTCTGGGCCAAAGCAGAAAAAGATACCTAAATGCCTCCCACTCCTCCCCCATAAAATGTCAAAATTATATTACTTTTAGATGTCTTCAGTTCACTTTTTTCCTCCCTGGGGATAAATGGCTCCTTCCAATTTTGCTAACCTCTGTATCTTCCCCTTTCTTTTATGCCACCAACAGCTGAGTACTTCAATAGGCACGAAGTTGTCTTTTGAACTCTGAGATCCTTGAGAGTCATAATGTTACTTTATCCATTTCCTTTTCATCTCCAGTCCCAAAGCCAAAAGGACACAAATATCAGAGGTCTTGTTAAAATTTACCTCTTATAAATCACAAAAATAATCCTCAGGTTTTCTCAGAAAAACTTCCTGGTGCTTCCCTGGTGGCTCAGATGGTAGAGTCCACCTGCAATGCAGGAGACCCAGGTTAGATTTCTGGGTCGGAAAGATCTCCTGGTGGAGGGCGTGGCAACCCACTCCAGTATTCTTGCCTGGAGGATTCCATGGACAGAGGAGCCTGGCGGGCTTCAGTCCATGGGGTCGCAAAGAGTCAGACACAACTGAGTAACTCACACTTTCACTTTCTCAGGAACCACTGAAGCCAGGGTAAGGCAGGTACTGGAGGCTTTTCTGAATTGCTCTGATATCCCTGTATTCTTATCTTTCTTCCCAAAATTGCTCACTACAGCCTCTTGCTGTTTTGTTCTCCCTACCCTGTTCCTCAGGCTTCAGACAGCAGAAACACCAGCAGATACATGGCACCTTCCCTATAATCATCTCTAATGACTCTTTTCTAGAAGCCAGCAGGATGACTGCAGCATGGACCTGCAGGCAGGAGACAGCCCTCATGTCCCAGCACCACCACCCAGCAGTGGCTGGGCCTCAGATGAGTCGTTCATTCTTCCTGGCACTCAGGGCCTGCATGATCCCCCAATGTCCTTTCAGTTTTAAGCGCTCTGGAATGTCTTCTAGGGAAAAGGAGGGGCCTCAAAGTATTTCCTCTGAAACAGAAGTCAACAAAAGTTTTGAGTAGAAGGAAGAAATGTGAAATCCTTCTTCTTTATTCCCCAGAGCAGACATAGCCTAGCATCTACCTCCCTCTGCACTGCAACAAACTCAGGAGATGCCGCTTTTCCATTTAGAGCTTAATCAATCCATCACCACATTTGCATAGGCCATTCATACCCAGTGTTCCTAAAGCCCTTTCCAAAAATAACAAACAACTAACAACAACAACAAAAAAAAACCCAGCCTCCACACACCCAAAGGCAAGGATCACCACAGAGCTGTAAGGGCCCAGAGAGAAACAGAAAAACGCAAGAGAGGATGGAAAAGAACAAAGACAGACAGACTCAGGACAGGAAAAAGGAGAGACCAGGCAGAGCGCCTCGGCTCAGGCCATACATTTCCAACCCTGAAGGCAGGAAAGTATCTCTTCTCTGGACTGATGGCCTGAACCAAGACAAATACTTTGCCTCCCGATGCCTCTGTTTCTTCATCAGTAAAACGGAAACAGTTTCATGTTCGTCTCACTCAGAGAGGATGGATCCATGGAAAGATTCCTGCAGACTGGGCAAGAACCTCTGGTCTGCATGGATGTTGCTAGTTAGGTAGTCCAGGGCAAGTTATTTTCAGTTCCCATCTACAAAATGGGTAAATAATACCCACCTCATTGGGCTGTTGGGAGGTAGAAACAGGATCAACGTGAAGGATCAGAACAGCGTCTGGAATACTGGGCCCTCAAATTAGCGCTGCTGGAGGCCCCTTCCTGCTCTAACAGGCTGTGACTGAGCCCACATGAAACTCCCAAAGGGCACTGTTGTCCTGAGACAAGGCTCAAAACACAGTTAGTTTAGAAGAAAGAAGAGCCACGAGTTTAAACAAGTAAACCTCCAGAGGTCTCTCCCATGAAGTTCTAAAAATATATATTTTTAAGGAACTGAACATGCCTCTCTCCAAATTATATAACCTTGTACGTGAGCATCCTGAAGTGCTATGTGTCTAAAGGGACCAAGGAGGTTTCCCTAAATATGTCCCACAGTGTAAACATGCTTCAGGACAGGATAAGGGCAGAGTTTACATGACTGAGATGCACACACACATACTCTCCCTCTCATTACCTCATTACATAGGTGCCACTGTGCCATTATTTTACAGATAAATGCAATCAAAGGGGCCTAGAAGTCTTTCCTCCTCCTGCTTTCATACTGCAGAGGGCTCCCTGCTCTTTTTTCCCAGCACAAGGTCAAGCTTATTCGCATCTCCTCTGGGAAAACTCATCAACTGAGCCCACAGCATGGGACAGCTCTTCTGAACCCCCAGCAACACTGCATGAAGACTGGGAGAACGAATCATAACCTTCCCTGTGGACCACTCACAGTCACTTAACTGTTGTATACTACATTTACTGCAGGTGGTAAATTCCTGCAGAGCCCACCAACTGCCTCTTTCTGTGCCCCAGAGTGTTCAACATTTATTTGTTCACAGAAGGGGAAAATAAAGATAAACCCCAAACCCCATAATGTGTGTAGGAAATACAAGATGGCAAAGTAGCAGCAGATATAAAACAGGAAGAGAGGATAGATAAATCCTGGAAGTTTTGCCAGGCAGGAAAACAGATGCTTGACAGACATGGCTGTCATTGGTTCCTGGACCCAAAGACACGTCTACGTGTCATCACAGCCCTCTGCTTGGTCTCCATCAGAGCTGAGCAGAGCAGGTTTCAATACTAACTTGGCAAATAAAGGCTGGGAAGCTGATTTGCTAAATCTGATTTCTCAGGGCTCTGTGTTTGCAGTAACTATACTGCAATTCAGCAAATATTTACTGGCTGTCTTCGGTGCAAGGCCTGGGTGGTCACAGAGATGACGTGGGGCATAGTTCTTACTCTTAAGGAATTCACAATCTCCATGACAGGAATTATGTGTTTATCCATATAGCACTGTGAAACTGTTACTAGGGTTTTTTTTTTTTGGTTTTTTTTTTTAAAGTGCCATGAGGACACAGAGGCCATAAGAACAAAGGATTCTGGTTGGGAGTAGGGGGAGGTGAAAGAGGAAGCTTTGAGCTGGACCTTGACTATCATGAACAGATTTAGTGAGCTCTCTGGCCCGTTCTGCATCCACAGGTCTAATTATAAAGAAAGAAAAAGAAACGGAAGAACAATTCACTGAAAGGATGGCAGAGGGAGAGAGGAAAAATAAACAGTGATAATTCTTTCTGCCAAGAGTTGCTGACTGCTGCTGTCTGGCAACAGGAAATAAACATATCTATATATTTTCACTGAAGGGGATGTTTAGGTGCTAGATTTTGGTCTTCTAAATACATACTCAGGGCTGTGCAGGAAAACACCTCCTCCAGGTCAAAAATAGCAAACCCAAGAGAACTGGCTGAAGCAGTGGTGTTTACTTTTACCATCACCGTGGATCACTTTCCAAAGGCTCTCACGTGGGAGGGTATAAACAGGTCTGTGTCACTTCCTGGTTCTCAGGCCTTCTGCTACATTCCCAGTCAGTCTGGGAATGCTGCCTATTTAAAAATAAACTGTAAAAACTCACCCAAAACCCCCAACTCCAAACCACTCTTTACTTTGCTTCATTTGATTTCACTGGAATTAAAAGGGGTTCAGCAAGCAATGAGACTAAAATGACCACAGAGAATGGATTCTCAGGTGAAAATGAAAATACAGGCTTACTGAGTTCAAGGTCAGGAGATTTAGATTCTACTCATGTTCTGCCTCTAACTGGAAAACCTGACCTTGAAAAAGCATGATGTTTCACCTCTCTGTACAATAGCCGCTTCAGCATTAACCCCAAGAGAGTTATCCAATCTTTCTGGACCTCCATTATCCTTATCTATAAACTAGCACTAACAATAGCTACCTTGTAGGCATCATATCATGTAATACATGTTATCATATGGCATGAGTATGGTGTAAGTATATCATATGGTGTAAGTATCACATGGGAATTACATGTAAAGCACTTAGCACATTGCCTGTATTCAGTAAGTCGTCAAAAATAGGTGTTCTAGTTTTCACCATCTATTATTGTCATCATAACCTGAAAATGTAAAAGGCTGAGCTAGATGGATCACTACCTGAAGAGCTTCTCTGGCTCCAAAATCCTCTGGTTCTTTAAGTCACCTTCTCCTTTTTTTCTTTTCTTTTTTTGATGTGGGCCATTTTTAAAGTCTTCACTGAATTTGTTACAGTATTGCTTCTGCTTTATGTTTTGATCTTTGGGCCTCAAGGCACGTGGGATCCTAGCTCCCCGACCAGGGCCAGGGATTGAACCCACACCCCCTGCACTGGAAGGCACAGTCTTAACCGCTGGACCGCCAGATAAGTCCCTTCTTTTTTTTTCTTTTCAGGCAGTTAGATGGAAAGGAAGGGAGATCAACTTGGAGAAGCATGACAGTTACCAATATATCCTCAATGTTTATATTCGATACACTACAACACAATTAAGGAAATTCATCAATGAGCTGAAAGAGGCATGCTCCGCTCCCTGGGGAAGAGCCTTGGCTGTGACTCACACTGAAGCCACAGCATGGGTACACCTGCTGCCTCTACGGCCTTGTTCGTGAAGCACAACACCCTCCAGGGCCAGCACAGTGCAACTTCATCCACCTCATCTCTACCTGTTGTGCAGCTCCTCGTCCTAAAAGTGAGCACGTGGCCAATCAACACACTTCTAGTAATGACTAATCCCCCCTGCAAAGCAGTCCTGTTTTAAACAAAAAAGTGCCTTCTCCTTAATATAATTTGAATGTGGTCAAAAATTTAACGCCCTTCCCCAAAAGTTAAGAGTGTAATCAGAGTATAGTAACAAGATCGAAGTGCTAGACTGAAATTAAATTCAGATGAAATTAATAGGCATTTTCTTGTATTCGCTCAGCATTCATAACATGCTAAAGACTATACAGGATGCCAGAAACTAATAGGATGCGACGAGTGAGAACCACAAAGGATGACACCGAGGTTTCTGGCCCGTGACTGGGTGAATGGTAGAAGCTACCACAAGAGGAAAGAACATATGTGGACAAGCAGGTGCTGGTGAAGCATGTGATGAATGTAGCGCAGGTTATGTTTGGAAGGACTGAACTACAGGTACTTGGAGAATATCCAAGTGGAAAGGTCTAGCAGGCAAATTAGAAACGAGTATGAAACTCCGCAAAGTGCTCCAAACTCAGGATACAGCCCTGGAGTGATCGGCCTGAAAGTGATTGGCTGAAAGCATGCAAAAGAGATGAGAGCTCATCCTGGTGAGAGAGCTGAGTGAGAAGAGAGTCAAGACAGGATCCTCGGGGAAACACTAACTTTCTAAAGCAGAATGTGAAGGAAAGAGAGATCATTAAAGACCCTCCCAAAAGTACAAGGAAACCAGGAGCCTATGCATCAGAGCTGTCACAGGAGGGACACAGTGATTCAAGGAGAATGTGAGGGTGAGTGGCAGACGCAACAAAGGTCCCATAAATGAAGCCTAAAAGACATCCATCCATTGGATCTGATCACGAAGTTATCACTAGTGACCTCCTCAAAAGCAGATTTATTACAGTCATGAGGGAAGATCATGAATTCAAAGTGAGAAAGCACAGACAATAAGGGCAAAACTACTGGGGGGAAGGATGGTGGAACTGGAAAAGAAGGAAGAAGAAAGATGGGATGATGGCTAGAAAGAATTTGTGTACTACAAATTCTGAGAGTTGTACCTTCTCAGTTAACCTAAGGTTTTCAGTTAAAGCTTCTAGAACTGCAGCTCTGAGACACTCCCCCCACCCCTACCCAAGCAAGACACTGTCTTCTAGTCCAAATGTTCTTCATCTTGTGTTAAGTTCCAAGAAGCCTCCTAATTTATAAGCAAACCATGACTCTTCCCGTCCTCCTCACATATTACCCAAACTTCCTGTAAGTTGTCAAGGTTGGACTGTGAGGCCCCAAGCAAGAAGGAGAAGCAGGAACTTGCCTACTGTTCCTTCCCCTTTGATTAGTCCCACGCCCAAGCACCACCTCTGCACTGACATGACCCTCTCACGGTACAGAGCCATCCACCAAGGCCTGCATGCTCTAGGTCTAGCTCCAACCATACCTCTGGTTCTCTCAATACGGAGTTCAAAGTCAGGACCTGAGAAGAAAGGATCTGATTAATGCACAAGAAGGAATATTCCCTTAAATCTCTAAATACAGACTCAAAACTTATTTCAAATTAGTCAAAATTCAGGCAGAGGTATCAAATGAAGAATCTCATAAAGTCCATGTATCATCTAAGATTATGTTAAGAGGGACTGTAATAAAACTCAGCAGATGAGAAAGAAGCATCGTAATTTGATGAGAGAATCTGATAGCTCCCCCAATTTTAACACATATCTTACTAACTTCATTCAACACATATAAAGAGCACCTACTTATATTGGATTCCACAAAAGGTATAAAAGTGGGGGAAAGCTCATACCTTTAAAGAGTTTACAGTCTACAGGGGAGGTAAGACACATACATAAGTAACTACGATGAGGTAAAATGTGAAAACCCAAGAGAGATATATAGTCAAAGTGCCAAAGAGAAAACAGGGAAGTAAGGTGGAGCCAGCAGAAGGAAATGAAACAGTCAATTAAAGAATTAATCACAACATGGATTTTAAAGTCATAGGGAGTTCAATCCTGATTCTGCCTCTTGTTTTTCAGAGGTACCTAGGTGCCCTGCATTACCTCCTGTGAGTCATATACGAAGTTGGGGTAGCAATACCTAGTTCACAGAATTGTGACGAGTCCGTGATTCACGCATTTCTGGAGTTTAATACAATATCGGGTCCAGAGTGAGACGTGAGATGCTGGCAGGGCCACCGCACACAGGAATTTAGAGCTCCTGCGTCTGCACAGAGCTGTCTGGACCCTCACTCATGGACAGACAGCTGAGCATCCGCTATTTGCTCATCAACTGTGCCTATTAGTTCAATCAGTCACCCAGGTTGAATGGCACTATGGTCAGGAGGCATAGGAACGAGGCTCAGAGCGTATATATGCGTATGTTCACGTCAGGATAAACCTGGAAGTACACACTCAGTGTTCAGCTTGGAAGCATGGCATCACAATACAGGTGAAGTTTCAGATTATACACCACATACTGCATGACACTACAGCATGCTGTTCCTTTGGACAGTGTAGCTGTTCAGTAAATGTTTGGTGCAGTGACATGACCTGAACCTGGTTGAATTCCCAATGAAATCTGTCTCACTGGATTAATTTTTCAACAAGTGAACACAGGAGGCAAAAGACACCTAAAAATTAGCCTGAGGGACACAGAAGTCATAATGGAATAACAGAGACTAGATTTACGTTTTCCTTAAACAACTAGAAAGTCAGATATAATATATTAAATAATGGTTTTCAGACATTTAAAAATAGGTAGCACAGGGCAGTGATCCTTGAAAAAAGGGAAAGAAATGCAGAGTCCTGCTGGTGCCCCAGCAGGGCTAACCTGCTAACTAACCCCCTAAAGGCATCTTCAGACCAGAGAGTAGGCAAATAAAAACCTGAGAGTTCAATGATTTCACTTCATTAGAGAGACAGCTGGGAACTGGGGGATGTCAAGGAGGCTAGAACGTGCCGGGCAAAGTAACTGAGAGGAGGGAGCTCCAAGGGAAAAAACTAACAATCTGCCGAGGCTGAGTGTTGATCTGTGCACGTGTTAGAGGAAACTAGCAAGGCTAAGGAAAGAACCAAAGGAAAGAACTAACCCCCGGCGCTCACACGGAGCCAGAAGTTTACACGTTCCCATGGGCCAAAGTGGAAACAAAACATCTCCTGGTTCACAGGGCACCGGAAGGGATCTTCACAAGTGTTGGCCTCAGTAGTGGGACCATCCTAGCCCTCAACTAAAGGCTGTCTGCAAAAAAGAAAAAGGACAAAAATAAATAAATAAATAAAGGCTGAGAACCAAGCCTTGAAAGGATCAAACCAATTCTAAGTAGTAACTGAATTGCTTCTGAGAACAAAGCCAAGAAGTTTTTAAAGGAATACAGAAAGTTTCAGCACCTAACAACATACAACTCACTATGTCTAGTTTCAAATCAAAACTGAGCAGACATGCAAAGAGGCAGAAAATTATGACCATGACCTATGGTCACAGGAGGAGAATAAACAAACAGAAACAGACCTAGAAATGACACAGATGAACACAGAGGATGTTCAAATCTCTGTTACAAATATACTCTGTGTGCTCAAGAGAAAAGAGGAAGGGACGGGCATGAGACCACAAAGACTCAAACGTTTAAACTTCTAGAGGGAAAAATACGAATACCTGAAAAGAAAAATATACAGAAGGGGATTAACAGATTAGACACTGCAGAAGAAAAAATTCAATGAACTTGAAAACACAGCAATAGAAACTATCCGAAGAGATATACACAGAACATAAGTCAGAAGTATGACTGTATCAAGCAGCCTAACACATGCATAATTGAGGCATGGGAAGCGCACATAGGTACACACAAAAAAATTTTTTTGATGTAAACTATAAACTCACAGATTCAAGAAACTCATCAAACCACAAGAAGAAGTACCTCAACAAGAAAACACAGCATGGCACACTGTAATCAAAATGATGAAAATGATCATTAAAGAGAAAATATTAAAAGCAGCCATGAGGAGGTAGGAGGAGAGACAATGCACCCAGAGAAACAAAGAATCACAGCAAGTCTCCTGTTATAAACAATGCAACCCAGGAGGCAACAGAGCATCATGTTCAAAGTATTGGGGAAAAAATCAATTTGACACTCATTTCCTAAGGAAAAGCTGACAGGAACTATGAGTTCCCATCACTAAGTTTTTTGTGTTCTGCAGTAATATTTTTCAGGGAGGCCTGTGCTGAGCACAAGACGTAAACTCAGTGGTCTTACAAACATCTGCAAGTACTTGTTGTTGTTTAGCCCCTACGTCATGGCCAACTTTTTGTGACCCTCATGGATTGTAGCCCACCAGGCTCCTCCGTCCATGGGATTTCCCAGACAGAATATTGGAATGGATGGCCATTTCCTTCTCCAAGGGATCTTTCTGACCCAGGGATCGAACAAGCACCTCCAACATTGGCAGGCAGATTCTTTTAACACTGAGCTACCAGGGAAGCTCTTTGGAAGTATAGTATTCTATGAGGAGTAAAAAGGGGTAAAGACCCTTTCTTACTTTCGTAGAGACACGTTTTATACTCTTGTACTCAGAACATTACAAACTGAAGCTTATTTATACAGTCATATTCCTTAAAATACTGGAAAAGAGATAAGAAAGGTCTATTAGAGGATCCATGCCTTAGCTGAAGAAAATCAAGGAAGAAAGAAAAAGTAAACCCCATCATGGAAAGAGTCAGCTTCACCAGCATTAGTCCTGAAGAGGCCTCCCTCCCTCAAGTGTACACATCTACTGGTTAATGTGTCTGATGGACCTTTACAGATTCAGATAAAATATTTTTTCAGAATGAAAGAAATATTCCTTAAGAAGAGGTAAAAGTAACTCAAGAAATGACATAGAGTTACTCAATTCTTAGCTATGCAACCCAGTCCAGGGTAACATAATCTTCTTCTCATTAAGGACCCTGGGCAGGCACCCCATTCTTCAGAGTCCAGCCTGGGGTTCTACCCTGGAGGGACCATTAAAATGGCAATTTATCTGTTTTCAACATTGGCTGGTCTGGTCTCTCCAGTAAACTGTAGTTAATAAACTATAAGGTCCCGGGAAGGCTGGAGCTCTATCTGTTTTTTTGTGCTTTCTTTGTAAACTCTGAGACCATGACTCTCTCAAAAAACCCTAGTACAGGTGCCCAAGAGGGACTCTCCTCCCCAAAATAACTTACTGCCTGAACAAGTGGTTTTCAGTGGGGGCAATTTTACATGCCACTCCAGTCCCAAGGTTTCTAGCAACATTTGGAGGACTTTTTGACGGTCTTAACCTGGGGGATGCTATTGGCATCCAAGTGGCAGAGGTCCAGGGTGCCAGCAAACATTCCATGATGCACAAGACAGCCCCCCAGAACAAAGAATTTGGCCCCAAATGTCAAAAAGGCTGCAGCTGAGAACCCTGGCCTGAGTGGGATCAGCACGGTGCTGAGCAGGTATCAGCAGTTGTGCTTGTAAATTCCCTGCCGCCGCTGGCAAGTCTCTTCCTATCACCTGTCTCCAGGCAACGCTTTGATCCTGCTGGTGTCCCTAACTCAGGCTTACATCCCTCAGAGAGAAGAATTTACTAAGAGTTTAGATGTCTGGGTTTTCACCCCATCTCGGCCACTAGCTGTTGATTCTGGCTGTTACATACCACAAAATTTTTCTGGGCCCATTTCCTCCTCTCTAAAATAGAAGGCTTGGAAAAGATGACTGAGGAGTTCTTCCAGCTCTAAAATTCTATTTGAAATGCTATCTGTCCTTATCATGAGCCAAAGAGAAAGGATCCAGCTTAGTATGCACATCCACCCCTGAAGGACAGAGGTTCTGCTATTGTAGAGACAGAATCTAGCCAAGGGGGAGCGCCGGAGAAGCCAGGAGCTCAGGTACAAGCGATCCAGAAAAGGCTCTGCAAACACTTGCTTAAAGCCCAGCCCAGGCTCTCAGATTTAAAATACATAAGAAAGTCTCCCTTCTGCCTTTTCAGGTCAATCTTATTCATCAGTGTTAAGAGGAGGAGGGGGAGGCTCGGGCCACTGAAGAGCAGCCCTGGAATCACTTGGGAGCTTAACAGAGACACTGAGTCTCAGGGTCTGCTCCTAAGTCACTTCAGTCGTGTCCTGACTCTGTGTGACTCCACAGATGGCAGCCCACCAGGCTCCTCTGTCCCTGGGATTCTCCAGGCAAGAATACTGGAGTGGGCTGCCACTTCTTTCTCCCTCATCCCTGATCTACAGAATGAAAATCTGCATTTTAATAAGATTCCTCCGGTTTGAGAAGTTAGAAAAGTTTGAGAAGCCCTGGTTTAGGATATACTGCCCTTTTATTCCCTGCTCTGTCATCTCCTCACTTGTAAAGATGACTTTCAAGACTGTCCACATTCCGTCCTAACTCCACCTCCTTGCACAGCTTGTGCACATGTACACACACACACATACACACCAGTTCAGAACTTCCAAACCCAGAGTCACCGACACTCAGGAGGACAACTTCCTTTCTCTTTGCCTCTTGCCTACATCCACTGTTGCTGCTAAATCGAGTCAGTGAGACCCCATAGACGGCTGGCAACCAGGCTCCCCAGTCCCTGGGATTCTCCAGGCAAGAACACTGGAGTGGGTTGCCATTTCCTTCTCCAATGCATGAAAGTGAAAAGTGAAAGTCAAGTCACTCAGTCGTGCCTACATCCACACAAGGCCAGAAAGAAACAAGACTTGAAGCACAGGCTAAATCAGAGCTTTTCTGAGCTACTGATTCAGCCCACCCCTGCCGTTCAAAGACTCCTCAGGAGGTGGGATGGAGAACCCAAAGGTACAAACTCTGATGGGAAGAGACTCGTCATTTGCATCTGAACAGAGACCGACCAGAGTCCAAAGTTTCATTGTTTTCCTGCCGCCGCTGCTGCCTTACTTACAGAAAGATTCTTGGGGCACAGGCTAAAGGGCACAGCACACACACAGAGTAAACAAAAACACAGCAAGGGTTCTCCTGGGGATGGGGGCAGCTGGAACAAAGCAAGACCACGGTGAAGGGTAGCCTAACAGAGCGCTGGAACACAGGACAGAATGCGGGGAGAAGGGGTAGACTCTGCTGAGCGGCTAGTGCGGGAGAGGAGATTAGGTTGGGGCTCAGCCCCCACCCCACCCGCGGGCCTAAGCAGCAGATGGCTCAGCCCCAGGCAGCTGGCAGAGACAGCCAACTGCACGTGCCTGCCCGCCCCTCCCCAGGGCAGGAAACGAAAGGAGCAGGGCCCAAGCCAAGCATCACCTCCAAAGACCACCCTGGGGGTGGGATGGCAAAGACACCCAATGCTCTGCCACCAAGAGATGAACCTGGAAAACATCTCTAGTATCATCCAAGGTTCTTCTGCACCCACCTTTGCTGCCTCTGGTCATCTTTTATTAGGAGCAGACTCATGGGGTCTGTCTTGGGATCCTAACACATTTCAGCCTAAAGTTCAACCTATCCATGTTAAGAGAGGGAAACTGAGGCCTAGAGGGGGACTACAGCTTGCCCCGGGAACACAGGGCTTGTTAGTGGCTGAACCAAAACTCAGCTCTCCCAACTCTTCACTCAGCAAGGTTTCCCAAATACCTCCCACCGAGCCCCCCAGACTGAGTGCCAGCCCCAGCACTGTTCCCAGTGCTCTGTCCACTGAGCCCTCCAGGAATGGCTCCTGGCCAGGCCTCTGCCAGATGAGAATGTCCGGTAGCCCTGAGTCTCCAGGAACTCCAATGCAGCCAGAGCAGCTCAGGGGAAAAAATTCACGAGTAGCTACCTGCCTCTTCCAGAAAGGAAGCAGAAGGTACACACAGTTAACACTCAAGGAAGGCTGTAGTTTTGGGGGCGTGGGGGGCGGTGTGTGTTTGGAAACGAAAAAGGCTTGTTCTGAGAGCTGAAGGGAATTATCAGCCAACACAGACTTGGAGGCAAGTCGGAGCTAACTGCCAAACTAGACTGGCTTAATTAAGACTCTCCCACCCTCTTCCCCAGGAAACCCACCCCCTCCTCTGGCTGGTCACACTAGCCATAAGAAGCAGTCATTTCAGGGAAGCTGAAGCCCTCTCTGGCGACCTGGCCCTGGGGGATGGGCTGTCAGCCAGGGGGCCAGGCCGCTGGAGCTTCAGGGCCCAGCTGCCCTTACTGTCAGCTCAACATCTGCCTTCAACAGCACCTGCGCTGCAGCCCACTCTGGATCACTGTGTGTGCAGAGTGGAAAAAAACACTCATTAGCTTTTCAAATATAACCCTCTACAGAACCTAAATAGAAGGCACAGTTACTCAACTGCAAAGCAGAAATCCTCTTCTCCTCATCAAACAAAGGTGCACATCCACAACCAGCTATGTGGTTAAAACTGGGCAAAAAGAGGCTAAGGAGTACTGGGGTGAAGTTCGTTGACTAACTGCACCCAGAGACCTGGCAAACCCCAGCTCCAAGGCCTTGAAGCATCAGTATAATGAAAGCATCCTAAGGATGAGAGGTCTTTCCTAAACGCTTGTGGCTTTGCTGCTGCCTCCACACTCCAGGGCAATCACCATAGGCTCCTCCTGCCCTTCAGGCCCAACATCAGTCCAGGACTCTGGACATGGATATGCGGGGCCAGACAGTGGCCTGCCAGAAAAACTGCCTTACTCAGGGGCTGAAAAGCAATGTTTGATCTAGTACAACCAAGGGGTCATAATGGGCCCTGTGCTCAAACCCCTTCACATCTGTCACAAGCACGCTGCGGGTAGAGGGGCGCGGGGGTGCAGTGAGGGCAGGGAATCAGGACACTACAGCCGGACTTCCTTGTCTTCCACCCCAACAACAGCCCCTCAAGAACTTGCCCTCCTGAAGGGCAAACACGGTTTTGATTTCCAAACCTCACTGTTAGAGAGAACTTCTTGTTTTCTCTCTCTGTTTTTTAAAACAGATGAATGCTCCCCTAGGGAAAAAGCAGCTGTAAATACAGTAGAGGGCAGAAAGAGAACACTGCTAGGAGTTCCAGAGGAACCATTATACTATTGTAAAAAGGCTTCTCAAAAGAATGAACACACCCCATTCCAAACAGAAAACACACAATTTCCTGTAAAGGACTTGTCTGAAGGGTAACCTTTGGGCAGATGGTTTCTCTAGGCTGCTCCCTGCTCTACTCAACACTAAGACCTTGACAAGAAAAGTGAGTTAGTAATTTTCTTCCTGGGAACCTTAAAAGAACTAATTCACAACTCAGTCAGCCTGCTTGTCTATTACTATCATCACTATCATCATCATTATCATTAAAGGGCTAAACTTCATCACCAAACTGCTATAGACATTTAAACAAATTTAAGCTGTTACATTTTTAGGCAGACTGATGCCACAGTATTTACTAGTTGAGATAAGAATGGGAAGAGGGTATAAATCTGAGACGGGCAGCCTGGTTTCTGCACTTCCAAAAGGAACTGCACTGTTCAAAGGCTCAGGATTCTGGGAAATCACCCACTGGCTTATTTTACCTCTCCATCACAAGTAATGAGGCTGCCACCCCAAAACCCATTTGCCAAAAATAAAAGATCTAAAGAAATGTTTCAGAGAAAGTTTGTGAGAAGAAAACTCAAGCTGGTTTTATTTTCAAACAAGCTGCAATTAAATGGTTTTGCCTCCTTAACCACACTTCCTACCTAGAACTCCAGTAAGTTAGATGTGCCTCTCAGATGCAGACTGGATTACAGGGAATTCAGCTGGCTGAAACTGGTCTCAGCCCACAGATGTACCAACCTGTCTGCACAGTCCTGGTTGAATGTAAGAAATAAAAGCAGGGTAGGAAATCAGCAATACACTTATAATTCTGTCTGAGTCAGAAGAGGAAGATACTGCTTTTAATTTCACGTAAGATTCTATTATTAGAAGGAAACATGTAACGTAAGCCATAAACCTCATCAGTGACAAAGCAAAGAAAAACATGTATTTATAGAATATTATTTAAATCCCTAAACTTCCCAGAGGAATCAATTTGCCTCTAATACAAACAAATCGAACTGCATCTGCTCACCACTGCCCCAGATGGTCTGTTCCCTTAAGCTACGAGCTTCCCTATGGCCAGGCACCTTTCATATCCTCCTTTAGAGAGGATTCATCACACATGCACCTCCCCACAATTTCCAAGAACACTGGCCAACTTCTAGAATGAACACAGTTCCACGTGAACTGGGGTTTCAAGAAAATCTCTGAGTGGGACAAACTCTTGGGGGACAAGCTGGACCCTCTCTGATCTTTCCATCTTCTCTCAGGTCTTGGTTTCCAGAGCCCTAAAAAAAGTCCTTGATGGTCTTCCAGCCTCAGGCCACCCAAAATCCTGCCAGGAACCACACTCTCAAGCACATCACATTAGCTTCCACCTCTGTCTGCTCTGTGCAGCACCATGTCCTACGTGAAGCCTGCAAAAGGCACAGAAACCACAAGCCCCAGTCCGCTTTCAGTGGAGATGGAGAAGCTGCCTACCTGACAGCAAACAATCAAGGCACCCAGTAAGGCAAGAGTGTCTATTTCAGTAGTCTATGTGGGTGCAATAAAACACTAAATCGTGAGGTATGCATTTCAGAAAATAAGGAAGAATAAGCAGCAACTACTTGTGAGTTATGGACAGAATAATGAAAAAAAAAAGGGAGAGAGACAGAAATGGACCTGAACCAAGACAATTAAAGAGGGCCCTAGGGACTTTCCTGGGAATCCAGTGGCTAAGACTCTGAGCTCCCAATGCAAAGGGTCCAGATTCAATCCCTGGTCAAGGAACTAGATCCCACATGCATGCATGCTCAGTCGCTCAGTTGTGTAAGACTGTTTGCAACCTCATGGACTGCAGCCAATCAGGCTCTTCTGTCCATGGGATTTTCCTAGCAAGAATACTGGAGTGGGTTGCCATATTCTCCTGAAGAAGATCTTCCTGACCCAGGGACAGAACCTGCATCTCCTACATTGCAGGTGGATTCTTTACCATGGAGTTACCTCGAAGCCCAGATCCCACACCCCCAACTAAAAAGATTCTGCATGCTGACACTAAAGATCCTGTATGCCACAACAAAGACCAAGCACAGCCAAATAAATATTTAAAAACAGAGAGAGAGGACCTTAAAAAGGAAGGAAGGAAGATTTGACCTGAAAGCCTTGAGAGCTGAATTAGTATGTAGACAACAAGAAGGAATTTCTGGGGCTGAAAGGCATAAATAAGCATGATAAATTGGGAAGGCAGGGGTGGGGAAAGAAGCCAAGAATCAGGGAAGAACAGAAAAAAAAATCCATTTGAGATCCTTCAGGGCAAGGCACAATTCTTACGGTTTCCCTGGTATCTATTACTTACCAGACTCTGGTTATTCCACAAAGTAAATTAAGTATTCCACTGAATACTTACAATAAGGCCAGACTGTACATCTATAAAAAACGGGCAGAGAGATTCAGCTTTGGATCCATAGGTAGTAGGGAACCAATGAATGTTCTTGAGCAGGAAACATGACTTCATCCACCTCAACAAGTATTTACTAAAGGCCTACTATGTAAGAGGCACCAGATTACTCAGTCTTTGTCCTCAAGGAGCATGGGGGAAGGGACGGTAATATGACCTCCCGCACACATAGGGCTGCATTCTCTTACCTAGTTTTACTTGAGATAAGAAAAATGTTCAGGGGACATGAACCTGGCAAGGGAGACTAAAGCAGCCTGGGAGGCCAGACAGGATGTTAAGGTCTGGGCCAGGGTAGTGGTGACAGAAACCTCCAGCAGAAAGAACTGGCAGGAGCTCGTTATTGATCAGACAGGAGGGGCTCAGAAGAGGGGAGTCTTGATGACACAAAGTCAGAAAGCAGCAAGATTCAGTGTCAATTCCCAGATGGTGAGAGCTTCAGGCCATGCTTTGGCCCACTGATCGCCTAAGGCTAAGGTCAGTCAGCTCCGACATTCTGCCCATTTTTGGGAATAAGGGTTACACATTGCATCCTTCCCACTCGCCCAGTTTTTTATGCTAGTTGTGATTTCCTGTAATTCCCACTTGCAAGGGAGTGAAGGAGATGAATGAGTTGACAATTCCTTTGTCCATCACACAGTAATAAAAACATCTCAATGGTCCAGCACTAAACTTCTAGTGGCAGCTCTTATTCGGGAAGAGAACAGGGGGAGGAGGCATTACATTTTAAAAGCTGTGAGGCAGTGTTCTCCTTACCCAGTGAGTTCTCCTCCTGGGCAGAGCCTTCCCAGAGACATTTAGCAAGGCAGAGGCAAGAGATGGAGCACCACCAACCCTAAGAGCCAGCATCAGTTCCTACAGAGAAAAGAGGCCCAAGACCCCACCCCACCTGGCTATGTGAAAACTGAACGCACAATCAGGAGGGCAGAATCAACATGAACAAGGCCCAGAACGCTTGGGTACACGGCATCAATGGAAACTAGCAGCTGGCCTCCCACAGTAACTGCTCTCAAGGCGGGAGGACACCTGAGGACTTGCCAAGTGCTTGTCCCAAAGCAGAGCTGCCCAGTGTAAGGCTCTGAGCCACAGGAGGGCCAGCCCAGCTCTCAGAAAGGCAGTCCCTCCTCTGAACCCCGACACGCTGCCGGCCACTGCTGTCCCCGGCCATCCTAGACACAAGTAGCACAGTTAACAGGTGAACAGTGGTGACTTCTGGAAGGGAAATCACAGGTGATTTTCTTCTTCCATGAATCAAGTAACCTGTATTTCCTAATCTTTCTTCAAGAAATAAGTAGAGGGAATTTCCTGGTGGTCCAGTGGCTAAGAGTGCAAGCTCCCAGTGCAGGGGGCCTGGGTTTAATCCCTGGTCTGGGAACTAGATCCCACTTGCTCCACGTGTCACAACAAAGATCAAAGATTTTGTGTGCTACAACTTAAGACCCAGCACAGCCAAATAAATAAATAAAAATATTTTTTTAAAAAAACTAATAAGTCCATTTAAAAAAAGAAGGAAGTAGAACTTGTGATTTCTTAAATTTTTTTTAAAACAAGTAAGTTGGTGGGAGAAATGAATTTGACATGTGTACCATTAAAGCATAGTCCATAGGTCACAGAGAGTCAGACACGACTGAGCGACTAACACACACACACAAATACACACACATCATTAAAGTGAAAGTGCAGCTTAGCCCTCTTTCCTAACCATTAAACAAGAATAAGAGGAAAAAGAGCGTGTAGACTGAATGAAGAACAAACAGCTGCGGGTTAAAACAACTCGGTGGATCCCGACATTTTCCAAACAAGTGCATCCCTCCCACCTGTGACAGATCCTGACTGCCTGAGAACAGCCACCCATACCCTCCACACAGGGGCTCGGAGAACTAAAACTGGGGTGCTGAGGATATGTTAGCACAAAACATTTTCCCAATAATTGGTTTAGGCTTCCTATGGACGGCAAAAGGCCTTTTAGAAGTCCGTGACTTGGCTGTACCAATGGAAGAGGGATGTTTTGTTATCCTGCAGGACTCGACTCTGTAACTGGGGTGGTCATACTCCCAGTGACATGGAACCTCAGGATAAGAAAAATAACACATCATTATTACTACCTGGAATCTAACTGCCTAATCACTGCACATGACTCTAAGCATTTTCCATCTAATATCTGATTTAATCCTCATAAGAACCTTAAAAGGTACTACTCCTATCTCCAGGCTTCCCTAATGACTCAGATGATAAAGAATCTGCCTGCAACATAGGAGACACGGCTTTAATCCCTGGGTCAGGAAGATCCGATCCCCTGGAGAAGGGAATGGCAGCCCACTCCAGTATTCTCACCTAGAGAATTCCATGGAGAAGCCTGGTAGGCTACAGTCCATGGGATTGCAGAGTCGACCAAGCGACTCTTTCTTTGGAGAGCAACTCTCTATCTGGACAAGGTATAGAGAAGTTAAATAATTTCCCCAAGGCCACAGAGATAGCAATTCACGACAGCAAGATTACAAATGAATCAATATGACACCAAAGCATATAATCTTGGTAGAGGTTCAAATCAATTGCTAGATTATGTAATTCATTTCAAATATTAAAATTATCCTAGATGTATTATAGAATAAAAGGAAAAATTCCCATTCACTCTGGGAAGAAAAAAAAAACAGGAAGTTCTGAAGACTGTTCACAGGGCGGCTTGCGGCTCTAGCCCTTCTTGAGTGGACTTGGACTTGGATTCCCAGCTCTACTTCAGAACCTCAGCAGAGCAAAGTGTTTTAACTTGCAGACTGATTCTAGGTAAGAATTCCTCAGTTAGAGGTGGATCAGGTGACTTAGCACACTTTGAGAAATACTGCTTTGGGGGTATTCTAGGAAACTTTCTGAAGCCACTGAAGAAATTGAGAACTAGGTCATTAGATGTTGACGGCTAATTCCCCCGAACTGCAAATGAGACACATCACCTCAGTCACAGGCGCTGCATGTGAAGAATGCTGTTGGCAGAATGGAGTGAAGGGAAGCAGGAATTCAGAGACTTTAATTCCCAAAGCTCTCTTTTCTTTACAGACCTGCATCTGAGGAGCCATCTGCCCCACACCTTCCACAACTGAAATAACCTGGCTAGAAGCTGCCCCATAAAATGAGCCTGATTCCTCTGAAAAGTAACTGCCAAAGATGGATACACTGCGTATTAATGACCAAATTCAGATATCCTTTATAGAAACCAACACAAAAAGGCTGACAGGAGAAAAAAAATTTTTTTTAATGTCTGTTTTTTTTAAAGTCCCAACACAGGGCATGTTGCCTGGGTCTTGGCACTCATTTGTAAACTGAAGACAGAGGCACTTGCTGTGAGGTTTTGCCTCTCAGTGTTTTAGTTAATAGGTATCCATCCACATATTCGAGCTCACCAAGTTCGCCCTTCCTCTTTGGCTTAAATTATCTATGTCAATTGCATTACTATCCAAGAAAGATGGCTCCAAGTTCAGGACTGCTTTCGGTAATGTGATTAGGTTGTACAGAAATGCTAATGCTTTTCTGGGCCCCAGGCTGACCTTTCCCTGATCCTTTCTGGTCTCTGAGGTAAGTCCTGGCTGCCGCCTCCCTTTGAGGAGGGACACCCACCCCCATTATGATTCCTTGGGGTTTTCAGAAAGGTCACACAGTGCAGCCAAGACTTCAGAGTGTCTGCTTCTGCTGCTACTTACCAGTTGTTCATCCTAGAAAGGTGTTTTTTATCCTCTTTTGGCATCAATTCTCATAACTGTAAATCAGGTATAATATAATCAACCTATTTTGAAGCTCCTGTGAAGATTATATAAACTATATAAGTCACTTAGACCATGAGTGCTTGGTACTCAGAAGGCACTCAAGACATGTCACCTTTTATTAAGACTCCACCGTGTAATATTAACAAGGTTTTGCGTGAACCTAGAGTTTTATACTTCTGAAGCAGTCTCAATTCATTATTGCTACAATCAGCCCTCACAATAATCGTTTACGATAGACAGGACTAAAGGTTTACGGACACGTCCTGCTATAAGGAAAAGGAACTGACCTGATCTTTACTCGTGAGCTGCGTGTTCATCAGTTCCAGGTACTGGGTCAGAGACCCATCTCCGTCATCTTTGGTTACCACTCCCCACACTCACGCCAGCAGGTATCAATAAATCAAGGCTGGGCTGGACTGAGGGTTTACGGCAAGGGCTGCCCGTGCTATAAGCCAAGCAACCCCAGGCTTGTTGCAAGGCGCTGGGGGAACAAATCAGAATCACTGTTGTAGGGAATTCCCAGCTACCCTGAACACACAGACAAGAGGGCTGACTTCCCCAGTCCTGACTCCCACCTCACCCCCGAGAGGAAAAGCAGCAGCTGCAGGAGCAGGGGCAGCCAGAGGTCACTTAGAGGGAAATGGCAGAACTGCCCTTGCACAACCTCTGAGGCAGCCGGGAATCAGGACAATATGATGCAGCATTATCCAGCCCCTCCCGCTGGGCCAAATGGGGGACCCATAAATGTGGCACTTCAAAGGCAAGGTAATGCTGCCTTCAGTAACCGAAATGGAGTTGCTTTAGAGTAGAGTACAGGCCAGTCTATAAATACCAGGGATTAAAAGGCTTCCTGCCGGGCCCAACTGCCACTGGCCTGAAGACAAAGGCTCTCTGGTTCTCCAGACCCCAAACAGACTCCGAGACGAGTCCTTCAGGTTAGAGCTGCCATCGGCCAATGGTCAACCCCTCCAAAGCAATACCCAAAACTCTTTTTCCTTCTTTTCCAGCTTGGCCAGCCTCTCCTTTCCACATCCTTCACCCAGGACCATCCACTCCCCAGAACCCCTCCACAGCAGCTCCCCCACGCACTCTGGTCTCTCCAGGCTCCCCCTGTCTCCCTCACCACCTCATCCTCCACCCCAACTTCTTCATCAGTATATATTTTTATCTGCCATGAAAACAACAAAGACTTTGGAATCATTTTAACCTTGGTTTGAGGTACACACACTTACACTACTTTTTTTTTGGGGGGGGGGGCGGCCTGTGCCAGAGTCTTCATTGCTGCGTGGGCTTCCTCTAGTTGCAGCAAGCAGGAGATACTCTCTAATTGAGGTGTGTGGGCTTCTCACTGCGGTGGCTTCTCTTGTTGCAGAGCATGGGCTCTAAGGGCTCGTGGGCTTAGCAGTTGTGACTTCCAGGCTCTAGGGCACAGGCTCAACAGTTGCTGTGCACGGGCTTAGTTGCTCCACGGCACGTGATGGGGTCTTCCCAGATCAGGGATCGAACCTGTGTCTTCTGCATTGGCAGGTGGATTCTTCACCACTGAGCCACCAGGGAAACCCCAATACTTAACGTTTTTAGAGCCTGATTTTCTGATGTATAAAGTGGATACAGGCCCACCTAGGAATAGCACCCAGCACAGGGCCTGGCACAGAGCATGCGCTCAGGTCCTCCTGCCTTGTCCCAGTCCCCACAGGATTTTTCTTCTTTCCTCTTCCCTGGGCTCTGAGACTCTGATACAGTCATTATTTCTAGGTATCATACCTCCTACATCCAAAGGTCTCAACTCAAAGGAGTGACTCAAATGACGAACGTTTTAGTCACTGATGTTATCTGTGGAACAGATACATTCCGGGCAGCCGGTCCCATCAGCAACCTTCAAATTACACTCAAGACAGGTCACCCTCTATCTCCTCACCACAAAGGACCCATCTGAGGAGGAAAGCAACCAGAGGGGACAGGAGGACATGGAGTTGGGAGTCACTTCTGGCCAGAGGCAGGAGATGAATAAAGTTGTTAAGATAAGGGTAGCACTTCCACACGCAATTAAAACCCCAAAAGAAAAATTCCCATAATTCCACATTTACATGTAAAACTTTCAAATTAATTCTGACAGCAAGAACACCTGCCAGTTTTGCTAGAAACACCATCTGGTTCACTTCTGATAAGGCCCAGGCACAACTTCACACGGGCCAGGAACTGTCTACAGTCTGGTTCCCAAAAGGTGGCATCCTAGATGACAGCTCCAAGGCAGGTGCCATTCCCCCCTCCCTGGAGCCCCAGAGCCGCTGCTGCCAGCTCCTGCTTAGGCCTGAAATAAACCCAGAGTTTGATTCTTCCCTAAGTTTCTCCTCTAAGACCTCCAGGCACTACCCTTACAATCAGGATTAATTTAGGCAAGTCTGTCTTCAAAAACCAGATAAATACTACAGCAACATGACAAACAGCCTGAACCACTTGAGTTTCAGAGGGGCTTTTACAGAGTGGGTGGGAGGGCTACTTCTTCACTCAAGAGTCTTAAATTTGTGATTAGCTAACTGTAAGAGGGTCCCCTCCACGAGGCCTTTAAGGTCCTCCAAGTGTCTTCCTTTCACCAAGCCAACAGGAAACTTTGATGCACTTCATGAGGCCTTCAGGCCGCCATAAATAAGGAAAAGAAAGCAGCCTGGGAGTCAGAGCAGACTTGTCTCAAGGTGCAATGACTTGGCTGGTGGTAGCGCCACAGCAGGCCCACTGTTCAGATCCTGATGGGAAATTAAGCATAAAATGTGAACTCAACACCCACAGCAAGGATACACTCCAAGGAAAAATGGACTACAAGGCTCACCAGCCACCACCAAATGCAAATGGAAAAGGGTGTGTTCGAAACACAGGGTAACAGGATAAAAGCTATCAAGGGCAAGACTCTGCACAAGTATGCACACGCTTTTTTCCAGTACGCCAGACAAACCTGGGCTGCTAAAGCTGCAAACACTGCAATGCCTATACTGTTCACCAATTCTGGGTAAGGACTTCGTGACCCCTGTGAAGAAGGGAGCAAGGCAAATGTGGTCACGCCTGTTATGTAAAAAGAGAACTGAAAAGGGGAGGGTGAGAAGCATACTGTACAAACCCAAGGTGAGAAGCCAGGGCAAAATCAGCTCTGGCCCCACAAGTGGGTTTGGTGACTAGAACCTCTCATTCTCCTGAAAACAAGACTGGGCAGAAATCACTCAGGGTCTTTATTTTTTTTTTTTTTCCCTCTCAAAATGTGAATACACAGAAAAGGAAGCTCAACACTGATTTCCCACCAAGTCTGGCTTCAGCTCACCCAGTCAGCCGCACAGACAGGCAGCTAGCTGAGGAGCAGGTGGAAAGTCACCGGCAGCCCCCAAGGGGTGTGGAGAGAGAAGCTGAGAGGCCTTGTGCTAGCCTTCCAGGACAGGAGGAGGAGGCCTGGGAGGCTGTTGGTGTGGACTAGCGGCAGGGCAGGTTAGCAGAGAAGGCTAGACTGAAGGAGCTGGGAAAACTGAACCCACTACAAGGGCAGTATTCAGGAGTCCCCCACAAGACAAGCAGGAGGATGTGAAAGAAAAGCAAGAGGAAACGAGCCCCTCCCTTCTGTCAGTCTGGATGCAGTCCATGTGCCTTGGAGAGTGGAGAAAGGAAGTGGTCCTAAACCAGCCTCTGCCCTTCTCGGACAAACTGACCTTCAGTAACCCCCACTCTCCAGGCCAGCGGCGTGTTTCACATCCACAGCCCTGGCCGGGGCTTCCCATCTGCCCACTGGTGAGACCTCTCTGGTTTGCAAGAGGGGCCAATAGGCCACAAGAGCATTGGCATCACCATTTCTGCTGCTAACTCAGCACTTGGCCTTAAGACAGGACACCTGGCCTAAACTATACTCTGTGCCTCACATTCTGAAGCTTTCAAGTGGGCACCACTCTCTCCTCACTTCCAGGGTGACTGAGAGGATAACAGGCTAACAGGCAATAATTATTGAGCACCGACTAGGAGCCAGGCACCGGGCTAGCTGCTTTGCGTGTCTCCTCCAAACCCCTGTATGTAGCAGATATTGACTTTAACCCCATTTTCAGTTGACAAACTGGGGCTTAACAAAGAGACTCACCCAAAGTACGTAAGTCAGACAGAAAACCTAACGCTACAAAAAGCAAGGGTCAACTACTAAACATCACCTCTTTCCCCAAATAAAATGCCATGAGTTATCTTTTAATTGTCAGACACCATACCGAGTGTTTTAACTATCCCATTTTATTTTTGTGACAATCCTAGGAGGGGTTACTTTTCAACATAATTTAAATCATTTAAGTTATCCATGCCAATGGTGAAAATTCGAATGAAACAAAAAGCAAGTTTAAGAAGTTATAGTTAACCACTGTAAAGCAATTATCCTCCAATTTTTAAAAAATAAATTAAAACAAAAAGAAATTCTAGTTTCCTGTTACCCTTTATCACCCCAGAACTCCCCATTCCAGGTAATTATTAATACTCTGGTGGCTACCCGTCAAGAGCCAGCCAGTGGGAACATTCTCACCTCCACTTCACAAGGGATAAAACTCCACGTCTGAGAGGTTAAGCCCGCTCAGGGTCATGAAGCTGGGAAGTGGCTGAGCAGGGCCAGCATGAGGACAAGGCCTGCTCCGCGCCTCCCACTCATACCCACTCCCCCAAACAATCGTCCATTTTCATTCGCCATAGGAAAGGGGGAAACTCTGCCTGGCCCGCAGCCAGTCTCACTCCTCCACTTTCCTGACCAAATGGAAAAACAGCCAGAGCGGTCTGAGCACACCCCGCCCCAGCAACGTTAGTGCTGCTTCGTGTTTTCAAATCTAAGCTATCCTGGGCGAGGCAGGACCTTCTTCCCCTCCAGCCCGCTCACTGTCCACACAGGCTCTTCTGCCTCTGAAAGGGAGAGAGGCAGGACAATGGGGAAGAGAAGAGGAGGTCAGGACAGGCGTGCAGGAGACCCTGGATCCCCATGTCAGCAAGAAAGGACACTCTTCAGGACGGCCTAGGAGTGGGAGGCGTCTCAGGGGGCTCTGGACCCACAGTTGGTGTCCCAGTCAGAACACACCTGCAGAAAGAACAGGACTGCAACAACGCTGATACAGGATACAACTGCAGAGCCCTCAAGATCCCCACACAGAGTCCTAGGAACTTAGAATTTCTGCTCTGGCTCACTCCCAAATGGACCCTCTATTAACCCCAAAACTGCACAGGCTTCTAAATACCAGGGTGTTGCCCCTGTGGCCTCCCTGCTCCTCTGAAAAAATAAAAGTGAAATCTTCTCAGACTATACAGCAATGCTTTTTCCTTAGTTAGGAGATGCAATGTGCCCTTTTGAATTACACATACTTTCACATCTCTGTCCCACTGATACACAAAAACATACTGACATACTGATCTGGAGAGCACCCACGCCGACACAGGGGTAGGGACGAGGAAAGGGGCTGCTACATTGCTTTTCATGCACAAGTTAAAATCCACCAAGTCTGCAATTCCAGGAGTTTTCTTGTTTCCCAGCAGGATACCAGTGTTTGATTCAGCCTCAGCCCCAGCTGACTCAGCGCCCCTATTTATCAGCACAGTGAATTCTAAATGCCCACTGGTCAGCAAAGGCCTTGGCTGTCCCATTTGTAAAATGGGACTGAAATCTTCCTCACAGTAATTATCTGATTCCTTATGTAAAGTACTTTGTAAAATAAACAGATCTTTATTGCTATTAATATGAACATTCAACCTGCTTAAGTAAATGAGGAAGAAACTTAAACCAGCCCTTCTCTCCTCTAGGGATTTGAAATCTATGAGAGGAAAAGACTAACCAAATACTGACAAAAGATTCAAAACCTCTGTTATACCGTGCTGCAAATAATCCCTGTGGGGAGATGATTACGTGGGAAAGAGCATTCAATACTTGTTCAATTAATAAATGAGTTCCAATGCACTGCTTGAAAAATATCTACTTGTTACCATCCACAGAAAGTTTTACCAATACGAAAGGCTGTGAAATCTGTTCGTGCACTGTCTCACATACATTCCAAGAAAGCGGTCAGCATTTGCAGAGAGCAGCCGTTCTTTCAAAGGCGTGATTTTTCAAACCACACACAGATCTTCAAAGCAGATGACCCACACAATTCTATTTTATAATTCCAGGAGTAAAAGTACCAACCCAGAAGAGATCAGGTTTCCCTGGTGGCTCAGTGGTAAAGAATCCTCCTGCAATGCAGGAGATGCAGGTTCAATCCCTGGGTTGGGAAGATCCCCTGGGGGAGGAAATGATAACCCACTCCAGGATTCTTGCCTGGAGGATCCCACGGACAGAGGAGCCTGGCAGACTACAGTCCACAAGGTCACAAAGAGGTGGACACGACTGAGCATGCACCCAGAAGAGCTTGGTTCCGGAGAACAGAAAACAAGCCATCTTATGTTAACCACTTCCTTGCCTGCAGCCAGATGTGCAGTGGATGTTATGTATCTGTAAAAAAAAAAAAGGCCAAACAAGTAGATGGCACACGTGTAAATTGGATTAAGGGTGTGACTGATACCTCTTGAGGCTTTTAAAAGAATGACAGTTTCCCAGAAACAAAGTCCTGCACCTGAATATCAGAAGGGGTAACTCTCTGGTCTAGGATCAAAATTCGTAACGGGTCCTGTAATTTGTTTTTGACTGGCCTCACTGAAACATTCTGGACAACCAATATCCTCTGTTTCCTTCCTTCCCTCCCTCCCTCCACCTCCACGGGTCCTGAGCTCTCTTCTTTTCCAGCCACCAGTCGGAATGAACTTGATGAATGTTAACAGCTTCTTATCACCCTGTTTATATTTGTTTTCCACTCAAGCCAGGCCTCCCTCAAAATGTTTCTTTCTGGAATTTTATCAATAATGCCACTCTTACATTTCTTGTCATCAAGGCTCAAAGTCACCTTGCCCTCTCACCCTTTTTACTTTAATCCTCTACATCTGGTCAATTCTTATCAACCAGTTAATCCAGGAGCTGAGTATAAAGAAGTGGACGAGACAAGCACTGACCCTGAGGAACTTAGAATCTTAGCCAAGAACCTGAGCCTACGTGGGAAATGTGCTTATTGGGACCCTTATCTGCGCCAGTAGTGTACTGGGGCCTTACCACCCTGGCAGGTTATAAAGCCAGATATAACAGGAAGTGAAAGTGAAAGTCACTCAGTCGTGTCCAACTCTTTTCAACCCCATAGACTGTAGTCCATGTAATTCTCCAGGCC
This sequence comes from Bos taurus, assembly GCF_002263795.3. NCBI lineage: Eukaryota > Metazoa > Chordata > Mammalia > Artiodactyla > Bovidae > Bos > Bos taurus. The sequence goes on along the minus strand of NC_037337.1, from coordinate 81,354,288 downwards.
AGAATACTGGAGTGGGTAACCTTTCCCTTCTCCAGGGAATATTCCCAACCCAGGGATCAAACCCAGGTCTCCCACATTGCAGGCACATTCTTTACCAGGTGAGCCACCAGGCAAACCCAAGAATACTGGAGTGGGTAGCCTATTCCTTCTCCAGCAGATCCTCCTGACCCAGGAATCGAATCAGGGTCTCCTGCACTGCAGGTGGATTCTTTACCAGCTGAGCAACCAGGAAAGCCCCATAATAGGAAGAGATACTGCAAATTAACATTATTTAAAACTGAGACTTAAAGGAAAAGGAGAAGAAAAGATTCCCTAAAGAATGCACACCACTGATCCTACTTCCCTCCCAATTTCTCACTGTTAAACTCACACAGGCTTTTCTCTCTAAACTAAAAGAAAGGTGGGGGAGCGGGTGAAGGGAAGATACTTCAGGGTCAGAAAACATTCACACATTAAAAACTGATTGGGACTTCCTGGCAGCCCAGTGGTTGAGATTTCATACTTCCATTTCAGGAGGCACTGGAGGCACCGGTTTGATACCTGGTCAGGGAACTAAGATCCCACAGACTGTGCAGCACTCAAGTAAAGCCAGAAAATGGGAGTCCAGACTCCAAATTCCTAGACCGAGCTTGCTCTACAGAGAAAGGCAATTTGCTCTCTTGCTAGGGAGGCCAGGTAGAATTCGCCAAGAGAATGTTTCAAGCCCTCCTCCTTTCCAGGGTGATTGTGGGTTTGGAGCACAAATGTCCCTGAAAAAGCCAGAGCCACTCCTTTTGAGTAGCCAAGCTGAACGCCTGCTTTACACAACAGATTCCTCCAGCACTACTGTCATATTAAATAACCCCCGGGTATTCCCCCGGACTGTTAACCTCATGAGGGCAAGTGCTGTGTCCTTTTTGTTCTTTGTTCACAATGCCTGAGCAACCACAGGCATTCACTAAGTACCTGCCACACAAATGACCTGATTCCTTCCTTCCTCTTGGTTTCTGTAGCAACCCTCTGCCCACCTCCCACCAGTCTGACGTCACAGCCCAACCAGACTTTCAGCTCACAAATGATTAGGACTTGAGGGCACATGTAAAGGGGAAACTAGGATGGACCAATGAAATCTTATGAAACCCAGAGCCTGTTTTTCTTGCCATCCTGCTGTGTAACAAGCAAAATCCCCCACAGGACTGAAACAAGGAGGTAGACCGCCTTCCCATGGCACAGTTTCTACCTGGGGGTGGATGAGAATCAAGGATTGATAAAGGTGTGGACTAGCCAACACACCATGTGTTAACCCTCTAGAAATGCCCCGGGCGTGCCAACTGAAAGAACAGCACCCACTGAACACAAAACTGCTCACTGGCTATCTGGAGAAAGATAGTATATGCGACAACTCAACCCAAGAAGTCTGTTTCCTTCCTCGCTGCTTAAAGACACAGTTAGAGACCTTGTTCACACTGCATGCATGTGGACGGGTGGCTGACCCACATGAAATAAACCTGAGGAAACCAGAACCACGGTTGCAAAGGGTTTCGGTCTGCTAACAGGGTGGGAAGGAGAGGCAGTCAGCTCGCCCAGACAGCATGTTCTCAAATACTGGGCAGTCCTCCTACATCCAGGATGCCACCAGTACCTGCCACCGCCTCACCTAGGCGAGAGAGACCGCAAGGGGAAAATGACTCAGAGAACACATCCCGTCGGCCTGGAGTCAGAGTGTTTTTTAAATTGTAAGGAAGCACAGTACAGAGATAGAAGAGTTAAGCAGGCCAGGCTAAACACAACAACTCCCATTTTAAGGAACAGTTCTTCTGAAGAACTGAATTTAGAGGCTCATTCTCTTGTAATTTCACTACTAAAGACTCAAAAGCCACAATCACAGAGGGATATGAGTTTGTTTCTAACGATATGAACCACATACCCTTTTGGGCTCCAGCCCTCTTTCCTGGAAGAGGCCCAGGGAAAAGAAGCTGATCACACTGGGACAGAAAATGCACCAGACTAGGAATCTGAAGCCCTGGCTTCTGCCCTGGCCCCGTCAGCACTCAAGGAAATGAGCTCTGAGCAACCATATCCCATTTTTCTCTATAAAGTGAGGTGGTGAAATGAGACCATCCTCAAGCCCCATTGTTCCAACTCCGGCATTTCACAAGCTCTCTCTGGTCACATGCCTGACGTACTGTGCAAGTAACATGTGGATACTGTGTCCTCACTCTTTTGAGACTCCTAGTACTTAGGAACAGAATTTAAATTAACAGGTAGTGAAAGTGAAAGTGTTAGTTGCTCAGTGACTCCACGGATTGTAGCCCATCAGGCTCCTCTGTCCATGGGATTTCTCAGGCAGGAATACTGAGTGGGTTGCCATTCCCTTCTCCAGGGGATCTTCCCAAACCAGGAATCAAACCCAGGTCCCCTGCATTGCAGGCAGATTCTTTACCATCTGAGCCACAAGGGAAGCCATTAACAGGTAGAGCCTACTCCAAATCTAAAACTTTTGGCAGTGAACAGTGGCTGTGAAGTTATGGCTGCACTCATACACATTTACACACACATACACGAACTTTCTGGAAGAACTGGTCCGGGGACTTAGCTACAGGTACAGGAACCTGAAACAGGTACAAGGGAAAATAACTCAACTTCCTAGGTTTTGTCTGGCTTGTGGACAAAAGGCATGTGGCCTGTGTCCCACATATTTCTGAGGTAGAACTTTCTGGACTCTCTGATCTTCAGGTGCCCTATACATGCACACTTTCAAGAGATTCTGGTAGGAATCTAGGAGCAGGAGAAGCAAGAACAGCTACTAATCACAAATGCTAGGAGTTCCAATTAAGACAAGGGCGAAAGTAGGCATGCCACTATTTCAGTACTGAGGCTGCTATGATGCAAAGCCACCCAGGGGTAGATTCTGTGGAGGAAATGACACTCCCAGCAGCACCATCTGTTCCTCTTTGTGTCTGGCATGATCTATATTTTAAACCTTGGGTGCAACTAAGGTCTGCCTGTAAGAGCTGTTCTAAAGAATATTTTTTCTAGACTTGTGTTTACACAGCCCCTCCCCCTCCCCCATCACTGGCTGGCTTTCTCTTCATCAGGCACGCCACTCCCCAGCCCAGCAGCAGCCTCAAGCAGGTGCACAGAGCCCTTGCATGCAATTTTTCATACAGAGAGGAAAAACTTTTGAGAACTATAAATTACATTGATAAGGAAGGCTCTGTGGGGTTCATGGTAACTCTCTTTCCAAAAGACATGATGATGTGATTTAGAACTGGGAGCCTTCATGCTAAACCACCACCCCACCCCTCTCCCCGCTCCCTTTTTTTTTTTTTTTTTTTAAGTAGCAGTACATGTGCACTGAATTTAAGCACTATTGCATCTATTAGCTCTCGCTGCTGTTTATAAAGTTCTGCACCAAAGACCTGGAAACAATGCTATTGGAGAGTTCAAACTTCTTAAATATGTGATATAGACAGAGAGATAGAGCACCTCTTCTTAAATTCAGGGCAATACCTTCAACATCTTTCGACAAGAGATCTCACTATACTGTTCTTACCCAAACAAACAACATAACCAAGTAGAACATTAAATCCAAAATAAAAATACAGATGCAGCTTTAAAAATAATTCCCTGAGAAATTAAAAAATCTATGCCTACACAAAAACCATGAGTTCATAGCAGCACTATTCATAATCACCAAAACAGAACCAACCCAAATGTTTTTCTGCTGATGAATAAACAAAATATGGTATATCTATACAACAGATTATTCAGCAATAAAGCAGAATGAAGTAGTGACATATGTTACAACATGGATAAGCCTCAGCAACATTATGCTAAATTAAAGAAGGCAATCATTAAAGACTGTATAATATATGATTCTATTCAAATGAAATGTCCTAATACGTAAACTACAGACAGAGCAGTGGACTAGTGGTACCCCTGAACCAGAGGAATTGTAGAGAAATAGGGAGTGATTACTAATGGAGTTGCTTTGGGAGGTGATGAAAATGTTCTAAGATTAGATTAGATTAGATTATGGTGATCGCTGGACAATGCTAAATATAGTATAATCCATTGCTTGTACATTTGAAATGGATGATCTTTATGATATATAAATTATGTCTCAATAAAGTTGTCTTTTAAAAATGTCATGACAAAATAAAATCACCCTCCAAAAAAAAAAATCTCCTTGAGCCAACTTAGAAATAATCTAGATGTATAAAATGAATGAAAAAAAAAAAAAAAATGAAGTTGCTCCGTCGTGTCCAACTCTTTGCAACCCCATGGACTGCAGCCTACCAGGCTCCTCTGTCCATGGAATTTTCCAGGCAAGAGTACTGGAGTGGGGTGCCACTGCCTTCTCCAGGGGATCTTCCTGACCCAGGGATCGAACCCAGGTCTCTCGCACTGCAGGCAGACACTTAACCATGTGAGCCACCGGGGAAGCAGATGTATAAAAAAGGGTATTTAAATCACAGCTGATCTAGTTAACGGAATTTTATAAAGCCACTAAAAATAATTATAAAAGTTATGTGTCATTACAGGAAAATGTTTATGCTGTAATGTTGGATGATAAAAAGAAATAGAAAATCGAATGTACAGGACTACCACAGAATACATACATGGACATGATGTTTGTGTTAGCATGGTAGAATCACAGTGGTTCCCCTCCTCTATTTTCCAAGTCTTCTGTAATCTTGTCCCAGCATATTAACAATTAAAAAAAAAAAAGCCTCAGTCTCCCCTCTCCCCTCAGTTTGTCTTGACAACTTAAAATGCAAAATAAGCAAAACCACCTTGTTCTCTTTTTCAAGTTCTCTTTTTTAAACTCCCATCAACTCAGTTTACTGAGATCAACTAAGAATAACCCAAAGAAGGAAGAAAGGGATGAATACCCCTTTCCCATTCCCAGAAGCATGTTTCATTGGCCTCAGTTCAGTTCAGTTGCTCAGTTGTTTCTGACTCTTTGTGACCCCATGGACTGCAGCATGCCAGGCTTCCCTGTCGATCACCAACTCCCGGAGCTTACTCAAACTCATGTCCATTGAGTCAGTGATGCCATCCAGCCATCTCATCCTCTGTCGTCCCCTTCTCCTCTTGCCTTCAATCTTTCCCAGCATCAGGGTCTTTTCCAATGAGTCAGTTCTTCGCATCATTAGCCTAGTCTAGCCAAAATTTCAGCAAGGAGAGTCTACATATAGGGCAATTTACACTCTAGTCTTCAACTTCTGTGAATGAAGGCAAGTCACTGCTGGCAGGAGGCTGGATTTGGAAAGATTAGACTTTCCCCTTCTTAAAAACGGACAGAAAGAGTGCTTTAGCAGCACACATACTAAAACTGAAATTATACAGAGAAGATTAGCATGGCCCCTGCACAAGGATGACACGCAAATTCGTGAAGTGTTCCACAAAAAAAAAAAAAGGACAGAAAGAAAGGGTAAATTGGGGAAAAAACCCCTATCTGTGTCTCTTCCCTGAGGTTCTGTGTTCAATCACCAACTACAGGAGGAAAGAATCCTGAGTCATCAAATTTTTCACCACACAAGATCCTCTTGAGTAATAAGGAACTGTCAGTCACAACCTCTGCATCTACAAACCCAGGCTAACTTTGATCAGGAATCCCAGGCTAACCTTCCCCAGATTAAGCAATGAGGCTCTGCCAAAAATAATAATAATAATAATAATAATGCTTGTATACATGTTGGGGGGTACACTTAAGGGCACACTGCTATCAGGTAATTTTATAAGGATCCACTAACACTGGCGACACTAACAGGGAACTACATCTGTTTCTGCTTGAGAAAAATGCTTCAATAATATCCTGTTTCTGGAGGACTGCATGAATTCTTGGCACGCAGCTTCTGATGTTTCAAGGGTGGCTATTTTCCTCTTTTGAGATGGAAGAGTCAGGGAGGCAGAATACATCACAGGCAACAACAGAGTCTGTGAAACCCACTTAGTTTTCACCATAGTAGCTGCGTTTCCTGTTCCTGCTGTACCAGCACCTTCACAGAGACTCAACCGTCCCCTAGCCCTGACGACAGCACAGGTGGCCTTCCACAGCTGCAGCAACCCAGCTCAGCACCACTGCAAAGTCTACCAAAGGAGTGGAGACTTCCACACTCAGGTATGAACCAGACGATCAGAGAGCAAATAGAGGAATCCTGCCGGTTTCTAGGCCAAGGAACTAAGAGGGAAAGAAAAAGGCCAGCACCACAGACACAGGTGAGCACAAGAAAAGGGAAACATCCGTAGGTGCCCACAGACTCTGCTGCTAAAACCTAGCCCTTGTCTGAGGTGCCTCTTTCCAGCATCTCTACTTTTTCTGATAAAGATTTTACAAAGAGACACCAGAACTCATAGCCATCTAAGGGTAGAACGGCTGCTGCCATGAATCCTAGCCAGGGCAGGCGTGAACGTGTCTTGATGCTCAAGGATGGTCCTTGAGCTGTCCTGAGACTGCTTCTTTGGTCTCAGATCCATAGTTGTTAGCAGCTTCCAACACCCATCACATATCCCCCAGCCCCAGCCTCGAGCTGCAGCCTTCATTCCAACCAATAAGGAAACAACACTGGCATATCATGGGCCTTATTTCTCACTGCTCTAGTTTCAAGTTTCCTGCAATGTGGCAATGTAACTTAAGAATATTAATTTTTTTTAAACTCATTCCATTAAGTGAAGCCTCACCACAGTTGGATATGTGAGTGGACCCTAGCCTGAAGCCATCTCGACCAGGAGAAAAGAGTCTCTATTAACATACAAGCATTTGTCCCAATGCTTACTCTTAACCCAAGAAGCAAATTTGCACTCAAGTCTGTACCACAGTAGTATCTGCCTGCAAAGTTAAAAACAAAAAAGGCACTGGGCTTCTCCCTCTCCTTGTCCCTTCTCCTGTTTCTCCTACTGCCTGAGGGAATACCCCCAGACAAGACTTCCCTACTGTCCAGGAGAATGGAAGAGGGAAAAGGAATCCTGCTAGTCAGCTTTCACTAGGAGATCACATGTCAGTTCAGGAGCTCAGGAAAGTGCTTCCTGCATGGCAATTACACAACTGGGCCTGGTGGGTCTGCAGACATTCAGGCCTCCAAGTGGGCATGTCAGGCCTGGACACAGGCATCATGTCCCTCTCTGCAAATCGCCCCTTGGTAAACGGAGAACTAGAGAGGAAGACGAGGACATGTGCTCTCTGGCCTTCCTTCTCCGCCTGCAAGAGGCTCTGCTCAAGACATTCTCCCCAGTTCAACTGTTTTGGAACAGAAATAAGGAAGATTACATGACTCACGAATTTTTTCAAAGACACAGTACTATAATTCTCTGGGCCACAGACAGATACCAGTAGTTATCTGGTTATCAAAGAGCTAAGAATGTGGAAAAAGAGAACAAGGAAACATTTTAAACATAAGGCAAATTTTTTTCCTGGAGGATGGAAATGCATAATGCTGAGTAGCAGTAAACTTAAAATACGTTCTTCCTTTTAAGAAGTCAGGTGAATAATTCCCTTTGGAGGGTGCATACATGTGTTATGGGGGGTGGGGAGGAAGCTATAGAGATTGCTGCCCTGGCCATCGCAAGGGAGGAAATCCCCTACGAAGAGACCATTACATGACAGCACAAGTTCAACCACCACATGATGGAGACCAGCCAGGAGACCAGACAAAGTGCTGAGGGCTCATCGTCTGCCAGCCTGCATCTGTAATAGCTCATTCTACCTTTCTTCCTTTCGTTTCTATCTGCCCAAATTCTGACCTTTGAGCAGGCAAGCCTCAAGCAAATAAGCTGAACTCTGCCATCTGACAAAGGGTTTGCTCTGAGGGTTTAAGCACTGCAGGGTGGTGGTGGCGGCGGTGGGGGAGCCCTGGGATGTCTTACTCTGATCAGGGACCTGCCCCATCTAGCTGTAGGTGAGGTTTGGTTTCACAGAACACTTCTACTACAGTATCCAAAAAGCCACTCTGTGGACAGGGATTTCTATTTATCAGGTCTTGTACCAGTACTGTCCCCTATTAACACACTGGGCAAAACTTCCTTAAGCAGCAATGGCCACCAGTGAAAATTAACAACATAATCCAAAATGAGTTGATTTAAAAACTGTGAACTCTGTAAGGAATGGCTGGGTTCTGTCTTATTCACTGCAGTAACCCGAATACCTAGCACACAGTGCCTGGCATATATCCTATATCACAAAAACTTTCGTGAAACTAAAGAAAAGAAAGAATGTATGAACAAGTGAATGTTGTGCAAACATACCATCAATGTGTACCCTGGAGAAAAGAAATAAGGATGCAAGTGATCTGAGAAATAGCCGGAGGAAGTACCTACCACCAGAGGACATTCTATGGGAACAGCAGCATCAGGCCTCCTTGCTGAACTTCCCTCGAGCCAGCTAAAGATGTGTTTTCGACGCTTTTCTCCTGGGTCTCACGGTGCCCCAAACCACCTCCTTCTCCTGACCTCCCTTACGGGGTAACTTTTCCCACTTCAGCTGCCCCCACAGTCACAACCCTGTGGGAGGGTCAGACCGACACCAATATTTGGAGCTTCTAAAAACCAGAAATTAAAAAAAAAAAAAGTCTACATACACAAACAGGAAGTGGTTTCGGTGCGTCTCAGCCCGGATAATAATGAAGTTTTGAGATTAAAGACCAGACGAGACGCGGGAGCTCCATGAAGCTCCGAGGCTTGCACACCTCGGCTCCAAGGTTGTCCTGCGAAGTCCACCATCGCTAAGCCGACCCTGCCCCAGCTCGGGACCCGCCGCTTTCGTTGGCCCTGACGCGAAAACGGTTAACAAGTAATAAAGAAAAGAAAGCCTCTGCCTACCTCCTCTCCTGCGACCTGCAAAGTGCGGTCTCCACCCTGAACTCCGGTCCGGAGCGCGACCCCGCACGACCGGAGAGGCCCCTGGGCAGCGCGCCCCGGTCCCGGCCACCAAGCTCCCGGCCGTAAGCCTGCCGGTCGGTGCTCCTCCCGGCCTTGGCACACAGCCCACCCCGCCAGCCCTCCCGGCCCACGCCAAGCACCGGGGCTCGCCGCCCGGGGAGTTGGGGTGACACCCCGGGGCGCCGGGCCAGGAAGCGCGGACAGCAGCCGACTCGGGGCGGCTGCCCGGGCTCCCCAAGCCGTCCCCCTCCTGGGCTGTGCGCGCCGGCCCCGCGCCCCTGACAGCCGGCCCGGTCGGGCGCTCCTGTGACACAATGCCCGGCCCCGCGCCGCGCCCCCGGCCGCGGTGACAACTCACCGGGGGGACGGCGCGGCGACCTCCGGGAGGGGGGCGCTCGCAGCTTCCGCGGCGCTGGGATCCGCTCCGTCGCCCGCGCGCGCCCGCAGCCCTCTCGGGTCTAGACGAGCCCCCGCGCGCGTGCCGTCGTCTGGCCGGCGCTGCGTGAGGAGGAGGCCGGTGGCAGGGGGACGAGGCTGTCGCCGGCTGAGGAGAATGGAACACCGCGGCGGCAGCAGTGGCAGTGCTCGCGTCACTGGGCCAGCTGTACGGCGCGGGCGGGGGAGGCCGCGGAGGGGGGAGGGGAAGGGGCGGGCGAGGGGCGGGGCCACGCGCGCGCACGTAACGAGCGCCGGCGTCGGCCGCAGCGATCGTCCCGTTGGGGAAAAGGCCCGGCCGGTAGACGGCTGCCAGCACGCACGCGCCGCCGGCCGGCCCGCACGCCTCACGCCTCGCGGCAGGCGAGACAGAGGAAGAAAGGGAGTTCTTAAAGGGACCGTCACGCCGACTCCGCCAGAGTAGACTGGGAGGAGGTGTTGCGGGCTGACTGCGACGGCTTTGCGCTTAGCCTCTCAGTTCTTCTGCTCTTATTGTTTGTATTATTATTTGTATTATTCGGCTAGGATTTATTTTTTTGGAGTACTGTTATTTGCAAAGGATTGGTTTGCTCTCCGGTCGACTAGGCGCTTTCGTTCCTGCTGCCTTAGCTTAGGACTTAGGAATCTCTCTTCAGGCCCGTCGCTAAGCTGTTGTTTTTGTTGTTGTTGCGAAGCCTACCAGCATCAGATTGTCTCGGGGGTAGGGGTGTAAAAATGCAGATTTAGGGTCCCTCGTTCAGCCATTCTGATTCAGAAAGGCTACGACTGGAGTGTTTAAGCCGTTAGTGTTAAAAATCTATTTTAACAGGCTTTCCTAAAAGGGATTCCTCGGCATTCTAAACGCACGCAACGGATCTCAAAGTTCAGAAAACAAGTTCAGCGCGAGGGCTGTCAGAGTCGGCTATAGTACCCCGCCGCACTCCTGGCTTTATTTCCCAGCCTGAGCTTTGTCTCCCAGGGCTATTTTCCAACATACAGTATGCAACCAGTTTGAGCACTTTATAGTTATAGCATCTCTCTCTATATATAGGTGGTCCCCCTGCGGCCATAGGAGATAAGTCCTCTGCTTGTGTTTACAGGGCTTTATTGTTGTTGTTTTAGTAGCTAAGTCGTGTCCCATTCTTGCAACCCCATGCACTGAAGCCCACCAGGCTGCTCTGTCCATGGGATTTCCCAGGCAAGAATACTGAAGTGGGTTGCCATTTCCTTCTCCAGGAAGATCTTCCCAACCCTGGGATGAAATCTTATCTCCTCTATGCGCAGGCAGATTCTTTATCACTGCGCCACCAGAGAATAACCCCTTAATGACAAAAAGTTTTGATTTTATATCTTTGCGTCCCAGGGTCTTGAACAATACTTGTCTCAGGGGTGCTCAATTAATGTTGAGGCGTTCCTACTTGATAGGCAGTGCCAGAGTCTGGGCTTGGACTCAGAGCCTCTGCTGCAACTTGGGTCAGGCAGGTTCTCAGGGTCTCTCACCCAGCCCAATTCTGCTAGCTTCTCTAAAAAAGTGCTGTGATTAACAAGTCAAATGTTTGAGGTAGTTCAAACAAAGCAAGCAGAATGTCCACCACCAAGCATACACACCTATCCCAAGGAAACCCTGGAGAAGGCAATGGCACCCCACTCCAGTACTCTTGCCTGGAAAATCCCATGGACAGAGGAGCCTGGTAGGCTGCAGTCCATGGGGTCGCTAAGAGTTGGACAGGACTGAAGCGACTTGGCAGCAGCAGCAAGGAAACCCTCCCATTCTGGGGCCTGCATTACCGCTGCTGCTTCCTTTTCCATAAGTCTGTCCTTGTTCTGCCTTCTTTGCTCCCTAAGTTCTGTTAAAGAGAAAACCCACAGGCCCAAAATGGCGTCACTTGTGCTAAAGCCCATGATTCCAAAGCTAGATTTAATACCGAGCCCAATTGCAGTTTCAATCTTTACCATAAATGTAATCTTAACGAGTTTGGAATTTTCTGGTTGGCACCAATGAGAAGCTGTCACATAATAATCTGTCACAGGGACCCTCTCCATTCCCGAAGAGAAGAAGAAACCATCTACATAGTAAAACCCTTGGCACTTCTCCCCCCCACCCCCCAACTTTCATTTCTTTTAACAATAGGTCCCTTGCCCCACCCTTTTTCCTGTAAAAAACCTTCCATTTTGTACAGCCCCTCTGAGTGCCCTTATAGTTGCTAGATGGGGTTCTCCCTGATTCCTGAACCATTGAATAAAGTCAATTAGATCTTCAAAGTTATTGGGTTGAATTTTGTTTTTTAACATCCGAGATCCAGACTCACTGCAGAAGTTGGACACCCTCCCTCCCTGCTCAATTTCCTCCTCTAACAAACTGGAAAATTCTTAAAGAGGTGGGAATACTGGACCACCTTACCTGCCTCCTGAGAAACCTGTTAGAAAAGGCAGAGGAACCAGAGATCAAATTGCCAACATCCGCTGGATCATGGAAAAAGCAAGAGAGTTCTAGAAAAACATCTACTTCTCCTTTATTGACTATGCCAAAGCCTTTGACTGTGTGGACCACAACAAACTGTGGAAAATTCTTAAAGAGATGGGAATACCAGACCACCTGACCCGCCTCTTGAGAAATCTGTATTCAGGTCAGGAAGCAACAGTTAGAACTGGACATGGAACAACAGACTAGTTCCAAACAAGGAAAGGAGTATGTCAAGGCTGTATATTGTCACCCTGCTTATTTAACTTATATGCAGAGTACATCATGAGAAACACTGGGCTGGATGAAGCACAAGCTGGAATCAAGATTGCCAGGAGAAATATCAATAACCTCAGATATGTAGATGACATCACCAAGCAAAGAAGAACTAAAGACCCTCTTGATGAAAGTGAAAAAGGAGAGTGAAAAAGGTGGCTTAAAACTCAACATTCAGAAAAGTAAGATCATGGCATCTAGTACCATCACTTCTGGCAAATAAATGGGGAAACAGTGGAAACAGTGACAGACTTTTTTGGGGAGGCTCCAAAATCACTGCAGATGGTGACTGCAGCCATAAAATGAAAGCTCCTTGCTCGTTGGAAGAAAAGTTATGACCAACCTAGACAGCATATTAAAAAGCAGAGACATTACTTTGCCAACAAAGGGCTGCCTAGTCAAAGCTATGGTTTTTCCAGTAGTTGTGTATGGATGTGAGAGTTGGACTGTAAAGAAAGCTGCTGCTGCTGCTAAGTTGCTTCCGTTGTGTCCAACTCTTAGCGACCCCATGGACGGCAGCCCACCAGGCTCCTCTGTCCATTGGATTTTCCAGGCAAGAGTACTGCAGTGGGGTGCCATTGCCTTCTCCAAATAATGGCATTTACACTACACTAAAACAAAAGTTTTAAACTAACACACACTCAAAACATATCACTTCCTAATTTTACTACATTGTACTCTTATCTACGCTTTCAAGTTTATTTACATCTATTATGCATGTATGTTGGAAATACTATATCATATTATGCTATTTGGACTTCCCCAGTGGCTCTGCAGGTAAAGAATCTGTCTGCAATGCAGGAGCTTCAGGAGTCAGGGGTTCGATCTCTGGGTCAGTAAGATCCCCTGGAGGAGGAAATGGCAACCCACTCCAGTATTCTTGCCTGGAGAATCCCATGGACAGAGAAGCCTGGCAGGCTACAGTACATGGGGTTGCGAAGAGTCAGACACGACTGAGCACATATGCGTGATGACGACTATGCTATTTAGCATCTCTTCCCAATTCCAGGTTCAGTGACATCTCATTAATAACTGAAATCAGACATAGTGAAAGTATTTACATCACAGAAATTAGTAAACACTACAAATTACCCCCCAACTCCCAGAACAAGTTGGTAAACATTTACCAGCATGTGTGTGTCTATAGAAGTCACCATGTAGGAACAGTGAATCCAGCAGAGATGGCCCAGGGTTGGATACACTTCCCATTAAAGCCAGTGAGTGACAGAGAACATGGGTTACCCCTAAGAGACAGCCAGACCCTAGAGAGTCTCCATTTTACAGAGAAGGCTGGGTGGAAAAGATTTGATGCCCCCACAGTGTGTTGATTCCGTTGCCTCCTCTGAGGTGCACTAAGAAGATTTTGTTTAAATTCCCCTGGCAGAGTTGGATCCCCAGTTACCAGGGATGAAGGGACAGGAACCTGAAAGGAAGGTTGAATGAAGAGGGGCCGCCAGTCCCTGTCCCTTGTGAATGCCTGGCCTCTAGTGGTGGAAGTGAGAATGCAGGTCTCTGCCCTTCAGTCTTTTATTTATTTGTTTATTTTTAATTAATTTAATTTTGGTGGGGAGTGCTCTTGTCTGGAAAATCCCATGGACGGAGGAGCCTGGTAGGCTGCAGTCCATGGGGTCTCGAAGAGTCGGACACGACTGAGCGACTTCCCTTTCACTTTTCACTTTCATGCATTGGAGAAGGAAATGGCAACCCACTCCAGTGTTCTTGCCTGGAGAATCCCAGGGACGGGGGAACCTGGTGGGCTGCCGTCTATGGGGTCCCACAGAGTTGGACACGACTTAAGCGACTTAACAGCAGCAGCAGCAGTAGCATGCAGCATCTTGTTTCCCCAGAAGGGATCAAACCCATGCCCCCTGCATTGGCAGCACAAAGTCGTAACCAGTGGACTGCCAGGGAAGTCCCGGCCCTTTAGTCTTACGACAAGATTCTCAGACTGATTCTCAGACAAGATTCTCTGACTCCCTCCTCAGAGCTCAGCCACAGCACTCCCTAGCAGGAAGCACATGGCAGCAGGGACAATCTCTGTGGGACAGAAAATGGGCCATGGACAGAGCCTCTGCTTCAAACCAGAGAGTCTCAACTGTTCCCTCAAACCGATACCTCCTTTGGATAGTATTTTGTAACACCCTCTTACTGCTAATACTTTGGCCACCTGATGCAAAGAGCCAACTCACTGGAAAAGACCCTGATGCTGGAAAGATTGAAGGCAGGAAAAAGGCGTGACAGAGGATGAGACGGCTGGATGGCATCATCAACACAATGGACATGAGTTTGAGCAAACTCCGGGAGATAGTGAAGGGCAGGGAAGCCTGTCGTGCTGCAGTCCATGGTGTCGCAAAAAGTCGGACAAGACTTAATGACTGAACAACAACTTCCTACTATGAGATGAAAATCACAGATACCATAAACTTCCTACGCACATACTTGCAGAAATTAAATGTATACATGTTACCAAAAGACAGCTATCAAAAGAATATTCACAGCATCATTATCTGCAATAGCACAAAACTGGAAACAACTCAAAAGTCCACCTACAGCAGAAGGGATAGATCCGCGTGGTATGTCCATCAATGGAATACTACGCAATGACAAGAATGAACAGACTTTCAGTTCACACAACCATGTGGCTGAATCACAATTTTAAAAGAAGCCAGACACTAAAGAAGCATATACTACCTGATTTCATTTATATAAAGTTCAAAGATATATAGGCAAAATGAATGTCAGGTGTTAGAAGTCAGGATGGTCGCTAGTTACCTTTAGGGTGCATTGTGACTAGAAGGGACTTACGGAGTGCTAAGAACATTCTGTTTCTTGATCTGAGTCCTGGTTACACAAGTGTTCATTTTGCAAAAGCTCATGAGGTGTATACTTATGATTCGTTCACTTCTTTGAAGTTCATAGTTATTCAATACCAAGTTTACTAATAGAAAAAATCAATCAATCCAGTGCTTGCATCTAGAATCATCATAACTTTGGTAACTGTGAACACAGATGGATGTAGGGATATGGGTTTAGAGACCCAAATGCCTTGAGCAATGTTGCTACCTGTTGATTTTTATGAAATGGTGAGCTCTTTTCAGCAGTTAGTAAAAATAAAACTCTTCATTTATGTGATTGTTGTATTTCTGATGGTCATAAACAGAGGCTTTTTTTTTCCTGCATAAGCATTCAATGGAGCATCCAAGAAACTGCAGTTTCTTACGATGCAAGGCTGCTCTGTCCGCTGCCAACCTACTAGCCTCCCCTCACCCACCTTGCCAACTGTGAAATGGGTATGATGACAGTATCTACCTTGTAAGACTGTCATAAGGATTAAATAAGTTCCTTTCAATAAAATACCTGGAAGAGAGTCTGGCACACAGTGAGCACAAAATAAGTGCTTAAAATTACTTTCATCATTCTGACTTGCTGTTCAGTCCCTCGGTCGTGTCCGACTCTTTGTGACCCCATGGACTGCAGCACACCAGGCTTCCCTGTCCTTTACCATCTCCCGGAGCTTGCTTAAACTCATGTCCATCGAGTTGGTGATACCATCCAACCATCTCATCCCCTTCTCCTCCTGCCTTCTATCTTTCCCAGCATCAGGGTGTTTCCCAGTGAGTCAGTTCTTCGCATCAGGTGGCCAAAGTATTGGAGTTTCAGCTTCAGCATCAGTCCTTCCAATGAATATTCAGGACTGATTTCCTTTAGGATGGACTGGTTTGATCTCCTTGTAGTCCAAGGGACTCTCAAGAGTCTTCTCCAACACCACAGTTTGAAAGCATCAATTCCTTGGCACTCAGCTTTCTTTATGGTTCAGCTCTCTCATCCATACATCCATCCATGTTATTCTGAGTACCCCCACCCATTAAATGCCAATGGTACTGTTAATCTTTATAACAACCAAAAATACCTTCACAGTTGTCCAAACAACTCCTAGGAGGTGACACTGCCCATAATGAACCATGGTTTTAAACCCACCAGATGACCACGGCTTACATGAAGTAGCAGCAGCATTCATTCATTCATTTACTCACCCACCATATGTTAAGGACAACTTGTTTCAGGCCTCACCCTCAGGTTGCTACCAGGCTGAGTGGGAAGACAAAGATGTCCACAGATAGTGACAAAACAAGATAACAAGTGTTTACATAGACTAGCAAATTGCCTATCGGCGATGCTAGCCTCCTGTAGAGGAGTGTGGTCAGCCTTCGGTTTGTTTTAATTTTTTAATTTAGTTACTAGTATTTGAAAAGGATATTTCGCATAAAAAGCAAGACTTTCTGCTTCTCTTTTAAAATCCAAAGCTGTGTACACACTGGGCCTGTGTTTGTGTGTCTGGTTGAGAGTTCTGCATCTGCCACAGCCTCCACCTGGCCTTCATTTACTTCCCCCTGTCTCGAGGACCCTGGAGCTTGGGGCCACTGTCATAGATATGGCTGCTGGTAGCTATGGGAACCCCAAGGAAAATGAAAAGTCTCCAGGATAAGCAGGTGAGTGAGTCTTGAATGCTCATTGCAGGCATGCTTAGTCATGTCTGACTCTTTGCGACCCCTTGGACTATATATAGCCTGCCAGGCTCCTTTGTCTGTGGAATTTTCCAGGCAAGAATACTGGAATGGGCTGCCATTTCCTTCTCCAGGGGATCGTTCAGACCCAGGGATTGAACCCGTGTCTCCTGCATCTCCTGCATTGGCAGGCAGATTCTTTACCATTGAGCCACCTGGGAAGCCACCTTGAATGCTTGTTGGGAGGCAAATAAAGAGGGAAAGGATAGGGATTTCCCTGGCGGTCCAGTGGCTAAGAATCTGCCTGCCAGTGCAGGAGGACCCAGGTTCTATTCCTGGTCTGGGAAGATCCCACATGCCACGAAGCAGCTAAGCCCATGCACCACAATTATTGAAGCCCTCGAGCCTAAAGCCTGTGCTCCACAAACTAGAGACGCCACCGCAGTGAGAAGCCTGCACACTGCAACGTGGAGTAGCCCCTACTCGCTGCAGCTAGAGAAAGCCCACATGCAGCAATGAAGACCCAGCACAGCCAAAAATAAATAACTATAAAAGTTAGAAAAAAAAGAGAGAGAGAAAGGACATTTCACTGGAGAAGGAAACGGTGTGTTTAGTGGCTGTGGTCTGAAGCAGGGGCGTGCCTGAGGACCAGTCGCTAGGACATAGAGGCCTGCGGCAGAGTCCTTGGGCCACTGCAACAGGGGGTGGCCTGGGACCAGCTGGAAGCCAGGCCAGAACTTGGAAGTTCCCAGGTCTGAGATCAGCCTGCTGTCTTTCTCTGCATACTTGCTTGACTTGAGATAGTCTAAAATCAGAGCGACTGCCAGGACTGAGGTGCTGTCAGACCCTGACCACAGTGTCCTTGCCTCTGGGATTATCTATCACACGTCTGGGGACTGGGGCTCAGGAGATGAACAAGAAGAGACAATAAAGTGGCAGGAGCAGCATAGTCCTTGGAGTCCTTGCAGGGCTGGTCTAACCTGGCACGACTGAAGGGTTCAGAGACAGCTTCTCAGCTCTTTTCACATGTCTAAAATACACCATTCATGTCCTCTAGCTCAGTGCTTCTCAAACTTCTCTGTGCACACGAATCACCTGGCTATCTTGTTAAAAGCGCAGATCCTGGCTTAGCAGGTCTGGGGTGGAGCCTGAGAGTTTGCATTTCAAACCCACCAGGGATGCTGTTCTGCTGATCCAGAATCACACATGGAGACCCCAGATAGGAGTTTCTCAACTGCCCCACTATTGGTATTGTGGACCGGATAATTCTTTGCTGTGGGGAGCTGTCCCGAACATTGTGGGATATTGCAGCATCCTTGACCTATACTCTCTAGATGCTGATAGCAGTGCCCTAGAGTTCTGTGCTAAGTTGCTTCAGTCGTGTCCAACTCCTTGTGACCTTATGGATTGTAGCCTGCCAGGCCCCTCTGTCCATGGGTTTCTCCAGGCAAGAATACTGGAGTGGGTTGCCATGCCCTTCTCCAGGGGATCTTCCCAACCCAGGGATTGAACCACGTCTCCTGCACTGGCAGGTGGATTCTTTATCACTAGCACCACCAGGGAAGCCCACAGCCCCCCATTTGTGATGATTAAAAAAATGTCTTCAGATACTGCCACATGTCCCCTGAAGGAGGGACAAAATCGCTCTTGGTTGAAATCCTCTGATCTGGAGTCTGGAGAAACTCTTAAAATGTGGAGTTTATATGTCTATGGGCTTTGCTGAAATTTAGAGAGCCTTCAAGGTACTGAGCAGGGAAGACTGCGTAATTTGTAGGGCCCAGTACAAAATGAAAATGTGGGAGTCCCTGTTCAAAAAGCAAGAAAAACATGCCACTAAAGGTACTAGAATGTAAAAGTTCTGCCTTTACAAATATTTTTATTACTTATGGAATCTATCGGGGGTAATAAAGATACATAAGTAACAAACTAACAAATTGTAAAAAAGTATTTTTGGTGTCATATTTTATATAATGCAATCAGTTCAGTTCAGTCCAGTTGTTCAGTCATGTCTGACTCTTTGCGACCCTATGGACTGCAGCACACCAGGCCTCCCTGTCCATCACCAACTCCCAGAGTTTACTCAAACTCATGTCCATTGAGTCGGTGATGCCATCCAACCAGCTCATCCTCTGTCGTCCCCTTCTCCTCCTGCCTTCAATCTTTCCCAGCATCAGGGTCTTTTCCAATGAGTCAGTTCTTCACATCAGATGGCCAAAGTATTGGAGTTTCAGCTTCAGCATCAGTCCTTCCAATGAATATTCCAGACTGATCTTCAGAATGGATGGTTGGATCTCCTTGCAGTCCAAGGGACTCTCAAGAGTCTCCTCCAACACCACAGTTCAAAAGCATTAATTCTTTGGCGCTCAGCTTTCTTCACAGTCCAACTCTCACATCCATACATGACCACTGGAAAAACCATAGCCTTGACTAGACGAACCTTTGTTGGCAAGTAATGTCTCTGCTTTTTAATATGCTATCTAGATATAATGCAATATATAGTGATAATTCATTAATGTTAGATCTTGATTGAGCATAAGCATTTTCTGCCTTGTTTATCTGCAAGTTCATTTATTAGGTCACCAAAATTTATAATTTTCACAACTTTATTTTCAGTCAGTATAATGGAGAGTGACGTTAGTTGCCCTTGCAAATGTAAGATAGTAAATATTTTCAATAATTTTTTATTTTGAGAAGGAGTTTTCTGCGGATGCAGCTGTTACTGAAGCTGTTAAGAATATTTTATGGCCTGTGAATACATTTTTAACAAATTATTTCAAAATATAAATTTTGGTACATTTAGATCTGATGATTTCCATGGAACAATCTTTCTAGGCAGATTTAATTCTTCATACAAGCCAGTTTCATGTAAGTTTGAATTTGGTTTTAAACATAAATTTACACCATGCCTCTTTAATGTTTCCTTTGACTATTTCTGTACCTTGAGGTCAAATACGAAACTGAAAGTGGCCTCATTTTTGGCATGTAATTTAAAACACCTATTTATGCACTCTTTCATTGTATCTTAAATGACAAGAAAACTTAATTTTGAAGTCACCTTGCTTGTTAATAACTGGTTTAATTCAAGCTTCATATGAATATAGTGTTCTTTTCCATTGAATGAAAAAATTCAATTTGAATCTAATTTCTCTTTGTAAGCCTGTGAATATTTGCTTTGTAATTTTGTAGTAGTTCTTGAAGATTATCTAAACTCCTTGAAGAATTCTAATAATTCCTTGATATGCTCTATTATAATATCTATATATATGCCATTATTTTGTAATAATTTATTGACAAAATTTACTGCCTGAAGGCCAGCAATTCTTTTCTGGGAGCTCAGATCCAAGAGTTGTCCAGACACTGCAAGGATGGGCTCCAGGGGCAGAAGCAGGCCCCCCGGGGGTATCGGGTGCTGCCTTCCTGTGAGCCCCTCCACCCCCACCCCCCACCCCCCACCCCCCGCTCCTGTGGTTTCTGCCGCCGCCACTGTCACTGCCACCAGTATGGGTCCAGGTCTGACTGGGCCACACTGGGGCCCAGTGGTCCCCTAGACTTTGCCAGGCATGCATATACTTGCAGGGCCACTAAGCCTTGTGTTCCTGTTGCCTGCCCGCCTGGGGTCTTGTCTCAGGTATGCTCCATCAAGTCATTGGACTTCACTTACAAAACACTTACCCATTTCAAAGATTAAATTATTAGAAGTTTCAAGATGGAGACAGAAAAAGAGCATTAAATCAAAGCAGATTTAATGCTCTTTCTGAGCATAGGACCTGTTATAACCACCCAGGCTGCACACCCAGGAACCCGACCCCACACTGGCTGGTGCAGGCAATGGGGCTTAGTGAGAGAGCGGTTACCAGGAGAACCCACAGGCCTCTCAGAGGCAGCAGGAAGGCCTGCGGAAAGGAGAACTAGGGACTTCCCTGGTGGGCCAATGGTTAAGACTCTGTACTTCCACTGCAGGGGGCATGGGTTCGATCCCTGGTTGGGGAACTAAGATCTGGCATTCCCTATGCAACAGTTGGGGGAAAAAAAGAGAGAGAGAGCTAGAAGACTCTGGGGGCACTAGGAGTTGAATTTAGAATCCACAGGCAGGCAGGCCCTGCACAGCTCCATGGAGGCAGGCTGCTCTGGTGGGGACAGGAGGCGCTGGGAGAAAGCCTGTTCACAGGGACTGCTGGCTCCCACGGTTACTCAGGAAGAGACCCTCCAGGTTCAAGGACCTCTTCCTCTGCCCTCTATTTCCCTGCACCTTCTCTATTTGCTGCTTTCACATCATTTGTTTTCCTAACTTCACTCCAACTTTTCTCTGCCTCTTCCTCCTCTATCCTGCCCTCCTTTGCAAATGTGTGTATGCGGAGGTTGCGGGCGGGAGGGGGGGGGGCGGGGGGGGGCGGCGGGGGGGGGGGGGGCAGGCAGGCCTAGATCTGTCTTGGTGGTAAGAAACTCTTCCATACAAAGATTAATTTCAGAAAGATGGAAACCTTCTCCCCAAGGCCGAAGATAAGTGGGCGGGGGGGGGGGGGGGGGGAAACATGGCAAAGGAAAATTGGCCTCAAAATGCAAATACCTTTGGAAAACTTGAGTGAAATTCTAACACCAGCCTCTCAATAGCTTGCATGGAAGGTCACCACAGCTTCGGAAGGAACTGCCCAAGAATAAGCAGGGGACTTGGGCTGAGAAGAGCGATCACAGCAGAGAGAATCTGCGAGGCAAGTCGAACATCCCGTCCACAACAGTGCCACGGATGTTTGGGCTGCCACTACTGATAAATTACACGTGTGCTCAGGGTCTCCGTAAAAGGGCATGTTCACATTCATGGCAATCCTGTGAGGCAGGAGTCAGTTCCCTGCTTCAGCAATGGAAAAGTAGGGGCTCAGAAAAGTCAAGTGACAGGCTCAAAGTCAGTTACTTGAGCCAGGAATTGTCAGAGGCAGGATTCAAACGGTGGTGTACCTGACTCCCAAGTCCGGTATCTGTTCTGTGCTGTTTCTGTTCAGCCGTTCAGTTGTGTGCACCGTGGGATAACGTGTCTTTGTCCCAAAGCTGCCCTTAAGCAGATCAGCGCAGTCGGCAAAGTGTATCTTTCCCCACATCTTTTTCAGCCTCCTGGCCTCTCTTTTTGGGTCTTCTTTGACCTGATACGGCCACCCAGTGCTACCAACTGGCAGTGGTGGAATTTCAGGCATGGGAACATGCTGGTGGAGAGAGATGTCTTCTGGTTGGCACACCTCTCTGGTCCCTCATTCACCTATTCCAAAGGGCAAGATCAGCTCTGTCTGAGCTGCTGTGTTCTGTGTACAAAACCATGATTTATGGGACTTCTTTGGTGGTCCAGTGGTCAAGACTCCATACTTCCTCTATAGGCATGAGGGTTCGATCACTGGTCGGGGATCTAAGATCCCACTTGCTGCACAGCACGGCCAAAAAGAAATAAAACTATACCATGGTTTATGGATATGTCCCTACATTATTTCTACTGTTTATCAAAGTCTCACTCCTTGGCAAACTTCAGGCATTCAGTTGTTCCCCATTTCCAAATGCGGAGGCTGCGTATAAAACTGCAAGAAGGAATGATATCCATGGAGTGCCATGTGGGTGGGGTGTTGGGGAGGCACTCATGGGAACACCTGTTCTGTGCCCTTTCTGTCTGAAACGAGTCACTGTGATGCCAGTCTCTGAAGGCACTGAGCGGGGCTCGCCTGGAGACCCCTGACACCTGACCCTTCCTTGGCCTCTCCTTTTAGAACAGACTCTCCAGGTCTTTACTCAACAGTGTTGTGAGCTAGCTGAATCCCCATCCATGCCCGCCGCCCGTCTAGCTCTCGGAATGCTGGCGAGCCACAGGCAACGTCTGCTCCAGAGGCTTAATCCAGCCTTTGGAAGCTTTCCCTTTTAAAATCTCTGGCCTGGCACCACTCCCAGCCCCAGTCAGCAAAGAGCTGCCGCATCACTGCGGCTTTTCCATCAATGGCTTTGTACGGTCGAGGGATCGGCTTTGATCTCTGTGGAGCTGGAAGGACTGGGGATGGAAGAAGGAGGCCAGAGATGAGAAGGCAGAAGGGCCTGTACACACTTGCTCAGGACCTTCCGCCCAGCACCTGTAGGCTCCATACAACCCCAAGGAGCTGACAGATGTGACTTACATAGTCACAGTTCAACTTGGATACTAACCCTCAGGCAGAAATAGTTGTCAGTTCTAGCAGTATATCAGGGAATTTGGAGTTAAGAAGGATGTCTCTGAATGCGCCTTTTCATCCAGTCATAGGCATTTTGATATTTTGTAATCATATGAACAAAGATGCTCTGTCTACAGTACTGCTCTCCAGGTTCCCCAGCTTCGCAGATTAAAGTAGTCCTCTCTAACATGTCTTGGAAGAAGATAAAACTTTTGTGACAAGGGATAACATAGACACTTTAAAAAAAAAACAGAAGTAATCCGTCAGAAGTCCCAGCAGTTTGGGGAATTCCTTGGTGGTCCAGTGGTTAGGACTCTTCTCTTCCGCTGCAGGGGGCACGGGACAAAGATAAGCTCTGTCCCCCCAAGAAGGTCCTCTGCAGGCCATGTTCCGCTCTCCCTGCCACTTTGGGAAGGCCTTCAGCAGTGTTGCTTCCTCTCCATACCATATCGGAGAGGATCTCAAGAAGATCCTCAGGGCTCTGATGGAGGTCCTGTCCACCTAACCAGAAATCCAGCCACATGTGCGCACAGGGCTTGCTCTTTCTGCTCTGTATTGCACAGTTTGATCTCGTTGCCACCGAGACGGTCTCAAGCTGACGTTGCTCAGCATAGTTAATAATGTGCTTGAACTTGAGTATCTTTAGGTGGAGCAGGCCCATTCTCATGCTGCCATGGGCGGACCGTCCACTCTGCATTGCAAGCACTTGCTATAGAGGATACAATTATCTGGCTGGTAGCCTAACAATTGTTTTAAAAAATGATGGGCCTTACTTCTCACACATATTTTTAAGTCCAACCTTCTCTGGGAGGTATGAGGAGGGTATTCTCCAGCAACTGACTCCCTCTCCAGGGCTGTTGGTCTTTGAACATCTGTGCAGACATAGCATGGCTTTGAGCTGATCTGGATTTTAATCCTGGTTTCACTGATTAGCTGGGTTTAAAGGACTTCTCGTTGTAAACCAGAGCTCACTTCTGCTGATTCATTGATATGCATCAAACATCTTCAAAACACCCATGAAAAGTGAAATTGTTTGTCGCTCAGTTATGTTTGACTCTTTGCGATCCCACAGACTATAGCCCACCAGACTCCTCTGTTCATGGAATTATCCAGGCAAGAATACTGGAGTGGGTAGCCATTCCCTTTTCCAGGGGATCTTCCCAACCCAGGGACAGAACCCGGGTCTCCTGCATTGCAAGCAGATTCTTTATTGTCTGAGCCACCAGGGAAGCCCCACTAGTTAAATTATTAAATTATTGTCCATCCTTAACAAGAAATACTGTGCGGTGATAAGGATAGGAAGTATCTCCAAGATATATTGCATGTGTGCTCAGTCACTAATGTATCAATAAAAAAGGGAAAGATGTGCTTATAGTATATCAATTTTAGTTTTCTAAAGAAACGTGGATTATACAGACATATAACTGTTGTTTACACCCATTATCTCTGGGAAACATGCACAAGAAAGTAATTTTGGTTCAGAGTGGGAAATTGGAAACCAGTGTCAGAAAGACCTCCTTCTCATTGTGTATATCTTGTACGATCTGGATTTTTTTTTTTTTACCATGTATACATTTTCCCTTCTAAAAATAAAAATTTTAATACAACAAAAAGTGAAAAAAAAAAGTCTGCATCATTTATCCCAGTAATTCCACTGTGACTCTATCCAAGTTGGAAATGTAGACCGAATGACTGGCAGGAGTCTGACTGGGACCACGCTTCACCATCCCATCCACAAAGAGTGTCCAGGATCTTGCCTTGGATTGCCAGTATTGCCCTGATCTGCCAACCTTGTCAAGAAAAGGAAACGAAAGCAGCTGGGCTCTGTTCTTGGTGATTCTTCTTTTCCTTTTGAGGCTCACAGACCATTCACTGTCGGACCCCACCCTGGGCTGACGTCAAGTTCACTTTTTGCCCTGGGCTGGGCCAGATCATGTGGCCTGGCAACAGAAAGTCTGCAGGTCCCTGCCCAATCCCCTGGGCTGCCCAGGGCCCTGGCATCTGGCTGTGCCAAAGCAAGGAAAGGCTCCGGGGGCTGGTGGGTTGCTCTGGTGGGGAGAAGTTAAGGGCACCGTGATGGAGAGAGAGGGAGGGAAGCCATGTATGACTTTCCAACACTGAGCAGAAAGTGCCTGACATGCTCAGTGTTTGGAAGCTGTTCTTTAAAGACAGGTCCTCTCTGTGCATCCTTGAA
The DNA here is from genome assembly GCF_002263795.3 of Bos taurus. NCBI lineage: Eukaryota > Metazoa > Chordata > Mammalia > Artiodactyla > Bovidae > Bos > Bos taurus. The sequence goes on along the minus strand of NC_037337.1, from coordinate 81,329,400 downwards.
TAGAAGGCAAGTGCTCCCTGAACAGACACATTTCCCAGTTGTCATCTTAGGGAGACTTCCTTGGTGAAAAAGAGCCTCTGGTTCCTGCAGCCACTTGAGAAGAGGGCCACAGGGGCTGGGCTAGGCGGTTTGCGGGGGCTTGGCTCAGGTGGAGCTTTGTGACAGGGAGCTCTGGGTGGGGTACCCACCTGGAGTCCCCCACAAGCTGATGGGGAAGAGTGAGTAAGCTGCACTTGGCCTGGCTCACCCCCAGCCATCCTTTCTGTCTCCGTTTCCAAGTCCCTTCCTCAGGGAAGCTCTCCCCTCTCCCAGACTAGGTTATATCCTCCTTTGTTCCCTCATAGCCCTTATTCCCTGGTGGCTCAGATGGTAAAGAATCTGCCTCAATGCAGGAGACCTGGATTTGATCCTTGGGTTGGGAAGATCCCCTGGAGTAGGAAATGACAACCCACTCCAGTATTCTTGCCTGGAGAATCCCATGAACAGAGGAGCCTGACAAGCTACAGTCCATGGAGTCGCAAAGAGTCGGACACGACTGAGCGACTGACACTCATTCCATCCCTCTTTGCAACATGCACCTGTCTCTCTTTCCACCCAGCCACTAACACCACATGCTCCATGAGGACAGCAGCCACGTCTGCCTGTTCACCGCCAGCCCCAGCACCTTGCCCCTCGAGAGCATAGAGTGTCAGCTGAAGGAGCAAACGAATGGGAAAAAGGACAATCAAAGCAGGAGGGCGCCGTGCAGAGGCCCCGCTGCCCTGCACATCTGCCTCCGCCCACCTGGCCTCCCGGCAGAGACAGAGGGCAGGCTGGCCTGTTTCCTGTGCCAGGCAAGGGAAGCCGGTGTTTCCCAAAGATGCTTGTTGTCACTGTTCCACCTGCATAATGAATAACAGCCATTCTTCCCCAAGGATGAAGTCACTTCCCTGGATTCAACATAAAACCCCATAGGAAGGAAACTAGTATTTATTGCACACCTACTACGTGCCAAGCAGTTGGGTATCTTACTTAATTCTCACAACAGCTCTGCAAAGCAAACAATTTCTGTTTTCACAGATAAGGCAACTGCTGCTGCTGCTGCTAAGTCGCTTCAGTCATGTCCGACTCTGTGCGACCCCATAGACGGCAGCCTGCCAGGCTCCTCTGTCCCTGGGATTCTCCAGGCAAGGGTACTGGACTGGGGTGCCATCACCTTCTCCATAAGGCAACTGAGGCTCAGAGATGTTCAGTCATTTGTTGTGTTCATAAAATAAGATCCGAAATTTAGACAGGGAGGTGTGTGTGGTCCCGAAGCCAAGTCTCAGTGGAGGACGGCGTCCTGGTGAGCCTTAGCCCTGAGCCCTGCTGGCAATGCCCGTGGCTGCCTCTCCGCAGGACTCTCAAAAATGAGGCAATGATGGGAAGGCCCTCCCCAGAGAGGAGGAAAGAAGGGGGAGAGCATGAATAGAGAGATGAGACCAAGTATGTCTTGTGTCCATTTATTCCTCAAACCTTCTTGATATCTGTGTCAGACCCAGGGGTTGGGGACAAAATGTCATAAAATACAAGTCCTTCCCTCATAGACATCCTTATCTGTGGGTAAACTGAATAAGAAAATCAGACATTAAGTTTAGCAAAACTGATGCTGTTAGTTCATTCACTCAATTTTTAAAAATGTTTGAAGATCTCTACAATAAAATGTTTAAAAATATGTATTGTAGGGCCTTCCCTTGGGCCCATTGGTTAGGAGTCCTCCTGCCAATGCAGAGGGCACGGGTTTGATCCTGGTCTGGGAACTAAGATCCCACATACAACCCGGCAACTGAGCCCATGCAGCACAATAGGAGAAGCCACTGCAATGAGAAGCTTGCGCACAACCATGAAGAAAGGCCCTGACTGCTGCAACTGGAGACAGCCTGCACAACAGTGAAGGCCCAGCCCAGCCGATAATACATAAATACATATTTTAAAAATAAATAAAAAAGAAAATCATTCTTTTTTTTAATCTAGAAGGAATTATATTTTTTTCTTTCACCTTGCTTACTTTTTAAAAATTAATTAATTTATTTTAATTGGAGGCTAATTACTTTACAATATTGTAGTGGTTTTTGCCATACATTGACATGAATCAGCCACGGGTGTACATGTGTTCCGCATCCTGAACCCCCCTCCCACCTTCCCACCCCATCCCGTCCTTCAGGGTCATCCCAGCTCACCAGCCCTGAGCACCCTGTCTCATGCATCGAACCTGGACTGGCAATCTATTTCACATATGATAATATACATGTTTCAATGCCATTCTCTCAAATCATCCCACCCTTGCCCTCTCCCTCAGAGTCCAAAAGACTGTTCTTTACATCTGTGTCTCTTCTGCTGTCTCGTGTATACGGTCATCATTACCATCTTTTTAAATTCCATATATATACGTTAGTATACTGTATTGGTGTTTTTCTTTCTGATTTATTTCACTCTGTATAATAGGCTCCAGTTTCATCCACCTCATTATAACTGATTCAAATGTATTCATTTTAATGGCTGAGTAATATTCCATTGAAAATAAAGTCATTCTTACCCCCTTGGAGAAAAAAAAAATGTAGCTCCATTCAAACACAGCACTCAGGGTGTGAAGAAAGCCCAGAGGAGGGGTGTCCAACCCAGACTGAAGGGCCAACCACGCGAGGTGTCACTGAGGAGGGGCCATCTGAGCTGAGTTTTTCTAGACAGGACAGAATTCATGGGGCAAAGGGGCAGGAAATAAGCATTGCCGGCAAAGGCTACGTGCAGAGAGAGATGCCAAAGTATGAAACAGCATGGCCTCCCGAGAGAGTTGTAAGTGCACGTCAGTTCCTTGGACTGCAAGGAATTGTTTGGACCGAGAGTCCCTTGGACTGCAAGGAGATCCAACCAGTCAATTTTAAAGGAAACTAACCCTGAATATTCATTGGAAGGACTGATGCTGAAGCTAAAACTCCAATACTCTGGCCACCCGATGCGAAGAACTGACTCACTGGAACAGACTCTGATACTGGTAAAGATTGAAGGCAGGCAGAGAAGGGGACGACAGAGGATGAGATAGTTGGATGGCATCACCGACTGGATGGACATGAGTTTGAGCAAGTTTCTGGAGCTGGTGATGGACAGGGAAGCCTGGCTTGCTGCAGTCCATGGGCTCGCAAAGAGTCGGACACAACTGAGCAACTGAACTGATGACTGAACTGACTGTCAATTCCTATGGCCAAAAGGAGGAAGATGCTTCCTTCAATTTCTTCTGCAGAATTGTCCCTCGATTTAACATTCCTCTGGGCTTTAGGGATTGGGTTTGCTGTTTTCCGTCCTGATTTCTCACTTTTGAGGATAGCATGAGAACTACCAGATGAGCGGAGGAAGGGCGCCACCTGGAGGCCACAGTGTGAAGCGAGCATCGAGTTTCCTCCTCAAAATTTGCCTTCAGTAAACAAAATAATCCTGCCTGCCATTCAGCTTTATCAAAGAGCTGAGCATCAGGGAAAGCCCCTAATCTCCAGGGACAAAAGGCGAAATGAGTAGCGGGCAACATTTCCAAATGGAGAGAGGAACTGAAATTCAAGTTAAAGACATGACTTACAGGCATAAAGGAAATTAGCCAAAAAGCTTGGACTTGCTCATCATTTCATTCAAATTTAGCAATAATAATAATGATATTCTATTTGTGGAGTGCTTACCATGTGCCAGCCACATGGGTACGCTGTGCTATATGCTGAACATAGTCCCTCTTGTTTAATTCTCAGCAACAACCTTATAAGAGAGATACTACTGTACTTATTTTGTGGTGAACAGAGAGCAGTTCAGAGAGGTGGACTAACTCTCCCAGGATCACACAGCCAGGACACGGAAAAGCTGGGATTTGAACCCAGGTTTGTGGACTCAGAAGCTCAAGCTCTCAACCGATGAGTTAGACACCCGATGGATATGGCCATTAAACAGGTCCAAAAAGGAACTCATCATCTTTGCCCAAATCTTCCCCTTCCCCCTGCAGATGGTACTTCCATCCCAGCAGATGGTACTACCCTGCCCACATCCAGTTGCCTAAGCCAGCTTTCTAAGAGTTTTGATCCCATACCTAATCACTCACCAATTTGTGATTCTCTCATAAATATCTTTATCATTTTTCTATTCTCACTGCTGCCTTAGTCCAGGCCAAGGCCATCTCTTGACTGACTGGATGCTCTTCCGGCAGTCTCTCTCCTTCCACCAGCACTTGTGTGATCGATTTACAGTCATCTCCCCCATTATTCACTCCATGACAATAGGGTTCCACTGCTATAAAGAGATGGGAATACCAGACCACCTTACCTGCCTCCTGAGAAACCTGTATGCAGGTCAGGAAGCAACAGTTGAAACGAGACATGGGACAACAGACTGCTTCAAAATTGGGAAAGGAGTATGTTAAAGCTCCATGCTGTCACCCTGCTTATTTAACTTAACATGCAGAGTATATCATGCAAAATGCTGGGCTGGATGAAGCTCAAGATGGAAGAAAGATTGCCAGGCGAAATATCAGCAACTTCAGATATGCAGATGACACCACCCTAATGGCAGAAAGCGAAGAAGAACTAAAGAGCATTTTGATGAAGGTGAAAGAGGAGAGTGAAAAAGCTGGCTTAAAACTCAACATTCAAAAAACTAAGATCATGGCATCTGGTTCCATCACTTCATGGCAAATAGATGGGGAAAAAATGGAAACAGTGGCAGATTTTATTTTCTTGGGTTCCAAAATCACTGCAGATGGTGACTGCAGTCATGAAATTAAAAGATGCTTGCTCCTTGGAAGAAAAGCTATAACAAACCTAGACAGCATGTTAGAAAGCAGAGACATCACTTTGCCGAAAAAGGTCCATATAGTCAAAGCTGTGGTTTTTCCAGTAGTCATGCACAGATGTGAGAGTTGTACCATAAATAAGGCTGAGCACTGAAGAATTGATGCTTTTGAACTGTGGTGTTGGAGAAGACTCTTGAGAGTCTCTTGGACTGCAAGAATATCAAACCAGTTAACCCTAAATGAAAGCAGTCCTGAATATTCATTGGAAGGACTGATGCTAAGACTGAAGCTCCAATACTTTGGCCACCTGATGTGAAGAGACGACTTATTGGAAAAGACCCCGATGCTGGGAAAGATTGAAGGCAGGAGGAGAAGGGGACAAAAGAGGATGAAATGGTTGGATAGCATCACCGACTCGATGGACATGAGTTTAAGCAAACTCTAGGAGATGGCAAAGGACAGGGAAGCCTGGCAGTCCATGCTTCCTGCAGTCCATCGGGCTGCAAAGAGTTGGACACAACTGAGTGACTGAACAACAACAACGATGCACAGTGTTCAGTGTTAGAATTTCCCCTTTTTAAAAAAAGGAGTGTGTGTATGTCAGAGTGTGTGTGTGTGTTGCCAGATAGTTGGGGGAAAGGCCTGTGGGAACAGGAGCTACACAGAGTAATCCCTCTGAAAACAGAAGTGGCCTGAAGCACTGAGCAGGCAGGTGGCTTCATGCCAGAGACAGATGACCCAGCAAGAGAGGCAGAGACAGAAGACAAGTCTGGGTCACGAGCAACAGCTCCTCCTTTGCAAAAAATTATTTTTACTTATTTATCTGGTTGTTCTGGGTCTTTGCTGCAGCATGTGAACTCTTAGCTGTGGCATGTGGGATCTAATTCCCCCACCAGGGACTGAATCTAGGGCCCTCTGCATTGGAAGTGTGGAGTCTTAGCCACTGGACCACCAGGGAAGTCCCAAGAGCCCCTCTTTTGAGCAGACCCTTAAATGTTTCACAGTCAAAATGCCCAGGGGACCCCCAGGATCTGGCTGTACTGAGGACTGAGGCCACTTCTCCAGTATCATACAAAATGGAATGAGGTGTGGCCCTTCTGGGAGTAAGGGAAAAACCCCACTAGGTTAATTGTAAGACTCCCTCTAGATCTCCTTGCTGGCACACCTCCCACAGGACAGTCCTCAAACATGAGCATCATCTGCTTAAGACACTTAACTCTAAAGATTCATCCAAGTGGCCTAATAGCTCAAAATACTGTGACAAGGCCAGTTTCATGGGACATACGGTGGGCAAAGTGCACCAATTATACCCTGTTCCCTTTTGCTGATGCATTGATCAGGAGGGTCTACGGTGCACCATGCTCTAAGCAGTTGTGAGCAGAAACAGACCTGGACCGGTCCTCCCACAGCTCCGAAGTCCCTGCTGCCTACACACCAAGCTGTGTAACTGGGCTGGCGGGCTCCAGGTAATCATTCGCTGCTGCTGCTGCTGCTAAGTCGCTTCAGTCGTGTCCGACTCTGTGCGACCCCATAGACGGCAGCCCACCAGGCTCCTCCGTCCCTGGGATTCTCCAGGCAAGAACACTGGAGTGGGTTGCCATTTCCTTCTCCAATGCACGAAAGTGAAAAGTGAAAGTGAAGTCGCTCGGTCGTGTCCAACTCTAGCGACCCCATGGGCTGCAGCCCACCAGACTTCTCCGTCCATGGGATTTTCCAAGCAAAAGTACTGGAGCGGTTAAAAGCAGCAAGGGAAAAACAACAAATAACACACAAGGGAATTCCCATAAGGATAACAGCTGATCTTTCAATAGAAACTCTTCAAGCCAGGAGGGAATGGCAAGACATACTTAAAATGATGAAAGAAAATAACCTACAGCCCAGATTATTGTACCCAGCAAGGATCTCATTCAAGTATGAAGGAGAAATCAAAAGCTTTTCAGACAAGCAAAAGCTGAGAGAATTCTGCACCACCAAACCAGCTCTCCAACAAATACTAAAGGATATTCTCTAGACAGGAAACACAAAAATGGTGTATAAACTCGAACCCAAAACAATAAAGTAAATGGCAACGGGATCATACTTATCAGTAATTACCTTAAACGTAAATGGGTTGAATGCCCCAACCAAAAGACAAAGACTGGCTGAATGGATACAAAAACAAGACCCCTACATATGTTGTCTACAAGAGACCCACCTCAAAACAGGGGACACATACAGACTGAAAGTGAAGGGTTGGAAAAAGATTTTCCATGCAAATTGGGACCAAAAGAAAGCAGGAGTCACAATACTCGTATCAGATAAATTAGACTTTAAAACAAAGGCTGTGAAAAGAGACAAAGAAGGTCACTACATAATGATCAAAGGATCAATCTAAGAAGAAGATATAACAATTATAAATATATATCCACCCAACATGGGAGCACCGCAGTATGTAAGACAAATGCTAACAAGTATGAAAGGAGAAATTAACAATAACACAATAATAGTGGGAGACTTTAATACCCCACTCACACCTATGGATAGATCAACTAAACAGAAAATTAACAAGGAAAAAAAAAAAAAAACATGTATCTATAAAGTTCACTAAAGCAAAGCACAGTAAAATGAGCTATGGCAATAAAAGGCGTTAAATTAAAAAAAAAAAAAAAGTACTGGAGTGGGGTGCCATTGCCTTCTCCGAGGTAATTATTTATCTTCAGGTAATTTTTTTTCTTTCCTATTTTCTGTATTTCTAATTTCCCATTCTGATAAACATGTATTATTTCAATGAAGTATGAAATAAAACATATTTATGTTTAACAACTATTACCTTTACCTGCTGGTTTGTGTGATAAATTTCTTCTTAAGGCTTTATTCTCAAGAACTGGGAATGATTCCTTTTGACACTGCATACTGCTCTGTGTCTAATCAGGAGACAGAAACTACACAGTAATTTAAAGTGAAAGTGAAAGTCACTCAGTCATGTCCGACTCTTTGTGGTCCCATGTCCTATACAGTGCACGGAATTCTCCAGGCCAGAATACTGGAGTGGGTAGCCTTTCCCTTCTCCAGGGGATCTTCCCAACCCAGGGATCAAACCCAGGTTTCCCGCATTGCAGGCAGATTCTTTACCAGCTGAGCCACAAGGGAAGCCCAAGAATACTGGAATGGGTGGCCTATCCCTTCTCCAGAGGATCTTCCTGATCCAGGAATCGAACCAGGGTCTCCTGCATTGCAGGTGGATTCTTTACCAACTGAGCTATCAGGGAGGCCCACACAGTAATTTAAAGGGGAAGCTGAATATAAAGAGGTACTGAGCTATGAAAAGAGAGTAAATATGAAGATATAAAGCAAATGCTCGAAGGTTCCCTAAGGCTGAGGGGAGTCCTCAAGGAAAGACAACTTGGAAGGGGTGCCCCTTCCTCAAGGTTGGGGCTCAGACCGCCCTGGACAGGGTGTGGCTGCAGCCCACTGGTATGGGGCAAAGAAGTTTAGGGCAGAGGTGCTTTGCAGTTGCTGGGTGAACAGGAAACAATTGTCGCCGGCGCACAGAGGCTGGTGAGAGGGAGTGAAGGGGACACTACAGGCTCAAGGCTCGGAGCACGTGGTGTCTGCCTCAGGAAGGCATGGGAAGCTGGTCCCCAGGCTTGAGCCAGGGCGGCAAGGTTGCCAAGAGACTGTCCTGAGTATGCAGCTGGAGTTGGGGGTGGGGGGCCCACAGAACAGTCCCACACACCTGAACTGCTCACTATGGAGCAGAAGAAAGAAAAGGTAAAAAGCGACCAGGGAGAGATGCTGTCTTCCTCCTGCAAGGATCCTGCAGCTCCCTCACCTGGAAACCTCAGCATCGTGCGTGTGTGTTAAGTCACTTCAGTCATGTCAAACTGTGTGTGACCCTGTGAACTGTAGCCCGCCAGGCTCCTCTGTCCAAGGGATTCTCCAGGTGAGAATACTGGAGTGGGTTGCCATGCCCTTCTCCGGGGATCTTCCTGACCCAGGCATCGAACCCGCATCCCTTATGTCTCCTGCACTGGCAGGCAGGTTCTTTACCACTAGGGCCACCTGGGAATTATGCAGAGCAAGTACTGACCGGTAAATTAGGAGGTGCAAGGCAATAAATTCATAACTGGCACGAGCTGTTATCAGTCATTAGCATAGGGGTTGCCAAGCTTTTTCTATAAAGAGCCTGATAGTAAATATCTTAAGCTTTCTGAGTCATACAATTTCTGTTAAAGCTATTGAATTCTGCCACTGTTGCATGAAAACCAGCAGAGACAACAAGTCAACAAATAAGCATCGCTATTCCAATGAAACTTGATTTACAAAAATAGCCAGTGGTTTTGATCCACAGATCATTTGCCAACTCCTGATTTAGAACTTTAGATTGAATCATCTGTTCTGCGAAGGGGATTACATAGAGAGGAAGGGGGATGAATGCACAGAGCTGAGGTGGGTGGTGGAGGCTAAGAAAAAGGAATTTAAATGGAGATAATACCAACATTGTGTTTTATTTTGTCCAAATTAGATGAGTGCTATGTACTGAATGCTTGTGGCTACCCACCCCCCCAAAAAAAATCCATTTGTTGAAACCTTAACGCTCAATGCAATGGTGTTGGGAGATGGAGCCTTTAGGATGTAATTAGGGCATGAGGATAGAGCCCTCATGATGGGCTTCATGCCCTTACAGGAAAAGACAGGAAAGGGCTTGCCCTCCGCCATGTGAAGATACATAGAAACGGTCATCTAGAAACCAGGAAGTGGGTCCTTACCAAGCACTGGCTCTGCCGGTATCTTGATCTTCTCCATCTTCAGAACAGTGAGAAATAAATTTGTTTTTTAAACCACTTAGTCTATGGTAATTTATTATAGCAACCCAAACTGACTAAGACAGTGAGCTATTATACTAAAGGATCTAGTGGGGGTACTTAATACATTTTTATCTCTAAGGGTCTCTGCAAGACAAAGGCCATGTTGTGCCTTCTTCTTTTCAGGAAGCTGAGACTGAGAGAGGTTAAGACACTTGCCTCAACTCATAAAGGCCAGCTGAGCCAGAATTTGAGTGATTAAACTGACGCCTAAGACTGCTGTGTCTACTGCCCCTCTTGCAAGGGACAGGTGGGTGTTCCCCAGCTGGGCTGCTTTTTTGGCTAGGTACCCTAATAAAGTTGGATTTAATGATCCTGATTGTTGACAGGCTGGGACTCCCAACCTGGAGGAAATCAAAGCTTAACCTGTGATAAGCCCATCTCCTGAAATGTCCAGGGCACTTAGAGATGAGAGCTGAGTGCTATCTGACTTTTCAATGGCGCCCCATCAATTACCAAGTTGATGCTGAACTGTCTGGCTAGGTCACTGTCCTAGTGACCTCTGCTCCAGTAACCCTCCCAGATAAAGAATCATTTCTTAATCAAGGGTGCAACATTTGTTGGGCTTTCCCTTAATATATTGCTGACACTACACGTGTCCTTATTCTGATCACACCTATTAGATGAGATTTTTCAAAACAAATAGTAAGGGGGCTTCCCTGGTGGTCCAGTGGTTAAGAATCTGCCTTGCAATGCAGGAGACACCAGTTCAATTCCTGGTCCAGGAAGATCTCACATGCCTCAGAGCAACTAAGCCTGTGTACCGCAACTGCTGAATCTACACTCTAGAGCCCTTGCTCTGCAACGAGAAGTGCCACCACACTCAGAAGCCCATCACCACAATTAGAGAAAGCCTGCGAGCAGCAACAAAGACCCAGAGCAAACAAAATTAAATTAAAAAATTTTTTTCATAAAAAAATAGCAATGATTTTATTACTGTTCATTGAAACGTGTCAGTCTAGGTACTTTGCTTAATTTCCAGTTCTGACAACAACCCTGAAAGGTGGCTATTACTGTCTCTATTTAAGAACAAAGGTGACATTTACATAGCAGACATTATTAATTCTTGAGGTAAGCAATTTGGTAGGATCTTATGTAAGGAGGGGAAAATTGAAGTAAAGAGGTTTGAGGAGGTTGACCTGACCACCCCACTTATCTCCATCTGAATCCACGTCTCTCCAGAGGTTTAATTTGGAGTGGAAAGACAATGCACAGGACCCACTCAGGATGAGACTGAGCCAGGTCTAAAGCCCAGCCTTATCTCTTACTAGCCATCTGACCAATCACTCCTTTTCTCTACGGAGGGCAGTTCATGGCATTTCCGTATGTCTTGTAAAGGCTTTTATTCTAGACTACTTTTCAAGGATGTTTGTACAACAAACCTCCTTAGAAGACAGAGATAGTGTTTCCCTCAACGTGAGAGGGAAGATTTGTTTTCTCCCAGGATAACAAAAATAATGCCTCCCTCAGGGGCAAAGTTTAAACAGGTTTGCTAGCAGCTGCCTTTAAAAGGGTATGGTCTACACAGCTGAGCGACCCTCAACTTTGCAGCATGTGTGCTAAGTCGCTTCAGTCATGTCTGACTCTTTGTGACCCTATGGACTGTAGCCCTCCAGGCTCCTCTGTCCATGGGATTCTCCAGGCAAGAATACTAGAGTGGGTTGCCATGCCCTCCTCCAGGGGATCTTCCTGACCCAGGGGTCAAACCTGCATCTCTTACATCTCCTTACCTGGCAAGCGGGTTCTTTACCACTAGCGCCACCTAGGGTTACAAAGAGGAGGACACGACTAAAGCAATTTAGCAGGTACGGCCTCTACTAAGCTTAGGGTCTCTCTCAGCTGTGACACAAACCCATGTATAACCCCTATCTGAACCCACATCTCCATTGCCCCACGACACTTGGGGAGCAAGAGGGATCAACAAAAACACAAACTTCATGCCATCTGCTGTACCTGAATAACAAAGTCCTTTGTCTCTGACCCAGTTTCATGTCTTCCATGAACATCTATGAATGGTGGCAGGCTAACTTACTAGCATGAAAGTAGGATAAAATCTCATGCCCTTCACAGTCCTTAACACTTTCACCCAAATGTCAAAAATAGTAACTTTCAGGTTCTCACCTCCCACTGCCCCCCAACCTCCTGTGGTTTGGCATCAGCTCCCAGGACACTACTGAAGCTATTTCTGCTGATGTCACCAAAGACTGTCTTTCTGCTGGCTTCTGTGGGTATCTGATTCAGACAAACCTTTCTGAACCTTTGCAGCCTTAACAATAGGGGCATATCCTCCTTCCGAAGTGCGCTACCATTAGATTCCACGAGACCGAACTTTTCTGTCCTTATTGGTCCCTTTCATGGACTCCTCTTCCCTTAGCAGCCCCATCAATGCCCTGCCCACCTCCCGATTGCTTCACTTGCCCTCCCTGGATGATCTCACTCACACTGTTTGAGAACCTGAAATATGGTTCAATTCAGTCCAGTTCAGTCGCTCAGTCATGTCCGACTCTTTGTGACCCCATGGACTGCAGCATGCCAGGCTTCCCTGTCCATCACCATCTCCTGGAGCTTGTTCAAACTCATGTCCATCGAGTCGAGATGCCATCCAACCATCTCATCCTCTGTTGTCCCCTTCTCCTCCTGCCTTGAATCTTTCCCAGCATCAGGGGCTTTTCCAATGAGTCGGTTCTTCGCATCAGGTGGCCCAAATATTGGAGCTTCAGCTTCAGCATCAGTTCTTCCAAAGAATATTCAAGACTGATTTCCTTTAGGATTGACTGGTTGGATCTCCTTGCAGTCCAAGGGACTCTCAAGAGTCTTCTCCAACACCACAGTTCAAAAGCATCAATTCTTCAGCACTCAGCTTTCTTTATGGTCCAACTCTCACATCCATACACGACTACTGGAAAAACTGATGCGATAAACTCTAGCTTTAGTCCAGACCTGTGACACAACTTACTAGGCGCCTTACCACTCACCTTCCCAGCTGAGTGGCTCCACCTCAAACCCAAGTGGTCCTAAAAGGAACCCATCCTTCCTTGGCCCTTCACACCACCTAATCCTCCTTCTTGGACCCAGGCTCTCGGTTTGTGGCACACTCAGCCAGCTTGTCGCTTCAGGAAGCCATCCTTGCCCCTTCGCTGCTCCTCACACCCCACAGCCAAGCTCCCTTTGAGTACTGTTTCTCTTACTCTCGGGAATCTGTACACCCCCACTTCCCACCAGGCCCAGGCCTCCTGTTGTTTCTCCTCAGGCCCCAATCCTTCCTGCCTTGGGTGACTGTAGTGCCCAGTTAACTTGGTTTCCTGCCTCCCTTTTGCCCCCCAAAGCCTTCACCCCATCGTTGCCAGAGCTATGTTCCTAAAGTATTAATATAAACTGAATCATGTCATCTCCCTCACTGCCTGTCCGAAACGTCACGGTTATTAACGACAGAGTTCACCATGCTCTCTAAATGTTATGTCCCCCTCCCCCTCCAACCCTTTCCCTTAAGTACCCCTTCCATCTGTCTGCTGCAGCCACTGCCGCTCAAACTGCAAAAGAGGTGGTGAGGAGGTGTCTCTAAAGAGCACTCATAACTGGCACTGACTGGTTTTAATCGCTATTGTCTGGAACCAGGAAGTCCTAAAATGTTGCGCTAAACCCTAAACACATCTTCTGCCTGCCTCAAACCTGTTTGAATGTCCTTGATTTTTCTTTAAAAAAATAAAGTCATGGTTCGGATCAGGAGCCATAGTGCTACCAAATTGCCATCAAGATTGTTAGCTTGTCAGGCTGAGAAACAATCTGAGCAAGTCCTTCATTCTGCCTAGTTAAGGTGCTGATAGAATAGGGTTTCTTAATAAAAATATTATATATATATTAGGTATGTATGTATAATGTATCATTTATATACATTCCACCCCCCCCCAACTTCTCTTTGCTTTCTAAGCAAGCAAATCAACACCCTTGAGCGTCCACCAGGAGGCGCCAGGGGGCGTCGAAAGACCTGCGGTCCCTTCGCGATTGGCGAGGCGGCGGTGGATGCAGCAGCGATGGAACCCGGCTTGCTTCCTTTTTTAAGAATCAGCGTGAGGGAAGGGAGCAGATCTGCGTTATTTTAGGGAGACCTTGTCGCACTCCCCCTCCTGCGGGTAGGGAGCGTCTGGGGTGTGCGCGGCCCCATGGAGAGACGCTGGCGGCGGTGGCGGCGGCGGCAGCTGGGGCTACTATAGCGGCTGCGGCCGGCGGTAATCCGACCCCGCCGGCGAAAGGACTGAAGAGGCACAAGGGAAAGCGGCGAGCTGCGAACAAAAGCCTCGGCGCGGGGCCGAGCCCGGGACGTGGGGTAAGCGCACCGGCCCGGGCACCAGGGAAGCGGACGGGCTCACTGAGCTCCAGGAGCCCAGCCTCGCTGGGATACGGTGGGGCCACTCGGAGGACGTCTGGGGACAGGTGTCCGAGCCTAGACTGGGGTGGATGGCGCTTTTAGCACGGCTTTAAGAGAGAATCGGGTGCATCTGGGAAGACCCAGGCTCCTTCATCACCCCGGGCGAAACCCGGTGGTGGGGACGCGGGGAAGGCGGGCACAGCTCCTTGCAAGCCCTGCCCAAGAGGCAGGAGCAAGGATCGATCAGCCCTCCCGGGGAGGTCTTTTTCGGGCAGAGGCACTTCTCTCCTCTCTACCGTCACCTCTGGGCCCTACGGCCTGGGTCTCCTTTGGCAAAAGGGAAATCAACTATAAACTTCTTCCCTGGGCAAATGGGGTCTTCACAGCAGTGCACTGTGAAGATGCACAGACCTCCTTTTTTGTTTCTGCAAAGCTGCCTCCCCGGTCGCCCGCCTAAGCGACAAATGAATACGCTAATCCTCTCGGGAATCCTCCAGAGCCTCTCGGGTCGGCTGGCGCCCGCACCTCGATCTTTTCATTTTAACCTGCAACAGGGAGGAGATGCATCTAGCGGGCCAGACGCCCGGGGGGAGCTTGGCCACGGGCCTCCGCCCCGCACTCCGGCGCTGAGGGAAGCAGAGGCTGTGCATCCTCCCGCCCGCTTGGGTTTTCAGGGCATCGGTATTAGGACTTACATTCCACCGGGCCTTTGAGCCTAATCCCAGAGCGGATTAAGTTGGGTGAGGGGGGGGATGAACAGGAATGGGGGATTGGGGGGGGGGTGGACTGCTTTTAAATGTATTCCTTGATGTCCCTCCCTTGTTATCCGCAGTGACTCCACAAAGGGACAGGGCTCAGCCATGGTGGATCCCGTGCCTGAAGAGGAGAAGCTGGGAGCCGAGCCCGGAGGCTCAGGAGGGGACGAAGCCGCCGCTTCGGTGCCCCCTGACTCCCAGGGAGCCCAGCAGCCCACGGCGTCTTCGGCCTCGGCCTCCGCCGTGGCGCCCCGCAAGGCTGAAGTCCCGCCCGCGGCAGAAGGCGGGCAGAGGGAACAGTCCCCGCTGCTGCACCTCGACCTCTTCAACTTCGACTGTCCGGAGGCCGAGGGCAGCCGGTACGTGCTGACCAGCCCCCGCTCGCTAGAGGCCTGCGCCCGCTGCGCCGTTAAGCCTGTGGAGCTGCTGCCCCGGGCCCTGGCGGACTTGGTGCGCGAGGCCCCCGGCCGCTCGATGCGAGTGGCCACTGGGCTGTATGAGGCTTACGAGGCGGAGCGGCGCGCCAAGCTGCAGCAGTGCCGGGCCGAGCGCGAGCGCATCGTGCGCGAGGAGAAGCGGCGCCTCTTCACGCCGTTGGGCCCCGCGGCCGCCGCGGCCTCGGCCCCCAGCGCGGGCAGCAGCAGCAGCTGCAGCAGCGCCAGCCTCCCGGCCTCGCCTGCCCCGCGCGCCGCTCGCAAGGCCTCCTCCAGCCCGTCCCCGGCCCGGACCCAACCACCGCCCGCGGGGTCGCGGGCAGGTAGGAAGAGCCACTCACTGGACTCCCTGTCCCGCCGGCGGGAGGGCGCCCTCAGCTCCGAGTCCGGAGCGTCGTCGTCGTCCTACAGCGGAGAGAGCCTGCGGGAACTGCACTGGCCGCCGCGGGCCTCGGCCAGGAACAGCTGCGCGGCGGGGTCGGCGGCCTCGGCTCCCAACCCCCTGGGCCGCCCATCCGCCCTGGCCCTGGTTCCGCTCACCGGCCGCAGCTTCAGCCTCGGCGACCTGAGCCACTCGCCCCAGACAGCTCAGCACGTGGAGCGCATCGTGCGCCAAGTGCGCGCCGAGCGGGGTCTGCGCGGGGTGCCCGAGCGCGACCGGAAGATCGCGGCGCTGATGTTGGCGCGGCACCAGGAGGAGCGCCTGCTGCTGGAGCAGCGCGCCGCGGCCCACGGCCAGTGGGAGCAGCAGCGCGTCCGCGCCGAGCAGCGGCGGGAGCGCGAGGAGCGCGAGAAGCAGCGCGCCCTGGAGCAGGGCCGCCGGGCCTGGGCCGCGCAGGTGGAGGAGCGGCGCGGCCGCCGGGGTCGCGAGGAACGCGAGGAGGCGCGGCGCCGGCAGCGACAGTGCGAGCGCAGCGAGGAGCGGCGGCGGGAGCTGGCCGAGCGCCAGGGACTGCTGCGGCGGGAGCGGGCGGAGCGCGCGGCCCGGGAGGATCGGCAGCGCAAGCTGCAGCAGGAACAGAACCTGAAGCAGCGGGAGGAGGGTCTGCAGGAGGTGCGCGAGCGGGCCGAGCAGGTCCGCAGGGAGCGCGCTAAGCGCGCGGCCCAGGTCAAGCAGCAGCAGGAGGGCCAGTTGCAGCGGGAGAAACGGGAGCTTAGCCGGGTGGAGCGGGCGCGCCACGAGGCGTTGTTGAAAGGTCGGGCCCGGCAGGAACGCCAGGAGCGCGAGGGCCTGCGGAGTTCCCTGGAGGCCAGCTTGGGCCGCGCGCAGGAGAATTACGAGCAGTTGGTGGAGCAGCGCACGCGGGAGCTGCGCGAGCGGGCCCGGCGGGAGGAGCTGCAGGGCCGGCGGGCCAAAGAGGCTGCTGAGCGCAAGGAGCGCGAGCATCAGGCGCACCTGGAGGCTCTGGCCCGGGCAGGCGAGCGGCGGCTTCAGCACGCGGCGCAGGCGGCCGAGGAGGCGGTGCAGCAGAAGGCGCGGCGCGTGGGCCAGAGCCGGATGGAGAAGGAGCGGGCCCAGCGCGCCAACAAGGAGAAGGTGGAGAGGGACGAAGACTGCCGCCGGCGGGAGCTGCTCCAAGCCATCGGTCGCAAGCTGGAGCGCAGCGAGCAGCTGTCTCGGGAGCGGCGCAGCGCTCTAGAGAGCGCTCGCTCCACAGCCCGCGCCTCCTTCCACGTGCGCGAGAAGGTGCGCCAGGAGACCAACACGCGCTCCTTCGATCGCATGGTGCGCGAGGCCCAGCTGCACGCCAGCCTGGACCGTAAATGACCGCCGCAGTGCGCAGGCCAGACTGCCACGGTCAGCCCCGCGGCGCGCCATTTTGTCCGGACCGTGGGAATCGCCAGTCGGGGCACAGCACCGTGGCGTCGCCAGGCTTCTGACCAATGAGGCGATGAGAGGACTGATGTATGAGACCCTTCAGTCCGCCGCCTTTGTTTTTAAAAATCGGCTTTGTTTGGAAATGACATAGCACAATCTTCCACCACATCCCACCTTCTTGGCTCCCACCCTGGTCCTTGCCAAGGTTCCCAATGTGTCTGTTGAGTTGGAAAGGAAAAGAGCTGGGAGAAAGGGGCTGGGTCGAGAGTCGGGCAGGGCCCCCAAGGGGACAGTGCCGAAGTGACTGGCCCCTCTTGCCGCAGTCACCCCAGGCGTCTTCACAAACTTGGTATCTGAGGCGTCTGCACAGATTGCAGCAGAGGAGGCATCTCCTTGGCTCCCCTCCATCTTTTAAAATGTGGCAAGTTGCACAAAGCTCGGAGGCCTCACAGAAAAGCACAGCTCTTACAAGGTATTAGGTCACCCTCAAGTGACCGAAAAGCTATTGACTTTTGTATGCTAGATTTTTAATCTGCCACTTGTGCAAACTGTGGTCTTAGTTCTGCTAGGTTTTCTGTTGTTTCCCTTAGATTCTCTAGTTAGACAATCATCTGCCAGTAATTATCAGTTTAGGTTTTTCGTCTTTCTTATGTTCCCCAAATGACACAGGTTTGGTGATGCTGTTTAGCTTTAGTGGAAGTCCCCAGCCCGGGGATGTGGATTCCTTAGGCATCAGTGTTCCACCCCACTGAGCTTTCTTGCAGGGTATTTTCAGGGGAGGTAGTGTCTAATGGACACCTCCCAGTGTGGGGCCCACTCCTCGCAGACAGCATCCATGCCTTAAGAAGCAGAGCTACCTATGTGCCTGCCCAGGCCGATTCTGCCTCAATCTCCAGCCCTGGATGCAGTCCCAAGAGTGGGCCCCAGAGAGTTTGGGGTGTCCAGTTCCCTCTGTGAAGGGATCATCACAGCTACTCTGAGTGCAGTTACTTTACTGTGTGGGCAGAAGAGCTGGAATTTGCCTCTTTTCGGTGAGGGTCGTTCTCACTATGGTTTGACAGTGTATCTTCCTCTCCTCTCCTTCCCCGAGTGAGGAAAAAGAGGACCCACCCCTACCCGACATTGCCGGTTCCCTCTCCCCTAGGACTGAAAGTATTAAGTCAGTTTCTCCGTGCCTCACTTGCCTACCGTCCAGATGGGGCCATCGGTCCTCTTCTTTCTCCCGGTACCTCAAGGCCTCCCAGATCCAAAGCACCGCCTCGGTATTATTTGTTGGTCTTCTTTGTGCCTTTCTTGACCTGGAGTTGGGAGGCAGGAGGACTGCTGTTGGCCTAGTTTGTTTCCAGGACTATGGATTCCTGGCAGTGTGTCATGGACAGGTGGTCATTTAGCCTCTGGGGGAAAATACATGCAAGACCAGGACACTTTCTGATCCAAAAAGTCCTGTTCAGTTGTCTTTCGGCAACTTTCACCCTTCAAGTGCTTCTCTTCCGCGAAGCTGAAATCAGCCCCCAGGCATGTCCACCCAAGGACTCTACCTTCATCAAGGATGGTGGGGAGTAAAATATTACTTTTTACATGAACAGGATCAAGAAATAAAAATTGCCAAAAGAGAAGAAGAATCAGGGTAGAGAAGTATTGTATTAGACATAGTTCATGTATATTCTGTTTGGCAGAATTGTCCCTAAAGTGTCTGGTGTCTCACTCACATGCACACACACGCACACATTTCTGTTATTGACTCCCCCCACCCCCACCCCAATGAAATGCCAACAGGTACAGGAGTATTGTGTAGAAGGAAGCAGTGCTTAGCTGTTACACATCAGATGCTGTGAAACCAGGAAAGGAGCTGTGCCAAGGCTTATTTCTTGAATAGATGAAGTTTTCCTCACATTTTCATGTCGGTAACCAGGTTGTCAGTGAGCTATAATAATCAGCATTGTCGGTGAGTCAAGGGTATTTAACTAAAATGTTAGTGTGATACTGGTTCTTAACTGGTGGTTCCTGATTTGACAGAGGAGCCTCTGAGACCTTACTAGAAAGTTCCACCTAAAACCACTTCCTTCTAGGGTATATGCATTTGTTTGAGAAGGATACAGTCTGTTTTTTTTTTTTTTTTGACAAGGCGCTGAAAGGTGATCTTACCTGCCCTGTAGTCAGTTTGTTTTCTGACTTCCTGAGTGACTTTGGGTAGATCGCCTCTGTGTGCCTTGGTTTCCCCACCTGTAAAGTGGGGATCGGGACTTCTGCCCTCCTCACACAAACACTGTGGGGATGAATCAGAATCAAAGGGGTGCTCTCAGTTCTAGGACTTTGGAACAGCAGGTACAATCACTGCAATCAAGGATTATGTGACTGCACTATGCCTAGAGTGTAATGTGCCATTGTGACCTAGTGCAGAAAGAAATGTTCTCGAAAAGCACACTGTGGATCATAATGCCACATATGATGTGAGGGTCCGGGTCTGAATGTCACCAAATTAGAGATTTGCGCTTAGCGAAAAGCACAGTGTAAAGGAAACAAGACTTTGGGATTCTTTAAATATATATATAAAATTCAAGCAAAACCAGACGCTAAACCTTGTAACAGTAAGGAATGGTTCTTCCGAGTTTCCAACCTCCTGATCATCCTCTAGAGTATGGGGCTTCTGTGTATTCTAGGATAAGTACTCATGTTACTCTTTGAGGAGGAAAAATTTCCAGGACCCTTTTGTGTATGTGTGCCCTTTACTTATAGTCTTTTCTTTGAATCTATGGTAGAGAGGAATAGTGTTTCTTACTCTGAAATGCAGCAAGAGAAAATTGGAGGAGTGGGGCATGGTGGGGATGACGGACAGAGAAAGTCTTACTCCTCCTGATGTGAACATTCTCACCAAATGCCCAGAATTTGGGTTCCATGCTGCAAATTCCTACCATCCAGGAAAATACAGACTTGACGTGACCCCAGACCTTCCTACTTGCCCTCTTGGAATATCCCTTTGCTCAGAGCAGAAAGAGCATGAAATGGGATGAAGAAGAATGGGAAGGGTTGGGAAAAACTTTAGTTTGGTTCGTTACCCAGGAAACAAGCAGGACCAAACCATTTCAGGTGGAATCATCAGTTGAGCTAACCCATGGTCCTGCTCAAGCAATGACCAGTGCCTACACCACATCTGGACAGGAAGATGGAAGTTTGCTTTCAGAAGCTCACAGACTGTGAGTCTATAGTGGGAGCAGTAATTAGGATTTTCCAAAGGCAAAGAGTCTGTGGGGTAGTGAAGGTACACGAGAATGCCCTTTGTGCTCAGGCCATTCTGCAAAGCCCACCACTTAGCATCCCCCTTCCTTTAAAAAGTTCACTAAAACAGAGGGGTGATTGGCTCTACATAAGGGGCTATATCTTATTTACCATTGAGTCTGCCCGTGGTTTAGCACCTCTTATATAATAAGCACGTAAATACTAGATGGAGAAGAGGGATAGACAATGGATGGGTGGTGGTCAGAGAATGGTAACCAGAGGACATCCGTACAGGATGGATTGAATGGAGGCCTCCCTTCATCTGTCAAATTAGTATCAAGCACCTACCAGGGGGGCCAGGCATTGCTCTTAGTGCTGGGAAGACAAGGTCTCTGATATTGACCCTGGAGAACATAATATCATGAGATGAGCAGACACCTTTATCTCCTTGCTGGGCTTAACTGCCTTCCCATCGTGGTATCCAACCACAGGCAGACCCGATAGTCCTTCAAGCACAATTTCAAGTGTTTGGAGTTTCCTGGGGCTTGCCATCCTCCAGCCTACTATCATCTGGCCCTTGTTCTCTTTCCCTTAGAGGAGCCCTGATTATTCAGGTCAAATTTGTAAGGTCATGTACTTAATCAACTTTAAATTACAGTTAAAAAAAGATTAATTACCTTCAAGGGCATTATTGGTGTTGCCTTTAACAGAGGCAGTGTAAATAATGATCGTCGACGCAGAGAACCAAGCCTCAGGCCCTGCAGAGTCCCAGATCACCGAAACGGTACCAGCTCCATCATTCCACTCTTCTTGCTGAGATAAGAAACTCAACATTTCAGAAGCATTTCCAGTTTTAAAGTCCCCAAAAAAGAGATTTTTGATTCGTACTAAATTGCTAAGAACGTTCAGTGAACCAGAATATCCCACCTCGTAAAGCTTCTAGATGATTGAGATTACCCCCTGGGTTGCTATGGAGACTTGCCCATCTCCACCCTGCAGGACCCTGGGAAACACTGGGCAGAGGAGCATAAGGAAATCTGGCGTTTCTCGACACAGCCTGGGAAGGGGCTTTCAGAGATGCAGCAGACAGCTCCCGGTTCTAGAAATGTTATTTAGGCCTTAGATGTGACACGTTGGCTGGGGTATCTTATGCGGCACTGCAGCGTTATGCCTGATCACGTGCTTTGGCTGCATGACTCTTCGTAAGAGCACTACGTCTGTTCACGTCCTTGCTCTGTTCATGGAGCTCTGGTGCTCTCCACACGCACCTCCTCCCAGGCCTATGCACCCCCACGTGCCCCTAGCCCCTTATATTCTCCCTGGTGCTGCTTTGGCTTCACATAGGTCAGGGTTAGGACAGAGGGTATGGTTAGTAGCAGGTGTTAGGATATAGAGGTGGAGGGTGGTTTCTTTCTGAGGAACACTGGTAATCACTGTTTACAGTATTGTTAACTTGCTGATGCATCAAACACCATCATGTCCCACTTGAGCACAAAAAACTAGTCTGAAGTGATTTTTTAAAAATATTTTTATTTATTTATTTGGCTCTGCCAGGTCTTCGCTGGGACATATGGAATCTAGTTCCCTGATCAGGGATCAAACCCAGGTCCCCTGCATTGGGAGCGTGGTGTCTTACCCACTCGACTGCGAGGGAAGTCCCCAAAATGATTTTTCCCCCCAAAGTGATTTTTAAATTAACTGCCATGTTGAAGTGCTCGTGCCTCTCTCCTCTCCACTAGTGCAGGATTGATGGCGTGTTTTTGTGTCAGACACTTGTGCAGCTCAAGGACTGTCAGATGGCCCACCTCTACTCCTGTGTTGGAGTATACACGTGCATGCCCACACACATCCTCCTCCCCACCCCAGCATCAGCAGTCTTGCAGAGGGAGGGGTTCTGTAGCCATCTCATTCGTTCAGAGAAGGGTAAGCGCTGGGCACAGTGAGATGCCCCTTGGTGGGGGTCCACTGATCCCACCTACCTCCAGCTCCAAGACAGCTTCCGTCTCTGGCTGGTGAGCATGGTGTCCATGTTCCCAATTCCATCACTGTGCCATGTGGGTGACAAAGGCTTTTCATATTGCCACTACACTTCTCCCCCTACTTATTGTGAGAAGCTGACTGGGAAATGGAATTTGGATGCCAAAATACTGACATCCAGAACATCTCAGCATGACAGAATGACTGGTATCTTCTAAAAATCCAGTTCATTGTGGCTACCATACCTTCGAAGCAAAGCGTTCGGCAAAGGAACAAGCTTTGTTGACTTATTCAAACTATCGCCTACTATTCCACAGGCTCCTCCTGTCATCTGTAAAATGGGGACAAAAAATCCTACTTGGTAGGGAGTTATTAAATGAGTTAAATGCTTGGAAAGCGGCACGGTCCCTGGCAGATAGCACTCAATTTGTGGATTCTGTTATTTTGAACTTGGAAAGGTAGTGAAAGAAGGCCTGGGGTAGGTTGAACTTCAGCCTGGTGGGACTGGTGGACCCCAGGCTTGGCTGGCAGCCCTTTGCAGTGGTATGCACCCCTTGCTGTGTGGCAGTCCTCCAGCCGTTCCAGGGGAAGGGGCTTTGGAAAAATGGGTCCCCAGTAACGTGTTGTAGTCTAGGGTTGGGGGGATTACCATGTTTACCAAATGTTTGGCAATAAAATTGTTGTATGATGATAAGTTTTGAAATTTTACTTTAAGACTTGATGACTAAAATGACAGACTGTTTTAGGATTTGCGTCTCTTTCTTGGGGTAAAGGAAGGTGTATTGTCCTGGTTGGACCCAGTGCTTTGATAGCATCTTTAGCAGAACCAAGTAGAAGAGGGTGTGGGAGAACCGCTGTTCTGGGGTGCTCTGGTTCTGCAAGGTGTGGCACCGGGCAGGAATCCTGAGATGTGCAGCCAGCTCTGCTATGGCCCCAGGAGCATGAAGAAGAGGGTCTGGGACAAGCCCAACCTGGGAGAGCACCGATGGACTCGCTGTGCAAACCAATGTTGGACCAGGAAGGAGAGAGGTGGGTGTGCATTAGCATCACTTCATCCTCAACAAATGACATTGTCTGAGAAGGCTCAGAAAATGCTCCTGTCTCCTTCCCTGCTTCCTGGCCCTGCACACAGCTGCATGAAGGTTAGCTGAAGGACTGGATCTGTAGACATCCACATCCCGCTCCGGATGTACATCAATGCACAGAGATGCTGAGCAGGCCATGCTGGCTCACACTGTGCATCAGAAGGTGAGGACCACCAGTGAGGCAAGTTGCCGGGAGCTCCCCTGCAGTGCCACCTCTCTTCTGCCCCTAGATATCCTAGAGGGAGACCACAGTGGACCTTAGAGTAGGCGGAAGGTGCCTCCTAGGAATATCTGCTTGTTTGAAGAGAACCCTCAGGGTAAGAAAAACATGGAACCAAAGGGAGCAATTTGCTAACATGCTAAGCACTTCCATTGGACAGCTGACTGTTTTAATCACTTAATCCTCACTTAAGCTGTAACTGGTAAGGACATTATTATTCCCACTTTACAAATGAGAAAATTGAGGCACCGAGTTTAAGTCACTTCCCCAAGGTCACACAGCTAGTTGGGCAGAATCTGGTTTAGAGAATTCAGTTTAAATGGGCTTAACTTCAACTGGTACACATGTCCCTTACTAGACCAGCCTTTTCTGCCTCTTGAGATTTACAGAAAAAGAATGATAGGCGTGGAAGAGTTTAATTGTTTGATCTGGGCTCAGTCAAAAGCTCTGGCCCTACATTTCGTGGTCTGCTTCTGTTGCCATGGGTGGGTGGAGAATTCTGCCTGGGCTCCCACTTTCTGCAGCCACTAAAATAAGTGGAAATAAATGACGGGGAGGGAGGAAAGTGAGATTCTTTGGAAAAGGAAAGGGCTGATTTATGAAGGGTCATTAAAATAAGTGAGAGCATCATTACGTCCGAGCAAAGATAAGATGCAGTGAGAGTGGAAGAAAAAAGGAAGGAAATTTAAAAAAGAGGTTGGAGAATACTAGGAAGAAGTCAGAGACAGCAAAATCCAAGGTTAGGGACTTCCCTGGTGGTCTGATAGCTAAGACTTGTACTCCTAATGTGGGCGAGGGGGGCACAGGTTCAATCCCTGGTCAGGGAACTAAATCTGCATGCCCCAATGAAGACCTAGCACCGCCAAATAAACAAACATTTTAAAAAAGAAAAGAAAAATTCAGGTGGGATCTATGTCTCGTGAATCTGAGCATAGCTAAATAAGTCAACGCCTCAGTCAAGGAGTAAGAGGCCTACCACTGGAGCTATCTTGAGGCAGCCAAAGCAAGGTCCAGGGAGGAGAAAGGAGAAAGTACCTAAGGCGTCCTAGGTACTGATAGTAGCTATAGTCCCAATTCAAACTTGTTCATAGTCTAGACCTGTCAGATTTACAAAGGAAATGGTAGGCTAGAAGTCTCTAAGGGGCTTTCCAAAAGTCACCAAAACTTCTAAGAAAAGAATGTATTTAATTTCTTGTGCTAGTGATTAAGCCAGTTAACAGATGCTTGGAATCCATTTGAAGGTACTTTTGAGATATACCTTCTCTGCGTGGGCCCAGAACAGATCTAGTCTCTACCTCAAGTAGCAGGAAAAGTAAACAAAACTCAAGGAAAAGAGACAGTACACTTTGTAACTTTGAGGGCATGGTGGGTAACAGTATTTAGAAGGTGAAGGCTTGAAATGTACACAGAGCACTAGAGTTCAGAACGATGTAGAAAGTAATTGATGATGTTTATTAGGCAAGAGAAAAATCTAGCACTGATTTTCTTTGATGTTCTTATCATCTAATTCCAATGAAAGAGCTAGCTTGCCCTGAAGCTATCAATTTGGCTGAATAGGAAATTACTTATATTCAACTGTTTTTTGACCTATAAAGCAGCAAACAGTGGGGTGACTTGTGCCCTAAATGGGCTGTCTGAAGCCCCTGCAGGAACTGGGGGTGGAAGTTCCTGATGGAAACCCAGATGGCTGGGACATCCAGGTCTCAGGCAGAGAGATGTCTCTTAAGGAGCCAGCACAGACAGGTGAAGGGCAGCTTGCGGGCATGCATGGGCAAAGGCAGCTTTTCTGCCTGCAGGAAGCATACATTTACATCAGCATTTCTAAGTGAGAGTCCATTTGGTGTCCCCTCCATCAGACTGGGCTGCAGGGCGGTTCATTTTCTTAAAATCTGCAAACTTTTCTGCAGAGGCTATAGCCTCGTGGCTGACTGCATGCTCCCAGGAGTCCCGCAGGGAGTGAGTTGATCAGCACACTGCTGCCTGCCCAGAATACCAAACAGCAAACAGCAGTACAGACTCCCGGTTCTCTGCTGCAGCCGGCTCCCCTGGCGCCAGCTCCGCCCTCCAAGAGCCCTTTCTCTCCCTCCATTGTCGCTTTTCTACAAGCCCACTCATTTCCAGGTGGCAGAAAAACGTCTGCAATCCAGTGATATATTTCTAAAACCTTCTCCATGACAACACAGGGCCTCAAGGAGACTGCCAGCTTGCAGCAGCCAGAGAACTGCCCTGGGGGCAGGATGGCAGAGAGCTGGCACTGCTCAGCCAGGGATGCTAAAATCTGCCTTAGCAGTGTTGCAGTCTGGGGTTAACATTCCACAGATTCTGAGGAAGTGGCGAGCCCGTGCCTCCAGATGCCTGCAATGATAATTCATAAACCCTGATGTTAGCTCCAAAGCCAATAGTCCAGGGCAGCATGGACTTCTTTTCTCCTTGAATGATCTTTTACAGCTGAACAACAAGAGAGAAATCCGGCAAAGAGAGGACCTGGGTTTTTTAATGGGCTGCCAGTGTTTTGTGACTGTAGAAATTCTTTATACATCTCAAGTGCTGTCCAGATGGTGTGTCTCATAGATGTCGTCTCCCTCCACCGACCCAAATCACCCCCCGCCCTAGCTGATCCCACAGTGGCCAGAGCCTCAGAACCAAAAGCTCTACTTCCCCTCCCTAATATTGAACGACATTAACCTTGGGGCAGAATGCCAGGCACGGCAGAGATGGCTGCTCCAGACCCAGAAGCCACAGCAAAGCTTTGTGGAGCTTGTCATCAAAAATATGGGGGCATTAGACAAGGGAGAAAGCCGGAGGAGCGAGCTGGGGTTTATCTGTGAGCTGGAAACAAGGATGAAGACACGAACCAAACTGGATGGCACTGATTCTCCTCCCCAACTCCGCCCTTCAAACTAGCTTCCTTATGGCTAAACCAGAGGCGGGACCCCCAGACCTTGGGTAGCTTTTAGTAAGGAGCCACCTTGCCCACACTGTTCCCCTTCCCAACCTGTTTAAGCAGAGCCCTTTCCAGTGGTGTGGTAGTTTGATCGTTTGGCTGCAAAACAGGTGGTGCCAAAGGCCCTGAACTCCAGTCTGGAGTCAGAAGACGTGTTTATGTCCGAGGCATTGAAATCAGACCATTGGCTGCCAGTCAGGGCACCAAGCAAACCCAAACTCAGGGAACCTTGAGCCACCTTCCCCCATCCTCCTGAGGTTTTCATTAGCATCAGGACTCCCTCCACCTCCGTTCTTCTGATGGAGACAGTGCTGAGTTCCTGCTCTGCCATATCAAAATCAGCCCTCTCTGCAAGGCAGGGAGTGGCTGTCTCCTCCAGGTTGCTTGCTATGGTCACAGAAAGTGAGTTGACAAGGGGGTGCCACAGGAGTGTCAGCTTTGACTCTGGGGTAGTTCACAGCTTCCTCTACTCTGTGTCATAGTACTTTTTTTTTTTTTCTGGCCTCACCACATGGCATGTGGAATCTTGATTCCCTGACCAGGGATTGAACCCAAGCCCCCCTGAAGTGGAAGCACTGAGTCCTAGTCACTGGGTCAGCCAGGGAAGTCCCACAGTACATTATTTTTATCTCCTGAATTCTAGGACCAGTGACAAAACTGGCAGCGCCCAGTGCAAACTGGAAATGGACAGCCTTTCATTAAAATACCATAAACCATTTCCAGACAGCTATCGCAGAGCAGCCCAAAAGCACAGGACCCTTCAAAGCACAGAGCCCCGGGTGGCGCACAAGAACTACCCCCATGAAGCCAGCTCTGCCAAATCCACTTGGTAGAAGAAGCTGTAGCCAAAGATACACCATGTGGGGAGTTTCAAACTTGAAGGGTGACAAGGACCTTTACAGTTGCAAAACCAGACTCAGGCAAGAAAGAAATTCAGACAACCTATTTTGTTGTTTTCTTTTATCTAATTCCCATTCAGATCCTTCCCTACCCATGAGCACAAAGGTTGTGGAATATTTTTCTGGGACCATCAGAGGTGGGTGATAAAACACAGCCCTTTCTGAAATGGAAGAACCTGGTTTCTGCCCATTTCATTAATAATCAGCCCTTTAAAAAATTTTTAACTAAGGGTGCCTTCTTTTGTTTATTTATTGATGGCTGTGCTGGGTCTTTGTTGCTGCACGAGGGCTTTCTCTAGATGTGGCGAGTGAGGGCTGCTCTTCTTTGTGGTGCCCGGTCTTCTCTTGTTGCAGAGCTTGGGCTCTAGAGACTGGGTTTCAGTAGTTGTAGCACATGGGCTTAGCTGCTCCTTGGCATGTAGGATCTTCCCAGACCAGGGCTCGAATCCGTGTCCCTTGCATTGGCAGGCCTACTTGCCCTCTGCAGGCCTGGCAGCCGGGTAGACCAGCTGCCTCCCCAGGAAGGCCAAGTTGGCCAACGCAACTGGTTGACCCAGTGGCTGGGGCCTAGGGAGGCCAAGTCAGCTGGATTCCTATCCACCGTACCACAAAGGGAGTCCCAATAATCAAACTTTTTGCAAAATTATGTAGTGGTCAAAACTGTGGTCAGTGTTCCCTGGTAGTCCAGTAGTTAAGAATCCACCTTATAATACAGGGGACACAGGCTCAATCCCTGGTCTGGGAAGATCCCACATGCCACGGGGTAAGTAAGCCTGTGCTGCAATTACTGCAGCCCGCGCACCTACCTAGAACCAGTGCTCTGCAACAAGAGAAGCCCCCACAGGGAGAAGCCCAAGCACCACAGTGAAGAGTAGCCCCTCTCACCACAACTAGAGAAAGCCCACGCCCAGCAATGAAGACCCAGCACAGCCAAAAATAAATAATAAAAATAAAAAAACTGAACAGACAACCTGGCCTTTGCATCACCTTGAGCAAATTATATAATTTCTCTGAGCTTCAGTTTCCTTATCTGTAAAGCAGGCATAATAATGGTACCTACGTCTCAGGTGTCATAAGAGCTACATGAGATAAAGTGTGAAGAGAGAATAGCACAGTGCCTGACAAGTAATGTGAGCTCAATAAATTGCTTTTATGATTAATTTCATTGTTTGATTTTTTTTTAAAGTAGGTGCTTCTAAAAGTTGGGGTCTGTCGAAACAGAGGTAACTATGAGCTGAACTATTTCTCTTAGCCTCATTCTCAGTAAGAAACTGCTAGAAGGGATAGAGAGGCCGGCTGGAGGTGTCTGTATTCAACCCAAATCACAGACCCTAACAGTCCATTAGAGTGGGGTCGTGGACCCTCAACTAAGCTCCCCCAAAGCTGAATTAATTCTTGTCAATTCACAGACAAAATTAAGCATAAACTGCCTTAATTTTAGGACCCTGTTGCTGGGAAAGATTGAAGGCAGAAGGAGAGGAGGGTGACAGAGGATGAGATGGTTGGATGGCATCACCGATTCAATGGACGTGAACTTGGGCAAACTCTGGAAGATGGGGAGGAGTGGGCAGGACTGGTGTGCTGCAGTCCACAGGTCACAAAGAGTCAGACATGATTGAGCAACTGAACAAACAAGCCAACCTCCACCCATGCTGTTTTTCTTAAGAAAAAGACTTTGGTGCTTCTGGATATCTAAATTGTTAATACAATGTAGTCGAAAATGGTAGCCATTTAAAACCAAAGTGTATTGAGCATTTTGAAGTTTAAGACCAAAAAGATTCATGATTTGCACGTGACTTGTCACCTGAACACATTTAAGTAAGGTGAACATGAACTTTGAAACAGTGTCCTAGGATCAACATTAGCTAACTCGAACTAGTCCCAGGGGAGGCCCTGGAGGACTCCGCTTGATGGCTTATCTGAGAGTGGCCTCCTCTCCCACCCTCGTCACACTGTGCTCCACTGGGGAGGATATCTGAACAAGGCCCATCAGAGGCCGAACCCGAGGAAGCTCAGCCCTTTGTATCCCTCCACAAGTGTGTGAGATCCTGGCTCAAACACCAGGAACGCCTGCTACTGCTACTGCTAAGTCACTTCAGTCGTGTCTGACTCCATGTGACCCCATAGACAGCAGCCCACCAGGCTCTCCCATCCCTGGGATTCTCCAAGCAATAACACTGGAGTGGGTTGCCATTTCTTTCTCCAAAGCATGAAAGTGGAAAGTGAAAACTGAAAGTGAAGTCGCTCAGTCATGTCTGACCCTCAGCAACCCCATGGACTGCAGCCTTCCAGGCTCCTCAGTCCATGGGATTTTCCAGGCAAGAGTACTGGAGTGGGGTGCCATTGCCTTCTCCACCAGGAACGCTCAAACCACCATAATCTCCTTGTTGTGGTCAAGGTTGTGGCTGAGACTAAAAGCCCCACTCTGAGGTGGTACTCCTCTTCTCAAAAGCACCAATCTCATTCTTTCTAGGCTAAATGATACATCCCCCTGGTCTGGGGTAAACTCAGCTTCTTAGGACTGGGGCTCGCTAAACCTACCAAGCTCTCAGGAAAGCTGACGCAATTTCTGAGCCTCCTGGGCTGTGGGATCACAATACCGCATGTTTGGAAATTTGGATGATGCCGTGGGCTTGGTCCCCAAAGCCGAGGCTGATGAACAGTGAGGCAGGCCAACCGTGATCTTTTGAACTCACAGACCTCAATGAAAGCTGCCATCAACATAGAGTACCCCAAAGAAAGGTCTGGCAGAAGACAAGGAAGCACTAATGAAAAGCAACAGCATCTAACTGCTGCCAAGGCCAGCACTCCTGGGAAATGTCTTCAAGGAAAGGCTGGCAGGAGGCCAGAGCCTCTGCATTCAGTCAGCTGCCAAGGCCTTGGACCATTGGATGGTGCATTCAGTGACAAGAAATCCACCAGGACTGCCCTGCTCCTGGTTTGTAAACAGACCTCATTGATGTATATAAATTGAAAACAAATACAAAAGAGCTTGCATATCTTTTCTAATTAAAATTGATGTATGGATTTTCCCATTTTTACCAAAAGACTATTTTTTTGCCCAGGCTTTCAAGTCAAAGATAATCTAGTGAGGGTTGGTTATTAGTGTTAGTTGCTCAGTCGTGTCCTATTCTTTATGACCCCATGGACTGTAGCTCACCAGGCTCATCTATCCATGGAATTCTCCAGGCAAGAATACTAGAGTGGGTAACCAGTCCCTTCTCCAGGAGATCTTCTCAACCCAGGGATTGAACTTCAGGTCTCCTACATTACAGGTGAGTTCTTTACCGTCTGAGCCATCAGGGAATCAAAACACTCCCAGGTCTAACATTGGGGTGGAGCTCATGGCTTCCCTGGTGGTTCAGATGGTAAAGTGTCTGCCTGCAATGCGGGAGACCCAGGTTTGATTCCTGGGTCGGGAAGATCCCCTAGAGAAGGAAATGGCAATCTGCTCCAGCACTCTTGCCTGGAAAATCCCATGGACGGAGGAGCCTGATAGGCTACAGTCCATGGGGTTGCAAAGAGTTGGACACGACTGAGCGACTTCACTTTCACTTTTTACTTTCTCCTGATAACAGGACTCTTGTGGAAATGTACTCCCGTGGACTGGGTCCAGTACTGGATTGCATCTGGCCATAGTCAACAATCCCCTGGGAGAGTGCTACTCTCCCGAGCCTGGTCTGGACTACTGGACTGTGGAAGAAAGCCCTGAGTATGTTTGGAGGAAGAGAGGAATGGGGGTTGGTTCTTCAGCTTTTGTTTGGGATTCAGCAGTGGGAGTGTTGAAGGTCCCTTCAGGGAAGAACTAAGGCAGTCTGCAGGTGCGTGGCCCTGCCGCTGATCTAATCAGCGCTCACTGAGTGCCTCCTGTGTTTCAGATCCCGAGAACAGAGAGCGTGTGAGATTGCCGTCCCTGCGTTAAAGCACTGCCAGGGTGGTGAGGGTTACAAATAAGCCAGTAGATCTTTGTAAGACTCTGTGGTGTGTGCTTCAGTGAGGACACGGGTGAAAGCTGGTCCTGGGAGCAGCAGAAACAGCTTCCTAGAGAACTGAGATCTAAGCTGAGGCCTGAGGGATGAGCAGAAGGCTGAGGGGAGGCTTGCTTTTCTCTTGCATGGTATTCCATAGGCAGGCAGATGATCCAGGCTGGGTAGATGCTCCAGGACCCAGCTTCCTTCTTGCTTACTCTGCCATCTTCTGGGGCATTTCCCTCACGTGTATAATCAAAGCCAACTCACCAGCACAGTTTTCACATTTCAGGAAAAGAGAGAACACAAAAGACAATTTCTTCTTGTAGGAGCTGCATACCTCACTTTTGCTTCCATCTCACGGGCCATAACTTAGTCATATGGTCACTCTGGGCTGCAAAAGAGGCTGGAGAATATAGACTCTGGCTAAGCTGCCATGTATCAAGCTAAAACTAAGAGGGAAGAAGGGGGGAATGGACACTAGTGAACAATTAGAAGTCTCTGTCACAGTGGGGACAGAACTGTCTATGCATGTATCATAGTCAAGGGCAGGAGGCAAAAGAGAGTACAACGGACTTGGGAAAGGATGTACCATACACTAGACTAAATACATTAACTACATTATTTCATTTAAACCTCACAGTTCTATATATAAATAAAAAGTGTTACCATTCTAATTTTACAGAAGCGTAAAGTGAAGGTCAGAGAGGTTAGGTAATTTCCCCAAAGTCACACAGCTTTAAAGGTTAAGCCAAGATACTGATCTAGGTCCACCCAACTCCAGACCTGTTTACCTCTCCATGAGGCTACACTTCCTCTACGTAAAGCCACTAGAAGGTCAGGGAGGCTATAGGGGACTTCGGGAGTCTCTGGCAGAATGGTGCCCAATGGTGAAGGCACTGTAAGGAATGAATGAAGAATAGGAGGCAGAGAGGGTATTGGCAACAGTTGACAGGTAAATCCAAGAAAGAATATCAGATAAAGCCAACCATTTCTGAGTCTGAGAATCAATGATCAGAGTCTGCTTTGAGATCAAATTATTCCTAGTAACTGCATTCTAGAATCTCAAGACACTCAGTTACAAGGATGATCTTTTCCCCCAAACTGATCAACAGGATAATTCTGAATAATCATCCACAGTTAGTCCAACACTACCCAAAGCAGGAGCCCCTCTAACAACATGCCTGGTGTTTGTTCATCATGGCCAACTCAAACACTTTCAGGGCTGGGGAGCTCACTGCCCCCAACCAGTGCCTCTGGGTAAAACTTCAGAAAACTCTGGGTACCCTGATCCCCTGCTGAATGGTCCCAGCTGAGGGGGAGATGGATTCTAGACAGGTGTAGAGGTTGGGTGAGTCCCAGCTATCTTCTGGTGTGTTTAATCCATCAGTCCACTGATTGAAGAGTTCAGGGAGTCCGGAGTTCTATCTATCCAAGGCCACGGTTTTGTGAATCACTACACAGGGCATTTCTCTTCAGTATGCTTGTCCTAGGGCCTTATGAGACAGACCCTGCACTACCTGATTTCTGAGGGCATGTCTGACCTCCTTGAAAGTTAGGCATATTCATTAATTCTTTCACCCTCAGCCTCATAACCACAACCTTGAAAAAAAAATCACTTTGAAATTTGCAACAGATTTGACCTATGAATAATTCAGCATGGCTCTCGACTCAGGGGAAGTATTGAGTTTCTGAAGCCTCTGAACCTACAGGAGACAGTAGATAGGATGCTGCAGGCATGCATCTGCTTAGATTTGAGTGCATGCATGGGAGGGAGGAGGGAGAGTAGGAAGATAAAAGGAAGGAGGACGGGGAGGGGGGAAACAAGGCGGAAGGAAAGTTAGGTATAGAACAAATTTCCTCCTTCAAGCAGTCTCAGAAGATCCCAAGGGCTTCAGCTCATGCGGGGAACAGGCACTGAGGGAAGAGAGGTGGTCAGGTTGTGGTGCCAAGCCAACACGCCTCCCAGGGCAGCTGCAAGAGAGTAACAACTGAGTGTGGAGCTTGTCCACCGTGGAACCAACCTTGACCCCAAGTGTGCAGAGCTCCTCCCAGAATGCCCAAGGCTGCAGGGCCATCCCACATTCTCCCATTTTGTCTTGGCTTTGTCTCAAGACTAGAAGAGATAGAAGGAAAAAGATGGAGACCTGGCTGAATTTCAGCCCCGGTTGTACTTATCATGGCGGTGGGACCTTGGGCGGGTTACTGATGTGTGGTTTGAGCAGGGTGACTTTATCTGGATAAGGATGACAGTGTCTGGCCAGAGACCCTCCCACTTCCACCATGGGTGGGATCTCAGCTTACTATCTTGGCATTCTTTTGCTTTTTAAGTAAATGTACTTTTTACTGTTCACCTCTCACTCTAAATAAATGAGGTGTATAGAATTAAAAAAAAAAATTCCTATCCTATCCCAGGGCAAACAAATGTAGACTCTTGAGTACTGAAACTCGTTTGTCCAGGTGGACCAGGCTGCCCTATGTAAGAGACTCCCTATTTTAGGCTGAGGGCTCACTGAAGGAGCTTATTTTTTCCTTCTGAATCCTGAAACTACTTAACAGTCCCATAGCAAGGAAAGGTGAGTCCCAGGAAAAGCATTCAAGGAAACATGAGCAAGAATTTCTGTCCAAGACCCAGACAGAGCATGTCCAACCCACATTTCTCAGGCTCACTCAGGGAGAGAAGTCCCAGGCATGGAGAAGGGCAAGAGGAGGCGCCCTGCCCATCCTGCAGGCCCAGAGCGCTGCCTGCCTCCCCAGGCCCTTGATCACCCCTGGTAACATCCTATTCCTGGGGACTAGAGGGGAGGATGGGCAGGGCTGGGCAGAGTGAGATTTCAAACTTCTCTTGAACCTGGCACTCTCTCATCTCTGTTTCTTCAACTTTAAAACTGAAACTGGAAAAGCACCACCCTGTTTCTTTAGGGCCCGAGGCACTGGAGGTAAAGGCGTGCTGTCAACAGCAAGGAGCCTCACAATACTGGCCATCATTGCGGAGCCACCAGTCCCCATTTCAGGACGCTCTCCCTGGAGTGCAGATGGGCAACAAGCCCATTCCGGCTGCCTCAGGTTCCCTGGAAGGGCACACTGTGTGTGAAATACAGTCCCAGCCTGCCAGTTACCTAAATGCTTGTCAGAAACAGAACGTACTCTGGCAATACCATGCAGAACCACCCTTCGGTGGTAGACTGCCTGGTGCTGGTTCTTTGCTGCAGATAGGTGGTTGTCTGCAGTTAGCATGCTTGTTCTAGAATCTGAGTCCCACAACCTCCCTCCAGTCAGACTCCTGGCATCCTCCACCCTGTGGTGGAGTCGTCAGGACTCCCACTCTGGTCCTTAACTCAGCAGTTCCAAAACCCTTTCAGAAGTTAATCCACCATGGGAAAGAAGTTCACATCAGCCAGCCCCCTGGTCCAGATGAGCATGCATTCTTTACATTGGAAAAGTGCCCCCCATCATTTGCACAGAGCCCACATCCACTCAAGGGACCTGGGGAGAGACCAGAGGATTTCCTTGTAAGAAGAGTGAAACCAGTGGGTATTGGTCAGCCTCACAGGCCATCACCTGTTACTCCATCACACTTGCATGGCTACTGCATGTTGGGCCCTTCTTATCCACAGTCTCTTTCTCTCTGAGCATCTTGGGAACCCTCACTCTCCTGACGGTCTATTGCCTCTCCTTTTTCTGTCCTCCATGTTTTTCTACCAAGAAAATAAGTTAGATGCAATTTATCTGGTGTTGTGCACACATTGGACATGGGTTTCCTTAATAAGACTCACAGTGAGCCAAACCCCTAAGAACTGCCCCACGCATCCAGGCTGCCAGCCCCAGGGAGCAGCAGTTCTTTCCATGATTGGTTGCATTGTGGTCACTGTCCCAAGGACCAACTCTATCCTTCAGGGGAGACTTCATCCCCACTGCCAAGGAAGGTTCCAGCAAACAATCTCTTGGGCTCTGATTCTTGACATTTTTAAACTCATGGTCCAAAAAGACTCCAGTGTGCTTTACTACTATCTGTGGTCAGAAGGCCAGAAATGCTGGATGGTGATCATTATTTTAAATTATATTAGAATATTGGATGTATTTGCAAGCTCTGTGACACCCAGTCCTCGTGCTGACACCCTACCCTCCCAGAAGCAGGTTCCCCTCCACTCCCACGCCGTGGTGAATCACTGTTTTCGGGTCACCTCTTCAAGTGGACCTTCTCACTTGGCAGTGAAATCAATTCCACAAGCATTGGGAGTGCCAGGCTCTATGCCGATATTGCCAGCCTGTTCGTGGGTGGACTCCGGGGGGTGGGGAGAGGCAGAATTTCAGAAATAATTAACACAAAATTCAAAGAGTGGAAGAGTGATTTTTTTTCCCCTGTGTTTGAATTCTCAGAGTGGATCTGAAGGTGAAACATGGCATCTCACTGAATGCAGAAAGATCCATTCAGCTGTAGAAGGAAAGATAAGGACCCTCTGCAGGGAGTCGAGGGAAACTGGAGGAGGGTGTCCGGTGACCACACGGTGCTGCGAAGGGAGAAGTAAGGGTTGGGGAGGATGACCCAAGATAAAGAATAATCCCTCTCCTTTGGTTCCTTTCCAGCCTTCAAAAAGGTGACTCATTCTGGCCTCTCCTGGTTTCTACCTCTACAGTCTATGCAGACAGCAACTTTTTTCCAGTTTCCTTCCATGGACAGAGGAGCCTAGTGGGCTACAGTCCTTGAGGTCACAAGAGTCAGACACAACTGACTAATCAGCAGCAGAGGACCTAATGGTCTCTTTCCCAAGCTGCTGGGAGGACAAGTGGGGCATCTCTGGGAGTTTTCTCACTATTAATTATCCTGTGACGCCTCCAAGGCTTTGTCTCTGCTGCGAGTGAGAAAAATGAGTCGTGAGCATCCCCAGCGCTGAGTCATGGGGAAGAGTGAGACTGTTTTCCCGAGGGCTGCTTTCCTGGGGATCTGAGTGGAGCCACACTCCCGGGCCAGTGTATACTGCCCTCAGCTGGGAAGGCTGACTGCCGCTCCTTTGGCCTGAGCAGGTGAGAAAAGTCACCTGGAGGGAAGCCAGGGAATGGGGGTGCGGGAGGCTGCCAAGGGGACTCACAGGGAGGGGGAGCGGCAGGCAACGCCCCTCCTGGAACAAAACGGGGCACGGTGGTAGGGGAACCTCTGCTCCTGGAGACTGGAAACCAGAGGGTGATCAGAATATAAACTTTGGGCTCGCATCTCAGATTTTTATACTTTTCACTTTAAAGGTCAGAGATTTGGAAGCAGAATCAGCTCCCATCTCTCGCCTAGGAAAAGCCTCACGTGGTCCGCAAGACCCTGCATGATCTGGTCCATCACCCCTTTAACCTCATCTCCTACTACTGTGCCCTGCTTACCCAACCCAGCCACCCTGGCCGCCTTTCAATTCTTCTAACTTGTGGGCATATCCCCACCCCAGGCTCTTTGCTGCAGCCATTCTATTGCCTGGAATGCCCTCCCCACCAGATATTCCAATTCCCTCACCTCCTACAATCCCATCCTCAAATTTTGATTTCTCAGCAAGGCTCATTTTGGACTGAATTGTGTTCCCCACCCTCCCTCTGAATTCATATGTTGAAGCCTGAACACTCAATGTGACAGTATTTGGAAATGAAGCTTTATTGTTGTTCATTGCTAAATTATGTCCAGCTCTTTTTGACTCCATGAACTGCAGCACACCAGGCTTCCCTGTCCTTCACTATCTCCTGGAGTTTGCTCAAATTCATGTCCATTGAGTCAGTGGTGCTATCCAACCATCTCATCCTCTGCTGCCTTCTTTTGCTTTCAATCTTTCCTAGCCTCGGGGCTTTTTCCAATGAGTTGGCTCTTTGCATCAGGTGGCCAAAGTATTGGAGCTTCAGCTTCAGTAGCTTATAAGGAGGTAATAAAGATTAAGTGATATGATGAGAATGGGACCTTATTCCAATAGAGCTGGTATCCTTTTAAAAAGAGGAAGAGGGACTTGCCTGTTGGTCCAGTGGTTAAGACTCAATGCTTCGAATGCAAGGGACATGGGTTCAATCTCCCATCAGGGAACTAAGAGCCCACATGCCCCATGGCAGATAATACATGAACAATGATGTCAAAAAAAAAAAAATAGGAAGAGATCCTGGAGCTCTCTTTCCTCACACACACAAAGAAGAGGTCATGTGAGCACACAGGGAGATGGCAGCCACCAACAAGGAGAGAGAAGGGACCTCAGAATGAAACCTAGTTTGCACCTTCATCTTGGACTTCCCAGGCTCCAGAGCAGTGGGAAATAGATTTCTGTGGTTGAAGCCGCCAGGTCTGGGGCATTTTGTTATGGCTGCCTTAGCCAACTTATGTGGAGAAGGCAATGGCACCCCACTCCAGTACTGTTGCCTGGAAAACCCCATGGACGGAGGAGCCTGGTGGGCTGCAGTCCATGGGGTCGCTAAGAGTCGGACACGACTGAGCGACTTCACTTTCACTTTTCAGTTTCATGCATTGGAGAAGGAAATGGCAACCCACTCCAGTGTTCTTGCCTGGAGAATCCCAGGGACGGGGGAGCCTGGTGGGCTGCCGTCTCTGGGGTCGCACAGAGTCGGACACGACTGAAGCGACTTGGCAGCAGCAGCAGCAGCGACTGATCCTGGTTCTTTATTACTATCGCAACCTCCCCTCCCTCCCTTCCTGGGACACCCAGACTCCCTTACCTTGCTCAACTTGTCCTATTCACCATAGCCCTCGGTGCCTTTTAATAAATTATTTATCTGTTTTCTTATATTTGTTGTTTACTGTCTGTCTCCCCTGCTAGAACACAAGCTCCTTGAGGGCAGGGGTTTTTGTCTGTTTTGTTTACCAGTGTATCCAAGTGTCTAGAACAGTGTCTAATACATAAGGGATGTTCATCAAGTCTTTGTCAGGTGAAAAGATGAGGCCCCTTTCTGAAGGTCAAAAAAACCTAAGGAGAGAGTTTTTTAATTTATCTTGGGTCTGCTTGTCTCTAAAGGGAAAGCTGTCCCACCTGGCCAGGGGTCGCCAGATGGGCTGGGCAGGCCTGGCCACGGCCTCGTGCACCCAGAGGGACAAGTGTGGCTCAAGAGGCTCAAGCTCAACCTCTTGGCTGGTGCTCTCCTAGTCTGAGAGACATGCAGATGGGAGGAGCCCTTACCCACCTTGTTTAAAGAAGGTGCTAACGTTCTCCAGTGGAAGCAGGAAGATAGTCCAAGCACACAGCACATGCAAAGGTACTGAGGCATGAAGCCATCCGGGAATACAGATTTGCAAGGAGTGTGAGTGGAGGAGAGGGACAGTGAAGCAGAGAGTCCAGAGAAGGCAAGATCATGAGGACAAGGAATGTCAAGTTCAGGTACTTGAGCTTTAGTCTATCAAGAATCAGTGGCCACCACAGGACTTAAGCAGAGAAGCAGCCTGATGGGATTTACTTGCTAGAAAGACTACGTGGGCAGCAGCCGGAGGAGGAAGGCTGGAATCGGGGAGTCCACATGGGAGGATATTTCACCAGCCCCAGGCACCTCATCACAGCATATTTGCATCTTGTGAGCTCTCAGAGTGCAGAACACACGTCTTTGTTAGCCTGTAACAGGCAGAACTAGGGCCACCTGTCCCCTGCAGCCTCAGAGGGAAACTCAAACTCCATCCCGCCCTCCCCCACTCAGAGTGAGACAACCCAAGTAGCTGGGGTGGGTCTTTCTTTGGCTCTTAGCAAGAGAGGTGCTCATCTATAGGCAAATACCATTCAAAACATTCCAGCCTTA
Organism: Bos taurus; assembly: GCF_002263795.3. NCBI lineage: Eukaryota > Metazoa > Chordata > Mammalia > Artiodactyla > Bovidae > Bos > Bos taurus. The sequence continues at coordinate 81,290,338 of NC_037337.1, read as the reverse complement.
GTCTTTTCCTTAAGACATTCCCATCAGGCTGTTGCCATGACAACCACTGCTGACCCCGGGCTTCCGGAGCCCAGAGAGACGTGGTCCTGCTGTTACCGCTACTCATCAACTCGTCAACAATGCTTGTCCCATGATGCAACAGTCCCAGCCGGCTGTAGTTCACACACATACCCACACCCTCCCCAACACACACACACAGACCCACAACCCACTCCACACACACTCCTCTGCCGCTGTCCCCTGCACTTATTGTTTCCACTCGCCTCCTAAATTATGTTATATTTAATATATAATATATATAATATAATATATAACATAGAATATATATAATATAAATATATAATATATAAATATATAATATATTGCATTGCCTGACCAGAGAAGGCAATGGCACCCCACTCCAGTACTCTTGCCTGGAAAATCCCATGGACGGAGGAGCCTGGTGGGCTGCAGTCCATGGGGTCGCTAAGAGTCGGACACGACTGAGTGACTTCACTTTCACTTTTCACTTTCATGCATTGGAGAAGGAAACGGCAACCCACTCCAGTGTTCTTGCCTGGAGAATCCCAGGGACGGGGGAGCCTGGTGGGCTGCCGTCTATGGGGTCGCACAGAGTCAGACACGACTGAAGTGACTTAGCAGCAGCAGCAGCATTGCCTGACCAATCACAGATCCAATTCTCCCCACCCACAGCAGTGATTGAACCAAGTGGTAAGCATGGGGACCGATTCATTCCTTGGGATGAATACAGGGAATGTCAAGAAAGTAACCCTCCTTCCCAAGCTGGGGCTGGGAGTGGCCAGCCAGATGTTTGCAGTGAGAGCGAGGTCAACACACCAATAGAAGCAAATACATAAGCAGAGAAGAGAGCGAACATCCCAGTGACAAGAGTCCTCAGTTCTAGGCCCTAAGCCCTGGATCCTGTGACTCATACTCTGACTCAGAGTCCTTCCCAGCCTCTGAAGCCAGTGTGTTCTGTCACAGCAACCAGAAGTGTCCCGATGGGCCCTCCTTCTTTCCAAGTGAATTCTTCCCAGTCACCACCCATCCACCTCTACTTGCCTCATCTGAAGAAATCCCCTCCCTCTCTGTGTCTTAATTTGCATAGGTCTACAACTGAGATCAAACCAGTCAATCCTAAAGGAAATCACCCTGAATATTCACTGGAAGCACTGATGCTGAAGCTGAAGCTCCAATGCTTTGGCCACCTGATGTGAAGAGCTGACTCACTAGAAAAGACCCTGATGCTGGGAAAGATTGAAGGCAGGAGGAGAAGGGGACGACAGAGGAAGAGATGGTTGGATGGCATCATCCACTAAAGGACATGAGTTTGAGCAAACTCTGGGAGGTTGTGAAGGACAGGGAAGCTGGTGGGCTGCAGTCCATGATGTCGAAAAGAGTCGAACACAACTGAGCAACTGAACAACAACAAATTCCACACCCTCATTTAATCAAGGGGAGGTCGGCTGGCTTGCCCCTCTCTCAGTGTTAATCACTGGCTTTACAGGAACACCCAGGCCTCTAGATTCAGCCCAGGACCTTCCCATGAGCAGCCTCCTCCCGGAGAGAATATTTCTGTTTCAGAGGACACTGGGCTGGGGGTGGGAGGGCCACGGGGAGGGGAGGGTAAAGGAAGGTGAAGGTCAGGAGACTGCCAGACTGGAAATGGTTAGAGGCAGCAAGAAAAGGCATGGTTGCTTTGCCAAGCCCTCAGGATGAAAAGTTCTGACCCTCAGGGCCTGCTACCCTGGACAAGCCAGATTTTGAGAAAGGAAGGATTCTAGGGAGACTGTCAGTTACCAAGCAGCTGAGTCAATCCCCCAAGAACCTATGACAGCAAATATCTTCCTAGAGACTCTTGAGGCCCTGAACATAGAAGTTCAGTTCAGTTGCTCACTCATGTCTGACTCTTTTGCGACCCCATGGACTGCAGCACACCAGGCCTCCCTTTCCATCACCAACTCCCGGAGCTTACTCAAACTCATTTCCATTAAATCGGTGATGCCATCCAACCATCTCATCCTCTGTCATCCCCTTCTCCTCCTGACCCCAATCCCTCCCAGCATCACAGTCTTTTCCAATGAGTCAACTCTTCGCATGAGGTGGCCAAAGTACTGGAGTTTCAGCTTTAGCATCATTCCTTCCAAAGAAATCCCAGGGCTGATCTCCTTCAGAATGGACTGGTTGGATCTCCTTGCAGTCCAAGGGACTCTCAAGAGTCTTCTCCAACACCACAGTTCAAAGGCATCAATTCTTCGGCGCTCAGCCTTCTTCACAGTCCAACTCTCACATCCATACATGACCACTGGAAAAACCATAGCCTTGACTAGACGAACCTTTGTTGGCAAAGTAATGTCTCTGCTTTTGAATATGCTAGGTTGGTCATAATTTTTCTTCCAAGGAGTCTTTTAATTTCATGGCTGCAGTCACCATCTACAGTGATTTTGGAGCCCCAAAAAATAAAGTCTGACACTGTTTCCACTGTTTCCCCATCTATTTCCCATGAAGTGATGGGGCCAGATGCCATGATCTTCGTTTTCTGAATGTTGAGCTTTAAGCCAACTTTTTCACTCTCCACTTTCACTTTCAACAAGAGGCTTTTTAGTTCCTCTTCACTTTCTGCCATAAGGGTGGTGTCATCTGCATATCTGAGGTTCTTGATATTTCTCCTGGCAATCTTGATTCCAACTTGTGTTTCTTCCAGTCCAGAGTTTCTCATGATGTACTCTGCATATAAGTTAAATAAGCAGGGTGACAATATACAGCCTTGCCGTACTCCTTTTCCTATTTGGAACCAGTCTGTTGTTCCATGTCCAGTTCTAACTGTTGCATCTTGACCTGCATACAGATTTCTCAGGAGGCAGGTCAGTAGATGTTTTTCTGGAATTCTCTTGCTTTTTCAATAATCCAGCAGATGTTGGCAATTTAATCTCTGGTTCCTCTGCCTTTTCTAAATCCAGCTTGAACATTTGGAAGTTCATGCTTCATGTACTGTTGAAGCCTGGCTTGGAGAATTTTGAGCATTACTTTGCTAGCGTGTGAGATGAGTGCAATCTTTTAGGATTTGAAATAGCTCAACTGGAATTCCGTCACCTCCACTAGCTTTGTTCATAGTGATACTTCCTAAGGCCCACTTGACTTCGCATTCCACGATGTCTGGCTCTAGGTGGATGATCACACCATCGTGATTATCTGGGTCATGAAGATCTTTTTTATAGTTCAGTGTATTCTTGGCACCTCTTCTCAATATCTTCTGCTTCTATTAGGTCCATATCATTTCTGTCTTTATATTGTGCCCATCTTTGCATGAAATGTTCCCTTGGTATCCCTAATTTTCTGGAAGAGATTTTTAGTCTTTCCCATTCTATTGTTTTCCTCTATTTCTTTGCATTGATCACAGAGGAAGGCTCTCTTATCTCTCCTTGCTATTCTTTGGAACTCTGCATTCAAATGGAACATAGAAGAGCTCCGCATACTTGTTGAAGGAAAGAAAGGAGGGAGGAAACTCACTAAAAATAATTTACATGTAAAAATTTACATATTCATACAATATTTTACATTCTAAAATTACATACTAATATTTACATATGCTAGAAAGGACATTAGCCATGAACTCCACTACCTGAAACTCCACTTAGAAGCTTTGTGGGACTCCTGGTGGTCCAATGGTTAAGTATCTGCCTGCCGATGCAGGGGACACAGGTTCAATCCCTGCTCCCAGAAGATCCCACATGCTTCAAGGCAACTAAGCCCGAGAACCTCAGCTACTGAAGCCCATACGCCTAGAGCCTGTCCTCTGCAACAAAAGAAGCCACCACACTGAGAAGCCCTTGAACCGCAACTATGAAATCGCCCCTGCTCACCACAACTAGAGAAAACCCATGCACAGCAACAAAGACCCAGCGCAGCCAAAAATAAATAAATAAGCAAACAAACCTTTTTTTTTCTTTCAAATCTTAAAAAAAAAGAAGCTGTGTGACCTTGAGGTTCAGTGTTCTGTAATCAAGGAGAGGGATATTGTGAGAACAAAAAATAAATCAGTGTGAAGGTGGATGGTACAAAACAGAGCCGAAAGATGATGGCTGAAGCAGAGACTTTTGTTTCATATCTTAAAGGGGAGAACCGCTGGGAGACTCACAGCAATAATGCAGAACCTCAGGAGTGTCACAAAGCCCTCCGAGAGCCTTGATTCACTTTCCCACCGGTTTTGCAGCCCAGCTCAGAGCATGCTGCCACCTGCTGGGGATACGGAGGAAGTGAACACCAAGGCATCCCTCAACACAAGGCCCCACGAGGAGAAACCTGGAGAAAGGGAAGCATAGGCATACAACTTCCTCTTAGATATGACTCTCATCCTTTAAGACAGCCAGGGCCCTTACCACTGGCCAGCAATCTATCAGAAAAAATAAGATACCGCTTCATTTTATTTTTCTTTTTAAAAGTAGGATAAGATATTATTCAGCCTTAAGTGAAAGTGAAAGTCACTCAGTCGTGTTCAACCCTTTGCAACTCCAAGGACTGTACAGTCCATGGAGTTCTCCAGGCCAGAATACTGGAGTTGGTAGCTGTTCCCTTCTCCAGGGGATCTTCCCGACCCAGGGGTCGAACCCAGGTCTCCCTCATTGCAGGCGGATTGTTTACCAGCTGAGTCACAAGGGAAGCCCAAGAACACTGGAGTAGGTAGCCTATCCTTTCTCCAGTGGATCTTCCCGATCCAGGAATTGAACCAGGGTCTCCTGCTTTGCAGGCAGATTATTTACCAACTGAGATATCAGGGAAGCCCTTAAGGAGGAAGAAAATTCCTACACATGCTACAGCATGGATGGATCTTGAGGACATTATACTAAGTGGAATAAGCCATCACAAAAAAGACAAATATTGTATGATTAAGTTATACGAGGTAACTAAAGTCATCAAATTCATAAAGACAGAAAGTGTTGATAGAATGGTGGTTGCCAGAAGCTGGTGGGGAGGGGAAGTGGAGAGTTGTTTACTGGGCATGAAGGACTTCCCTGGAGTCCAGCGATTAAGGTGTCATACCGCCATGGCGGGGGGCATGGTTTTAAGCCCTGGTCAGGGAATTAAGATCCACAAAACAGGAGGGATGTGGAGTTTCAGTTCTCCAAGATGAAGAGCTCTGAAGACAGGTTGTACAACAGTGTGAATATACACTGTTGAACAATACACTATGTACTATTGAACTATACACTTAAAAATGGTTAAAATGGTAACTTTTATGTTCTGTATATTTTACCACAATTAAAAAAAACAGTAAGTGATAGGGATAATAAGCGCACGGTAGGTGCTTGGCTTTATGCACTAGAATCACAATAAATATTTGTTGAATGAAGATGGGAAGAAATGATGCTGACAGATGGTCTCAGACAGCAGGGTGAACACGAGAACTGACATCTTTCCCTTCCCAGGACAGCCTTCCAAGGGACTGCAGTTGGTCGTGGCGACCTTCTCTTTGGGGTGATTTATCAATCAATTATCCTTCCTCTTCTCATCCCTTCTGATACCAGCATGGTTCCAAGTTCATCCTGAGCTGAAATGTCCTCCCTGAGAACTTCATCTCCTCGGTCAGGCCTTCGGTGGCGGCCACGTTTCCGTTGATGTCAAGGCTGCAAGTTCTCAGATCATAGAATTTCAAATAGCAAGAGAGGGACTGCCTGGTGGTCCAGTGGGTAAGAATCCGAGCTCCCAATGCAAGGGGCCTGGGTTTGACCCCTGGTCAGGGAGCCAGATGCCACATGCCTTGACTAAGAGTCCACATGCTGCAATTAAAGACCCTACACACCGCAACAAAGACCAAAGGTGTCCTGCATGCCACAGCTGAGACCTGGCCGGGGCCAAGTAAATATTTTTTAACGTTGTTGTTCAGTCACTAAGTCAGGTCTGACTCTTTGCAACCCCATGGACTGCAGCATGCCAGGCTCTTCCGTATTCCACCATCTCCCAGAGTTTGCTCAAATTCATGTCCGTTGAGTAGGTGATGCTATCTAACCGTCTCATCCTCTGCCGTCCCCTTCTCTTGCTGCCTTCAATCTTTCCCAGCATCAGGGTCTTTCCCAATGAGTCAGTTCCTCACATCAGGTAGCCAAAGTATTGGAGCTTCAGCCTTCGCATCAGTCCTTCCAATCAGTATTCAGGACTGATTTCCTTTAGGATTGACTAGTTTGATCTCCTTACAGTCCAAGGGACTCAAGAGTCATCTCCAGCACCACAATTCAAAAGTATCAGTTCTTTGGTGCTCAGCTTTCTTAATAGTCCAACTCTCACATCCGTACATGACTTCTGGAAAAACCATAGCTTTGATCATATGGACCTTTGTTGGCAAAGTAATGTCTCTGTTTTTCAATATGCTGTCTAGGTTGGTCATAGCTTTTCTTCCAAGGAACAAGTGTCTTTTAATTTCATGGCTGCAGTCGCCCTCTGCAGTGATTTTGGAGCCCAAGAAAATAGTCAGCCACTGCTTCCACTTTTTCCCCTTCTATTTGGTATGAAGTGATGGGACTGGAAGCCATGATCTTAGTTTTGTTGTGTTTTTTTAGTACCTACTTTTAACAAAGAAAAAACCTCCAAGGGCTCTGAGCAGCCTCATGAGATTTGAGTTTTATCTCCTATCTAATAAAGATACATAAATACAAAAAACATTTCGCATAGTGACATCAAAAGCTCCAGAGCCAGTAAGCAGTGAGACAACACCCCCCGCCCCTATTCTGCTCCCAAGCCCTGGATAGCAGCAGGCAGAGTGCTGGACAAGTTCCTCCCCCAGTGCTTGTGATGAGGGCTGTGCTCTGCGAGAGGAAAGGTTCTTCTTGTGTGTCACACCAAGGCCCATCCGTCCTAATTTTTGCCAGGCTAACAGAGCAGGTTGTCTGTTTATAACAGGACTCTCAGTCCAGAGGGAGGTGTCAGATCCTCCAAGGCAAGCAAGGCAGAGAATATGAGCCCCAAATGCACGGAGCTGCCTCTGCAACTGCCGGACAGCTCCTGGAGCCCCCGTGCTCCAGCCCTGGCCTTTGGGCAGCCCTGATTCACTGCAACTTCCCTGCCTGATCATCACGTGTCACCCAGAGATAAAGCCATGGGACACACAGCATGCTGGACTGCACCGAAACGTGGGTGGCAGTGGTAGGTAGAATTCACCACAAGGGGATGGAGTTTATTAAGACCTACCCCCAGGATCTGGGGGCTTGGAGTGCTTCCTGAACTTTGCCTGAACTTCTTTCACCCAGCAGGATGGAGAAGGAAGCTCTTTTCTGGGTCAGAGAAGTTGGTAGCGATGAGTGGAAGCCCAGGTCTAGGGAAGGGAAGGGGAGATGAGAAATGCAGAGAGTCAGGACAGCCAAACCTGCAGGGTTATACCACAGCCATCCACACCCACGTGGACGTTTGAAGAACCAGTTTCTCCTAGTTGCTTTGGATGTCTGGGAGTGGGCCTGTTTCCAAGTGGCAAGAACAAAAGGATATCACTAATTCCTCTCCGAGAGCCTTGCAAAGCACATGCTTCACCTCTGTTCCCAGGGGTGGGGTGGGAGAATTCAGCATCTTTCCCCCCAGAGTTAAAGCCATAGGATTTCTGAGCTTGGAGAGCCTTTGCTGCATCCCAGGGGTCTGAGAAGCTTTGTCCTGGCTTAAGGCAGAAGCACAAGGGTCTCCAGGGACTGCTGAGAGCTCCTTTGTTTAGTGGTATTAAATTTTTTTTTTAATTGGAGTACAGTTGCTTTACAATGTTGTGTTAGCTTCTGCTGTACAGCAAAGTGAATCAGCTATGAAATGAAGTGTTAGTTTCTCAGTTGTGTCTGATTCTTTGTGACCCCATGGACTGTAGCCTGCCAGGCTTGTCTGTCCAGGGGATTTTCCAGGCAAGAATACTGGAGTGGGCAGCCATTCCCTTCTCCAAGGGAACTATATGTATACATACAGCCCCTCTTTTTTAGATTTCCTCCCCATTTAGGTCACAACAGAGCACTGAGTAGAGTTCCCTGAGCGATACAGTAGGTTCTCATCTGTTATCTACTTTACACACAGCAGTGTATGTTAACCCCAGTCTCCCAGTTCATACCACCCCCACCCCTTCCCCCTTCCCCGCTTGGTGTCCATTAAATTTGTTCTCTACATCTGTGTCTCTATTTCTGCTTTGTGATTACATTCACCTGTACCATTATTCTAGATTCCACATATAAGTGATCTTATCTGATACTTGTTTTTCTCTTTCTGATTTTCTTAACTACCTTCCAATTAGACCAAATCTGACACACCCTGGGCTTAAGCAAGTTTCTGTTTCACCATCACAGTTCACTGTGGGCTCACGTGGATGGTACCTGAGCACCCACAGGCTGCCCAGGTCATGCTGGGCTGGGCAAGATAGGATGCATGGGCCCAAGAATGACATCCATTCAAAGACAGTGGTATCTGTTCATTCTTGCCACTTGGAAACAGGCCCACTACCAGACATCCAAAGTAACTAGGAGAAATTGGTTCTTCAAACGGCCACGTGGGTGTGGATGGCTGTGGTATAACACTGCAGGTTTGGCTGTCCTGACTCTCTGCATTTCTCATCTCCCCTTCCCTTCCCTAGACCTGGGCTTCCACTCATCGCTACCAACTTCTCTGACCCAGAAAGGAGTTTCCCTCTCCATCCTGCTGGGTGAAAGAAGTTCAGGCAAAGTTCAGGAAGCACTCCAAGCCCCCAGATCCTGGGGGTAGGTCTTAATAAACTCCATCCCCTTGTGGTGAATTCTACCTACCACTGCCACCCACGTTTCGGTGCAGTCCAGCATGCTGTGTGTCCCATGGCTTTATCTCTGGGTGACACGTGATGATCAGGCAGGGAAGTTGCAGTGAATCAGGGCTGCCCAAAGGCCAGGGCTGGAGCACGGGGGCTCCAGGAGCTGTCAGTGATTCAGGCAGTGGGTCCTTCCCAGAGGCTGGGTCAGAGCCCAGGTGTTTTACAAGTCTCTTGCCTCACCTGTTAACATCTCCCTGGGGAAAAGCACTAAAGCTAGGATGACCATGGCATTACCGTCCAAAGTGGGATACGTGTAACAGCAAAAGTGAAAGTCGCATCCAACTGTTTGAGACCCCATTCCATGGAATTCTCCAGGCCAGAATACTGGAACGGGTAGCCTTTCCCTTCTCCAGGGGATCTTCCCAACCCAGGGATCGAACCCAGGTCTCCCACATTGCAGGTGGATTCTTTACCAGCTAAGCCACAAGAGAAGTCCAAGAATCCTGGCGTAGGTAGCCTATGCCTTCTCCAGCGAATCTTCCCGACCCAGGAATCGAACTGGGGTCTCCTGCAGTGCAGGCAGATTCTTTACTAACTGAGCTATCAGGGAAGCCCTTAACAGCAAAAGGGGGAGTCATTAATAAACATGCTGGGAAACAACACATAAAGGGCTATGATGGGGCTTCCCTGGTAGCTCAGTGGTGGAGAGTCTGCTTGCCAGTGCAGGAAACATGGGTTCGATCCCTGGTTCGGGAAGATCCCACATACCACGGAACAGGCCCATGTGCCACAACTATTGGGTCTGTGATCTAGAGCCCAAGAATCACAACTATTGAGCCCACATGCTGCGATTACTGAAGCCCACGCACCCTAGAACCCACGCTCCACAGCAAGAGAAGCCACTGAAATGGGAAACCTGTGCACCGCAACTAGGAGCCCAAAGCCCTCACAGCAACGAAGACCCAGCCCAGCCAAAAACACACAAATAAGTAAAATTATATTTCAAAAAGGGTTATGATGATAGCTCATCCATCCCCAGTGAGGGAATAAATCAAATAGGAGGAGAATCCAGTTATCACCATTTCTCACCTTCCCTTACATGATGCAAAACAAAACCATAAACCTCTCCTCACCAGAGCAGGTAAAAGGGTCCATTTCCAGCAGGGACACCAAAACGAGCAAATTATCAAACTAGGTACCCTTTGCCCGCCTGAGGCTATTCCCAAGGGGGCAGTCATCTCTGTCCCTTCTGTCCGTGCTCAAGTCAGAAGAAAACCTGGTTGACAGCCTGGATGGGAGCGGGGTTTGCGGGAGAATGGATACATGTATATGTGTGGTTGAGTCCTTCGCTGTCCACCCGAAACTACCACACTGCTAATCAGCTATGTGCTGTGCTGTGCTTAGTCACTCAGTTGTGCCCGACTCTTTGAGACCCCACAGACTGCAGCCTGCCAGGTTCTTCTGTCCATAGGGATTCTCCAGGCAAGAATACTGGAGTGGTTGCTATGCCCTCCCCCAGGGGAATCTTCCTAACCCAGGGATCAAACCCAGGTCTCCCACCTTGCAGGTAGATTCTTTACCATCTGAGCCATCAGGGAAGCCCATGAATACTGGAGTGGGTAGCTACCAGGGAAGCCTGTTAATCAGCTATACCCTAGTACAAAATGTTTTTGGTGTTACAAAAAATAAAAATCAAGAGGCCTGGTGTGCTGCAATTCATGGGGTCACAGAGTCGGACACGACTGAGCGACTGAACTGAACTGAACTGACTGAAGAAAGAAAGAAAAGAAAATTCGGCTGACAGTCCTTGTTACAAAGCGACGACCAGGACTTCATGGCGGGAACAAAGATTTTTGTTACTTATTAAGAAGCTGTGAAAGTGCTGCACTCAATATGCCAGCAAATTTGGAAAACTCAGCAGTGGCCACAGGACTGGAAAAGGTCAGTGTTCATTCCAATCCCAAAGAAAGGCAATGCTCAAGAATGCTCAAACTACCGCACAATTGCACTCATCTCACACGCTAGTAAAGTAATGCTCAAAATTCTCCAAGCCAGGCTTCAGCAATACATGAACCATGAACTTCCTGATGTTCAAGCTGGTTTTAGAAAAGTCAGAGGAACCCGAGATCAAATTGCGAACATCCGCTGAATCATGGAAAAAGCAAGAGAGTTCCAGAAAAGCATCTATTTCTGCTTTATTGACTATGCCAAAGCCTTTGACTGTGTGGATCACAATCAACTGTGGAAAATTCTGAAAGAGATAGGAATACCAGACCACCTGATCTGCCTCTTGAGAAATTTGTATGCAGGTCAGGAAGCAACAGTTAGAACTGGACATGGAACAACAGACTGGTTCCAAATAGGAAAGGGAGTTCGTCAAGGCTGTGTACTGTCACCCTGCTTATTTAACTTATATGCAGAGTACATCATGAGAAACGCTGGACTGGAAGAAACACAAGCTGGAATCAAGATTGCAGGGAGAAGTATCAATAACCTCAGATATGCAGATGACACCACCCTTATGGCAGAAAGTGAAGAGGAACTAAAAAGCCTCTTGATGAAAGTGAAAGTGGAGAGTGAAAAAGTTGGCTTAAAGCTCAACATTCAGAAAACGAAGATCATGGCATCGGTCCCATCACTTCATGGGAAATAGATGGGGAAACAGTGGACACAGTGTCAGTCTTTATTTTTCTGGGCTCCAAAATCACTGCAGATGGTGACTGCAGCCATGAAATTAAAAGACGCTTACTCCTTGGAAGGAAAGTTATGACCAACCTAGATAGCATATTCAAAAGCAAAGACAATACTTTGCCAACAAAGGTTCGTCTAGTCAAGGCTATGGTTTTTCCTGTGGTCATGTATGGATGTGAGAGTTGGACTGTGAAGAAGGCTGAGCGCCGAAGAATTGATGCTTTTGAACTGTGGTGTTGGAGAAGACTCTTGAGAGTCCCTTGGACTGCAAGGAGATCCAACCAGTCCATTCTGAAGGAGATCAGCCCTGGGATTTCTTTGGAAGGAATGATGCTAAAGCTGAAACTCCAGTACTTTGGCCACCTCATGCGAAGAATTGACTCATTGGAAAAGACTCTGATGCTGGGAGGGATTGGGGGCAAGAGAAGGGGATGACAAAGGATGAGATGGCTGGATGGCATCACTGACTCAATGGACGTGAGTCTGAGTGAACTCCGGGAGTTGGTGATGGACAGGGAGGCCTGGCGTGCTGCGATTCATGGGGTCGCAAAGAGTCGGACACGACTGAGCGACTGATCTGATCTGATCTGATCTGAAGAAGCCACTCCCTGGACGTGCAACCTTCCTCCTAAGTAGGGACTGCTGCTGCTGCTGCTGCTAAGTCGCTTAAGTCGTGTCCGACTCTGTGGGACCCCATAGACAGCAGCCCACCAGGCTCCCCCATCCCTGGGATTCTCCACGCAAGAACTGGAGTGGGTTGCCATTTCCTTCTCCAGTGCATGAAAGTGAAAAGTGAAAGTGAAGTCGCTCAGTCGTGTCCGACTCTTAGCGACCCCATGGACTGCAGCCCACCAGGCTCCCCCGTCCATGGGATTTTCCAGGTTAAGAGTACTGGAGTAGGGTGCCATTGCCTTCTCCATAAGTAGGGACACGTGGGTTTAAATGGCCACAAGCAGCCAGTTCCGTAATTCCACATTCAGCCTGCAGGGGGCAACATCTCTCTAGCAATTACCACAATGCGAGTGACTGCAGGAAACGCTTTTAATTGACCAAGGAATTAGGGTTTTTTTTTTGTAAAAAAAAAAAAAAAAAATCAGATCAATATATTTCCAGTAAGTAATTTTTACCCCTACATATTGTCACAAAGAGATGTTACTCTCTTTCTATATACAGTGCTAGGTACAGAGTAAGTTTTTAACAAATAAATACTTGTGGATTGATCAGTTGTTTGAAGAAAACCCAAACTTGCCTGAGGCATGGAAAGTACAGAGTGAGCAAGGAGGAAAGAAATTAGAGGTTGGTGAATATGCATGAAAAAGCACTTTCTTCTCTGGTTAATTGCCCAGGCAGGGAAGTGCATTTGAAAAATCTCTCTCCAAGAGCAAACCATTATTAATTTGGAGTCTTTAAAAACAAAGAATAAAATAGTAATCTCGGTTGATAAATCGTCCTCATTTCAAAGTCCATCTCGCATACGTGATGGATCAATGGGTTCCAGGTTTATGCAGGTTCCTACATGTTTAAAGCTTTACATGGAGACTCAGGCCTTTCAGATGCGTTGACTCTGAAACTCTTGCACCTCTTGCACCTAGGCTTGGAAGAGACTGGTTGAAGCCCGCCTACCACGGAGAAGGGACCATTAAGGTTCGTTTCTCCGGCAGCCCTGACCGCAGAGCAGGGCAGCCCTCCTGGCCTTGGCTGGCCTAGCAGTAGACACGCCCGTGTTTTGAGTCAGTAACATTCCTTTCCCCACAAAGCAGGCCACAGGCCCCTGCCCTGCAGCCATTTGTCCACCTCTCCAACGGCTCCATTTTCCGAACATCAGAGGATCAGCACCTTCAATACCACCAGCATCCCTGAGCACCCTGACCCATGGGGACTCCTTTTGGGGAGAGGCTAACAGACTCAGGCAGTTTGGGACAAAAGGCCCTGCCAGAGAGGATGCCGGGCAGACGGTCTGTCCATGAATGAGGGACACGCACTTCTCAGCGCCCCCCTGGAGGGCAGTGTCTCCCACAAAAGCTGCAGACGGATGTTCCAGCTTCACCCCTGATGACACTGGGCCAACCAATGGCTGCAAGCCTTCTTACAGGCCCAAACCCCATCTTCCAGGGCTCGCAGTGGCAGTTGCATGGGGTAAAGCTTCTGCAGGGAGGAGGCAAGGTGATCCGAGTGGGGGCAGCTGAGAGGGAGACCTCCGGGACCCCACTGACCAGCTGGACCACGGCGGCCAAGGGAGCCGCCTCCCCGCCTGACTGGGAGTGGATGTTGCAGGAGCCCGGCTGCCTTCCTCCACTCCCTGACTTGCTTCCTGTCCTCTGGGGTAGACTTCAGCATGGCTGTTGGCCGCAGCTCCGGCCCAGGGCCCTCAGGACACATATGCGAGGGATTTGGGGGTGGGGGAGTAGTCAAGTCTTCCTCGAGGGTGCTGAGGCTGCAGGTGGGGGAGCTCACCTGAGGAGGGGAGTGAGCGAGCAGCCCTACAGCCAGGGCCCCCCAGGAAAGGGGCCCATGGAGACTGTGGCGGGCTGCCAGCCCAGAAGCGCATCGGGCCCCTTTCTTCTCTCCCCCATAGTGTGGTTGACAGAAGGGGCCTTGACAGAGGGTTTCAAAAGCCAAAGGAGGGCTGGGAAACCCTGGGGAAGCCAGGGTCAAGGAGGGTGGCAGAGTCACAGAGAGGTACAGGGCGCTTGACAGAGGGTCGTGGGCCCTGCCCACCCCATTCCCCTAGTCAGAAAAGTCTCTCCACACAATCAGGCCCCTCCTTCACTTTACCAGGCAGCACCCAGCTTGAGCCTGCACAGGCCTGGCCTGGACGCAAGGGTAGGATCTGGGGTGAGGGGGACGGGGTGGCACTCCTGTCCTCTGAGGGTGAGGCTGCCCACCCCCAGGTGGAGCACTGGCAGAGAGGAACTGGGTGGAGTTAGGCCTCCCCCTGCCACGCCTCTGCCCCCAGTGAGGAAGGCCTTGGGGGGCCAGGGGAGGGGTGCCCATCACTTTCCCCCCCGGGGAAGCGCAGAGGGGGCTCCAGGCTGCGTGGCCATGATGTGGTAGATGGACTCTCGGAAGCGCTGGTCCCTGCTGAGCCGCTTGGCTACCTCCTTCAGCTCCTCCATATTGTTGGCTTCCAGCTGGGAGGTCATAAAGGACTGGGACGGCTTCACTGGGGAGATGGTGGCCCCAGGGGCCTGGCCGTGAACAGCCTTCCCGCCACTGGGACACAGCCCTGTCCCCAACCCCGAGCCGGGCCCCACCCCACCCCCCTGCTCCCCATCCTCCTCATGCTGGTCCATGGGCTCCTGTGACCCTGGGGGAAGCCTAAGGCTGGGGCCACAAGGGCTCAGGCCACACTGTCTGACTTCAGGGCTGGGTCAGCCTCCCCACCTCCCCACCCTGCCTTCTTCCTGCCCATTGTCACTGACAGCCGTGAGCATCCCGCCCACTGGTGCCCAGGGGCTGCCACACCTACCGTCGTTCCAGGAGGTGCTGGACCTGCGCCGGTGGAAGCGGCAGCTCTTGATGCGGCGAGTGGCCGCCTTGTGGATGTACACCGAGTTCTTCATGATGACCGGCATCTTGGCCTCCAGCTCCGCATTCCGGATACACTCTTCAAAGAACCCTGCAGCCACAGTTCCAGTGCAACCTCCCTTCCCGGCTGCCCCTCCCCTTCCCAGGATCCTGGTGGGCTCCAGAGGGAAATACCCCGACCCCATCCTTTGGAAGATCAGAGTCACCTGCTGAAGGGGGAAGAAACACAGGCTTCCCTACCCCCGCCCCAGATCCAAGAGCCAAAGGCAGCCACGCCAAGAGCACGCCCGAAGGCGGGGCGTCTGGAGCAGAAACTCCATCCACGCTGGCCTGGACTGCCATGCAGAGCTCTGGGGCTGGGCTGGTACCGAGGGCAGGGCTTACTCTTCAGGTGGCTCACGTCAGCCCGCATCCTCTCCTCCTTCTCCTTGTTCCGCACCTTGGAGTTGAGCCCTTGTTCCAGGCTTCGCAAGGCCCCTTCTGCCTCCCGCAGACGCCTCTCCAGGTCCATGCGGACCTTCACCTCAGCCTGAGGGCAGGGGCGAGGAGAGGGAAGTGGGTCCTGGGGCAGGGGAGGGGGGGCAGCTGCCAGTCCCCGGGGAGCCTTCTCTGATCACCCCTGGCTCAAGTGGGCTTTCTTGCCTCCAGACTTGGATGGAAGCTACCGCGTTCTGCTTGGTGTCTTATGCCCTCCATCCGATGGCCTGGACTTGGCCCCTGCACTGGGCAGGTGTCTATAATGATGCCGCACAATGTGCGGCAGGCTTCGCCTCAGGGTGGCTGCACTGCCCACGCCTGGCTGGTCAGATTGGCAGGGATAATTCAGGAAGTTGCCTGATGAGGGCAGGGACGTGAGGGAAGTAAGACTCCAGGGGAGGGGAGGGCCCCCCACCCCGAGCACCAAACGCTCCCAGTGACCCAGCACCTTGAGCTCACGCTCAGCCTGCTGCTTCTCCACCGTCAGCTCCTGCAGCGAGTTTTGCAGTGCCTGGGACTGGCTGGAGTAGAACTCCCGCTCCTCCTCCAGGGCCCTGGACCGCTCCTCATTCTCCTTCATCCTGCCCCCCGGGGAGAGGCGCTCACTCAGGGCCCCATTTGCCAATGGGGCATCCGGTAAGAGGGTGGCTCCTGTGCAGGGAGCTGGCTAGAGAAACCCAGAGACCCTGCTTGGTGAGCCCCAGAGCTGGGCTGGGTCCTGTCCCCCCACCCCGATGGTAATGGGAGTGACCTGGTCAGTGCAAGGAATCCTGGGTTCAGGTCTTGCTAGTTCTGTGAGCTCAGGAAGGTCCTCCAAGTCTCAGACTTCTCATCAGTAAAAAGCAGCTGGGAGGACCTGTTCAGCCTGTCTATCAGACAGTCCTAATGACTCACATCATTTCAAGTTAGCTTAGGATAGTGAAGGATTGCTTCCCACTTGCCTGGTGGGGAACCTGAGAGCTAGGCAAAAGGGAGTGATCCATCAGATCAAGGCCAACTGGAACCCAAGGGCCCAGGTTCAAGGAAAGCTACCCCCGTGGGCTCAGGCCTTCAGGGCTCCCTCACCGCTTCTCCGCCAGGAGCTTCTCCTCCAAGAGCTGCTGCATCTTCTCCTCAATCTGCCTCAGGTTGCTATGGAGACCTCCGCTGGGAGGCGGCTGCTCGCTCTGATTGGCCAGCGTCTGCAGCTGGTTCTCATTCTCCTCCAGCATCTCTAGGGTTTTCTTCTTCTCTATGGAGAGCTCCTGGCATGAGGAAGGAGAGGAAGTGAAGCAGCCTAGGTCAGGTTCTCTGCCTTCACCTGCCTTTCAGTTCTGGCCAGTGAGGCCCTTCTTACTTAATCCTCTGAGGGACACTTGAAATGTCTTCATTCATCCCTTGAGGGAAAAGGTCAACTAGAGTCTCCCTCCTCCCACTGAGGCAAGGCTACTCCTCCATTGAGGGAGTCAGGGAAAAGCCCAGCATGGCTTCCAGGGGACACGGCACCTACTACAATGGGGACCCAAGGCCCAAGGGCGCCTCGAGGTTCTGGGTGCTTGTTCCTCCAGGGACAAGTGAGGGAGGGTGTTGGGCTCATGGGAAAAACACCTAACAGGAACCAGCCCAAGAGCAGACTTAGACATGCTCCCCACTTATCAGACGGGGATCTTGTACTACTCAGAAACTCTGGAGTTGAAACCACCCATGAGAACCACCTCCTGTGATGTGGGACAGGGAAAGATGAACACATGAAAGACGCCCCTAACAAAGCCCCATCGGTCAAGGGAGAATAGAAACCTCACAGTCTACAAGTCTTGAATTTTGTAACCATCACGGATGCCCCACAACATGCCAGGCTCACTCAAGGCACTGGACTTGGAGGGACCTTAAGACACAATCTAGTGATGCCCACCATTGGAAAACACAACCTCACGTGATAGGCGCTTTCACAGACGCACTAAGTGCTGTGGGCCCAGAGCTCAGAGCAAATCCCTCCCCTAGAACAGTCAGGGAGGCTTGACTAAGGTGATACTCGGGCTGAGTCTCAGAAGGATGAGAGCGTTCTCCAGGCAGAGAAGAGGGTGGAGCACAGTCTGGGCAGAAGGAACAGTGTGGGCAAAGATGGGGAGGATGAAAGGCATGGCTTCCTGGGGGCACGTGTGGTCAGTGGTCTGAAGTTGGGGTTGGGATATCATGGTGCTGGGAGGGGCAGCAGGGGGAGAGGGGACAGGAGGGGAGCAGAGGCTGGGACGGGAGTGGGCACTTGGCCGTGCTAAAGTGTTTGCACTCTTTCCTTTGCACATGCCACCTCCTCCTCCCTCACAACTTCTGGGGAATCAAATGGATTTTCCCTCCTGCTCAATGTCACCCCGGAGCAGCTAAGTGAATGAGTCACAGGAAGGAAGCGGTGGGTCACCCTGCCCCCCTCCCTAACCAATCCTCCATCTGGTGTAAAAATATAAGCACTGAAGACGGTGGATTTCTTAAGGCCATAGTCACCATAAAGGCAAACTTGAATTTGCCCTTCTGGGTCCTGCTTTGGGCCTCCTGTGTTGGCTGGAGTTCCCAATGGTCCACAGAGATGAGACCCTTTAGATCAGCACCCCTTCAGGCCCTGTTTTCCTTGCAGATAACCGTCTAGAGAAACACTGTTGGAAAAAAACTGCATCATGTGGCCCAACCGACCACCCTGCCTCCTTCCAGGCAACCAGCCCGCCAGGGGCCCCTCACCTCCAGCGTCTTCTGTAAGGACTCTGTGAAGTGTCTTAGCTCCTTTTTCTCTTGCTCCACGCCCTTGAGGCATCTTGCAGTCAGCTCAAGCTCCCTGTGGGGACACAAGGCAGGGTATGGCAGTGCCCACCCCTCCCAGCCCCATTGTGGCTTCCGCCACACTTCTCTGTATGGCTCAGAGGGCTCTCTGAAGGCCAGCTCCTCACATGGCTGGGTCCTGCCAGCAGCTGTAGGGGCCCTGGGCTGAATGAAGGAGATTCCGGCCAAGTGAGTCTGAAGTCACCTGCTCCAGGTACACAGGAATCTGTCAGAGTAAATCCAAGGCCACCCCAAGGGCAGAGAGGAGAGCTGGAGAAATGAAAACCTCACTCCCTGTCTTCCCAGGACAGCTCTTGCTAGAACCTACTCACCTTGACATGGGATGTGGCTGAGGCCCTTCTCTGGGGTGACAAACTCCTTGCTGCTATTTTAATAAGCCTGGGTCCCCTTCCCCTTGCTTGGGATGTTTTTCCTTTCTGCCCAGTTTTCAAACTCCTACCACCCCTCAAGGCCCATCTCAATCTAACCTGTTGAAGCCCACAGGGATCACACATATATCTTAATTCCTATAACACAGGGAGTCTGTGCTACACCTCTGAGCACCTGTTTGCACATTATGGGAAGTATTGTTGATATTTCCTGGGTGTGAGTCTGGTTTTCCCAACCACATCCTCAAGGGAGGAGACTTATCTTCCACTCCAGGATCTGGCACAATTATGGAAGTATTACTTCCAGGTACTTCCAGAATTAGCTGGCTATTAGCTGGTGAGTTTCTCTGAGCTTCTTCTGCCCCAAAATACATGTCCAGTGACTTTCTTTTATAAGGGTGTTACAAGAAAAATATCCTTCTGGGTTATCACTGATAATCAGTAGTGGTGATGGTGGTGACTACAACCAAAACCACCTACAGTACCCAGAGCGGTTGTCTCCAAGTTCATGGGTCGACTGCATCAGAATGACCCGGAAAACTTTTTAAAATATAGATTTCTGGGTTCTACTTTCAGCAGATTCTATTAGTAATCCTCTTGTGTGTGCTGTTTCCTTGCTCAGTTGTGTCTGACTCCTTGCGACCCCCATGAACTTAGTCCACAAGTCTCCTCTGTCCTTGGGATTTTTTCAGGCAAGAATACTGGAGTGGGTTGCCATTTGCTCCTCCAGGGGATCTTCCCGACCCAGGGATTGAACCTGTGTCTCCTATGTCTCCTGCATTGCAGGCAGATTCTTTACCTGCCGAACCATGGGGGAAGCCCTAATAATCCTCTTAGATGATTATAATGTACAATTGGGTTTGCAAACCATACACAGTTAAAAAAAAAAAAATCCCAAGGGACAGGCATCATTAGCCAGAACGTGAAGAGACTGTGCAGAAAAGACAGGGAATGTTGGGTCGGGTCTTGGCCAGGGGCACCTCCAGACCAGCCTGTCCTGTCTGCCCTGGGGTAAGGGCGGTGTGACCCAGCAGGAGGGGCTCGCTGCCGGTGGGGATGTCTGGTTGCACCTGCCCATGTCTCACACTCCCCTGGGCAGAAGTGACCCCTTGGTGTGGGCTCTATGGCTTTTTCTAGGCCCCTCAAGGCCTGGAGCTTTGGGGGGCCTAGAAAAAGGACGCTGGACGGGTCCAAACTAAGTCACTGACCAGTGAGGATCTCCTGGGGGGAGGCCTCACCAGCCTGGCGGGACACACAGGTCCTACAGGTCCTAGCCTGGGCGCACCCTCCTCTCCCTACCCCCGCCCCACCAGCGCACCACAGCCACCTCTTGATCTGTTCCTGCTCCATCCTCAGCTCCTGTACCACCTCCTCAAACTGCTGCTTCTCGGCCTCCAGCACCTGGTTCAGGCGCTCAAGAGCCTGGAGAGAATCAGAGAGGAAGAAAAGAGTCAGAGACAGCAAAGCAGCCATGGGGTCAGGAACCCCCGCTCTAACCCAGAGGACACCCTGGGATTCAGTACAATCGGTACCAGACTTAGAATTAAGCCCTGAGGAGTCCTGATCCCACTCAGTGATACACAGTCTCAGTGAAACCAAGATCTGTGATGCGCTGGGCTCATTTACAACACTTCACAAAAGAATATATATACAGACATATAATTGAATCACTTCTGTTGTATGCCCAACACTAAAACAACATTGTAAATCAACTATACTTCAATAAAAATGTTAACAATCAACAAACAAAATGAAACAGGTAGGGGGAGGGAGGAGGGAGGAGGGTTCAGGATGGGGAGCACATGTATACCTGTGATGGATTCATTTTGCTATTTGGCAAAACTAATACAATTATGTATAGTTTAAAAATAAAATTAAAAAAAAAAAAAAGAAACAAAAACACACTTAGCATGCTGAGGGCAGGGTTTAGAAATTATCCCAACATTAGTTCTTACGGCTGGCGTGCATGCATCCTAGGTCATGTCAGACCTCTCTGTAACCTGCCAGGCTCCTCTGTCCCTGGGATTCTCCAGGCAAGAGTCCTGGAGTGGGTTGCCATACCCTCCTCCAGGGAATCTTCCCCACCCAGGGATTGAACTGGTGTCTCTTAGCCTCCTGTATTGGCAGGTGGGCTCTTTACCACTGGCATCACCTGGGAAGCCCTCTTATGACTGGATGTTTGGTAAAAAATCTGCTAATGCAGGAGATATAAGATACATGGGTTCAATCGCTGGGTTGGGAAGCTCCCCTGGAGAAGGAAATGGCAACCCATTCCAGTATTCTTGCCTGGAAAATCCCATGGACAGAGGAGCCTTGTGGGCTACAGTCCATGGGGTTGCAAAGAATTGGACACAGCTGAGCATCTGAGCATTCTACAACAGACTACGATAATTTTAGATGTCCGCTTTGCTGGGCAGCTCCAGTCACTCGCACCTAAGGTGTGTTGGCTGACCCCCAAGCCCTGGAGTGAAATGTGTGGGTGTACGTTTCCATTCAAGATCTCTGGAGTGGCATTTGTTAAAAGTGACTAAGAAAAGCCATTCTCAACCCCAAAGTCACAGAATAAAGACTTTTTCTCAAGGCATCCAGGAAACAATGAGCATTGGTGGCAGCTTCCCCTGGACTCACCCCCAAGGGAACAGGTGAGGCAGAAAGCCCAGGACTAGCTGACCCAGGGAACCGGACCAGTTCCTTCAAATCTGCTGGCAAGCACAAGTGTTTTCCCAGCAAGCAGGTGCTCCCCCAGGGGACCTGTATTCCTGGGGTTCAGTAACAGGTAGTATTGGTGGGTACACGTCAAGCCAAGGGTGGTTAGAAGCATTTTGTGACAACTGCTTTGTTCCTCCACATATTACTCTGTGGGAGAATATTATTTCTAGATGCACATTCTCTCTTATCTTCTAGTTCTGAATTACGCCCTCATTTTTCACCCAGAGGCTTTGTTCTCAAGGATAATGCAAACCCCGCCAGGGAAGTCGGTGGGGGGTTGGGCGCTGCCTATAGGGGGAAATTGCCCTTGGCCTTGAGGAGAATCAGAGAAGGAATAAAATCCAAGGAAAGGGAAGAGTCCGATTCCAAACCCTATGTCCTTCACCCCTAAGCTTTTTACCCAAAAAGTTGCTATTTTTTCCCCTTATAATTATTACTGGCATTTTAGGTGTGGCTCATAAGTGGTCATCCCTGGGGCTGCTCACAGGACTCTGATGTCCTCGTGGAACACTGCACGGCCACAGTCCACCTGTAAAAGTTGGTGGGGGCCTATGGGCCTGGCCGAGGCCAGTGGAACGTGAACAGAAGTGTGTCCCTCCGAGCAGATGCCTTTTACAGACAGGGCGTGACACGCTGTGTTCCCTTCCCTGCCACGTCAGCCAATGCTGCTGCTAACAGTGGAGCTTCCATGAGCCTGGGTTCCCCAAGCGAGGAGGCATGGAGCAGAGCCCCGGCTGAGCCATGTAGCTGAGTGAGAAATAGACCTTTGCCCTTCAATACCACTAATATTTTGGGGTTGTGTGTGATGGCAGTAGACACAGCCACATGCAGACATAATATAAATATATTTAAAATTTTATTCTTGTAGACCTCCCTCTTTTTAATCCAAGAAGAGTTCAGAGCTTCAAAAAGTTGGAAAGCCTCTGTTCTCATACATTCTCAGTAGCTGACATATGGTATTGTGAATGACGATAAACACTGATGTGGCCTCAGATTCGTATTTCCTCTCTCTCTCTGGTGGCCTCTACCTGCTGCGGCAGGGCTGTTACAGCCTGGAGGCATCCCTGGGCTTAGACCTGAGAAGTCACAAGGGCACTTGGCTCTTATGGGCACCTGGCTTTTGCTGCTTCAGAACAGATCAGATAGGACCTGACTGGAGGACACCCTCCCATGGTCTCAGCCTCTTGGCCTGGAAAGACCCCTTTTTCCAATACCTCAACTTGCAAATATTTCCCTTTACTTACTATTACTCTGTGGTATCTTTTTATAATTGAAAATGAGAGAAAATAAATTATTAAAACCCCATGGAAATGTCCATACACTGCTGATGGGAGTGTCAATAGGTACATATTTTTAAAAAGCAGTTTGGCCATATGCATCAGAAGGTCTAAAAGTTCTTGCCCTTTGAGTCAGTAATTCCACCTATAGGAATTTATCCTAGGGAAATAATTAGAAAAGTAGACCAAGATTTATATACAAAGATGTTCACTGTGGCATAATTTATAATAGTGAAAACAGCCTAGATGTCCAAAAGTAGAAGATTAATGAACATCACAATCAGTGCTTGGTCATTAAAATTGATATTTTCAAAAAATATTGAATGACATGGAAAATTGCTGAAGGTATAGTGTTAATGAAGGTAAAATGAAAGATATCATGAAAAAGCCCATAAAACTGAGTATCTAATATGACCCTATTAGGTTTAAAATATATATAAGAATAATCTACAGGAACAAAGACAAAGAAAAAAGCTGAATTGACAGTAATTGTCTGTGGAGTTGTAGGGTTAAAGGTAAAACTTGTTTTCTTTTTCACGTTTTCTAAGTTTTCTACAAAAAGCATGATTTCTACCATTATGGGAGAAAGGTCTATATTAAAGAGCAAAAAGAAAGAGAATCTTCTTCCTGGATGCTGACTTCTTTCCCATCTTCCATTTCATCCAGATGATTCTTAAATGCTGTCCAAGTGTAGCCTAAGAATGCTGACTGGAGTGGCACACACAGTCTATAAGCCTGAAGCAGCTAGAAGCTCCTGTTCATGCAGCCCAAGACGGCACGAGTCTTTGAGGCCCCCTGCCACAGGCTGCGGTCAGCTAAGACCCACAGCAGCTCAAGTCTTCATCCACCACATCATGCGTCTGTCAGTGACTGTTGGACTTACTAAGTTGCCAAAGTATGAGGCTGGAAAGAAGTCGGTAGAAAGCAGATTCCAGTTTCAAGGAAAGTAGAGCTTTCAAATAATGGAACAATAATGCAAAGGACATCTCCTAAGCTGCCCGTGGCAGAATCACGATCAACACCCATCAGGGAGGTCACCTGAGAGTCTCACCTGAAAGGGAGAGGTCCTTTCCAGCTCCAAGAGTCTGAGTTCTGACTGGGAGCACTCCACAGGCAAGAACCCTGCCTGAAGGGTCCTGTGCATTTCTGATTTCCCGTGTGCCTGCCCACGTGCAAGGTTGAGCTCTCACAGTTCAATCAGAAGAGGGAAGGCAGGACAGCTGCCCTCCCCCAGGGGATAAGAGTGATGCGACCATGCCCAAAGGAGCCAGGGACACCTGAGGGACCTGTGCCCAAGGAAGGGCATTGTCTTCTGGAGAAAGGCAGAACATTGTTTTATTTTGTTTTTGTCTGCACCACGCGGCAGGCGGAACTTCACGGACCAGGGATTGAACCCACGCCCTTTGCAATGAAAGCACAGAACCTTAACTACTGGACTACTGGGGAAGTCCTAAAGGCATTATCTTTTGATCTCAGGGCAGAAGAGCCCAGGACAGTGCCTTTTGAACTCTCAGCTCGTGCCCCTTGAGTTCCTGGCCCTTTCTACCACGCGGAGGATGTCAGAGCTACACGATCACACAGCGCCCATCGGCCCAGGCCTTACCGGTCCACAAAGCACCCCCTGCCTTCTGTTTCAATGAGCCCCACAGCAACCTGGGAGCCAGCCAGGTATAGCCATCACTCTTACCGGAGCAACACGGAGGCAAACGTGCCCACGGTCACACAGTTAGTGATAGATTGGTACCAGACCCTGCGTCTCCTCTGAAGCCAAACTACCTCTTAAAGATCAGAGAATCTTCCACTTATCACTGGGCCAGGGTACCACATGCCTTTCTAAGTGGCCCAAGCAAGGCATTCCCAGAGCATCTCTGTGACCTGATGCAGATGGGAAAGGATACGGGGGCAGGTGGATCCATAATATAGATGAACAAGGCAAGGGAGGGAAACCCTGGACAGCATGACTCAGGGAGTTCTATTCTCCATCTAGAGCACACAGCTGCCCCAGAAATGTGAACTTGAACACCCTCCTCTCCCTCCTGCCACCCCGGGGCAGCCTTCACCGGGGCACCAGCTGGACTCTAGTGAGTCTCACTCACATTTTGTACCTAAAACCCAGGAAATTCACAGCTGGCCGGCCTCTCTCCTTCAGCGTGCTAGGGCTTTAAGCGAGGCCTGTGAGCAGTGGGTCTCTGCTGGCCTCATTTCCTGGCTAAAGACCTAGATAGAGTGTCTAAATTTTCCTCGGGCTGACTGCTGCCCCAGATTTAGCCTCTCTGATGGATAAGTCTGTCTCCCCCTGCCAGTGGCTGTATCTGTCACTCCATCCCATCCCCTGGCTTCCTAAATTACCTGCCTTTAAGTTGCTGACAATCTACCCCGTTTCACTTCTCAAAATGTACAGAACAGTCAAAAGAAAATGCCCACACTCTAATACAGGAGGGACCCATTTGAGAGCCTGATCCTAGGGGCCACATGTAGCTGGGGGGAGAAGGCTCAATGCTGTCACCACGCCAATCCTCAAATCCATGCGATCCTAATAAAAATCCTCAGATTTCCTTCTCTGTCTGTTTGGTTGGTTGTGTTTTTGTAATTAACAAAATGACACTGAAGTCCAGCTGGAACAAAAAAATGGGTGAGAATATCTGATAACATTTTGGAAGAAGAAAAATGAGGGTGGACTGTCCTACTGGTTAAAAATCAAGATGCAATGTAAAATTATAAGAATTAAAAATATTAAGTCATTCCACAGCATTATCGAGCGCCCATCCTAGTTCAGGTACTCTGAAAGGCCCCAGCAGTATTCAGGGTGCAACATCGCCGTGAGGCTGCTTCTTTTTTTTTTTTCCCGGTGATATGCTTCTTGACTGTCAAGTCTGTTCCCAAGCCCCGGGAGGGTGGTTGGGAAGGGCAAGAGGTTTGTGAGAATCAAGTCAGAGAAGCAGGCACTGAGCCCAGCCCTGAACTTGCCTGGGAGAGATAAGCAACAGGAACCAGGCAAAGAGAAATGGACTAAATCAGGCCCTCCTTCTGTGGGTGTGCCGGGGCATGCCACTCTGCGGCTTGGACCTCGGGCAGTTCAATTGTAGGATGGACTCACAGTTAACGATTGTAATACGAACACATATGTTCATTAAGCATGTACTCTGTGCTAAGCACTTTATATATCACATCTCACTTAATCCTCAAAACATACCTGATAAGATGGGTTCTATTATTATCTCCATTTTTCACTTAAGGCTATTAATGTTCAGAGAGGCGGAGTAACTTGCCCAAGGTCACACAGTCAGAGGCAGTGAAGGTCCAATCCAGACACAGGCAGCCTGGCTCCAAGTCAGCACTGATAACCACTACCCTACCCTGCCCTCAGAACAGGCTCCTCAGAACAGGCAAGGCCCAGGGTTTCATGGAGATCCCAAATAGTGTGGATTTCAGCAGCCCTAGTCTTCAAACGAGGCAAGGGTCTCCTTCACCCCACAGGCTGCCTCCGGCCAATGCTTGGCCTCCTTAAAACTTGTCTGTTAACATTTAGAGGATGAAGGAACCTCTGATATCTTCCAACCCAGTCACCTTTATGGGGCCAGAAGTCCCTCTGGATGAAAAAGGCCACCTCATCCTCCTGTGAATATCAGTAGTGACAAGAAGCTCGTTGCCTCCTGACACAGCTTATAAAATTTCTGAATGGCTCTTTCTTTAGAAAGTGAACACCTACTCTTTTGACTTTCCTCCCTGGGGATTGGTAAGGAGAAACACACTTCTTGTCAAAAAGCAACAGCAAGTCCCAAGCACTGTCATCTCAGTGGCTTCCCTGCTCTGCCCATCTGATTTCCCAGCAGGTTGTCTAGGAACCCGTCTCCCCTACACCCTTCCCTAATGCTAGGAACATGGGTCAGCGCACAGCGGCTGTGAAAGGGCCCACAGAGCGGGAGGCGGTGGGGAGTGGCCTCAACGTGCCCCTACCTCTCTCTGCTCCCTCTGAAGGCAGAGTTCTTCGGTCTCTTCCATCAGTTTGTCTGCCAAAGCAAGCATACACACTCTCACAAGATGCTCACTGCAGATCCAGTCCTGAGGGGTCACTGCCTCAGGGGTCACGCCTCCATTGCCCCCAGCTCCTTCCAAGGATGAGGTTGGCACTGCTGGCCCCAAGGCCAGCCGGGGTTGGCCACTGAGGGGCCAGGAGGGGCCAGCTCCTGGGGCTGCAAACTCTGTGCTGGCCTGATCTGCTACCCTCCTCTCCTGGCAATGACCCCACATTGTACATTCACAAGAAAAAGACATCTCATCTTTGAAGCTCAAGTGCGTCTCTGCACCCCCATTGTGCTGTTAACCTTTGCACTGATGTCTGGCTAGTGAAGTAAGGCAGGTCCTGGGAGCAGAGGGTGTCTAGAGCAGGCAGGGGGGAGTCAGTGCTCTGGTCCCCACAAGTTTAAGGAGGCAGTAAGGGAGAGGGTCGCAGGCAAAGGACCAACCTCCCAGACTTACTGTCTTCTTTCTCAAACAGAGCATGCCTACCAGCTAATCTCATTGGAAAAGACCCTGATGCTGGGAAGAATTGAGGGTAGGAAGAGAAGGGGGCAACAGAGGATGAGATGGTTGCATGGCATCACCTACTCAATGGACATGAGTTTGAGCAAACTCCAGGAGACAATCAAGTACAGGGAAGACTGGCGTGCTGCAGTCCATGGCATGCTGCTGCCCACGAGGTCTCAAAGCGTCAGACCCAACTTAACAATTGGACAACAACCACTAGCCAATCAGGGGCACATAGGCCTAGAACCTTAAAGAGGGTTGGGGGTGAGAACTGGGGTCTGGGGGCAACATCCTCTCCATTTGTGGGGCCCTTGCTGCACACCGGACACAGGTGTTTCTAGGCATTTCCACCACCTCTAAAAGTTGGGGGCTAATTTTGTCTCCAGTTTAAGGGTGAGGAAACTGAGGCTTAAGATGAGCTGCCTAAAGATCCACACAGCTGATGGATAAATGACAAAGCTGGGTCCAGAGCTCAGGCTCCTAACCACTAGGCTCTCCTGCCTCCTGTCATGCCAACCCAGAGGACTCGTATCATGCCATATAGCCCCCCAGGCTCTGGGCTGGTCTCCGGCTCCTTGGAGCCTGCTAAACCCCTACCCAAGACACGCTCCCTCAGTCCTGCGCCAAACCTTGGGCTGCAGCCCCTGGCCCTGAAATGCTATCACCAGAGAGCCTGTTTGCAGCCCATCCCTCAGCCAACCTAAATACTCCTGCTTCTCCTTGGCCAACTGCAGCCCCTGGGCCTCCAGGCTCTTGATCATGGCTTCTCCCAGCTGGGCATTCTTCCAAGTCCTGGGGAGGGAGGGCAGATGGAACAGGAGAGAAGAGGAAGACACACACAACTGTTAAAACAGAAGGCTGGAGGAGAAAGAGAACGTGCAGAGTGTGTCCTCGTCATCCTTTCTCCCCAGAATCCCAGCCGCACCCACCCTGGGCCCCGTGACTCTGGGCGAGCCACCAGCATCGATCCACTACAGTCCCCGGAGGCTGGCCCAGGCTGCAAAGTGGGCCACCACAGGTTGGGCCAATAGCACTTTGGGAGCAGGAAAGAGATTGCTTCCTGGGCTGCTTTCTAGATCACTGAACGCCCACCACCTGCCACAAGGCCTGGCCCAGGGCACCACTCAGAATCATCTGTGGAACCAAAAGCACAGCCCACCACAAATAGGCAGGGGCTGAGACAGGGGTCTGTGTGCAAATGGGCTGTGTTGGGCTGGAGGTTTCTGTACCTGGGCAAACCACTGGTCTGTGCTAGGATAACTTAGGGGCTGGGGAGATGGGATGGGTGTCAGGAGGCTGCCAACTTCTCAATAGTGACACTGGATTTGCTCCCGAGAGTAGGAGACAAATGGTGTCTACGTATGCCACCTGTGACTCTAAACAAGCAAAGCTCACTTTGCTCGAATCTTATTTAGAAGACTCCCCAAAGATTCTCTAAATCTGGTCCATCTCCACTCCCCACACAAACCAGCTCCCCCCAGCCCTGTGCTTCCCACCCTGCCCTCTCCCAGGGTGTCTCCATGCCCACCAGGATCCCAGTCGAGAGGCAGGGAGGTCAGGGTTGGCTTAGCCCACACTCTCCCCTTCCAGACCGTCAGGCTGCCCCCGCTTCCTGCCCACGTGCACTTACACCTTCCCAGACTCCTGCAGCATCTCCAGCCACTGGGTCTGCTCAAACTCCGACTCGGCGGCCAGCAAGATGGTCCCCTGCCAGGAAGAGAAGACACAGGTGTGCCTGAGAGGAGCCACTCCAGGAGCCACCACTCGGCCTCTGCAGGCCTGCTCCATGCTCTCACCCATGTCCCCAAGTCACTGACACTCTTCTCAGGCAAGCCCACTGGAGGGGATGCCCCCAGGGAGCCTGGGGTCCCAGGGAATCTGCTCTGTTTCTGCGGAGCCCAGGCCAAGCAGAGAGCCTTACTCACGTGGAAATCCTGGTGGGAGATTTTCATGGCGTAGGGCATGCTGGGCTCTTCTTTGGCCTCCACCAGGCAGCCGCCCAGAGGGATGACACCCTGAGAAAGAACCAGGACAGTGGCCCCCATTCCCCACCCAGCCCAGGTCACCAAAGGCCTCTGGGAGCCTCAGCCAATATCCAGGTGTTGCTAAAGGCTTGAGGCTAGAAGCCAGACCAGAACTCTCCCAGAGGGACACAGGAGGGACACAGCCTGGGAGGGGGCCAGGGTGGCTTGTGCGCCCCCCCCCCCCGCCCTCCGCCCCACGACAAAGACTCTCTGTGGGACCTGAGCAAGACACCGGAGAGCACCCTCCCCTCAGAGGATACCGTCCCCTGTTGTTCCCACTGGGACCTCCCAACTGTGCCCTGGGGAGAGGCCCCTCACCTTGGGATGGATATTGAAGTATTTATTGGTTTCAAAGCTCTTTTTTTCGCTCTCAGAGTAGTAAAGAAGGAAGCTCTCTTTGATGATGCAAAACCTATAGTGGGTGGTGGGGAGGAGGGGCAAACAGGAGGGAAGGGGTGAGGTTTCTTGGGATGACAAGAGCACCCTTGGGGTATCTGTGCTCACGTGGGGAGCCCACGAGGACACTGTGCAGACTCATCTTTGCCAACTCACGTGCCACATCCAGGCAAAGTCCTCAGCTGGCCAGCCCCCCACCAACAGGCAGCCCACCCTCACGCCAGTGGACGAGCGGAAGTGGGAGGCCCACAGGCAGCCTCCACAGCTGGCTCCTCCAGCCGCCGAGCCACCCCCTTTGGCACAGGGGGGTATCTGTGGTCCTTCCCCTCAGGTACCTTCAGCCCTGTGAGTCTACCCCAGGAGGGGCAGGAGAAGGGCTGGAGGACCCACAGTTCCAAAGTGGGTCTTTTGACAAGTGGTCTTGAAGACTGGCAATCAAATGGCATGTGGGTACCAGGCTGGTGAGGCCAGGCCTGCAGCCTACATGTGACACCTGCATTGCCTTTGGTCTTGGATGTTCCAAGGCCTCCTTTCTGGGCCCTGGGGCTAACTTAGGGCTTCCCTGGTGGCTCAGACAGTAAGGAATCCACCTCCAATGCAGGAGATGTGGGTTCGATCCCTGGGGTCAGGAAAATCTCCTGGGGAATGGAATGACTACCCACTCCAGTATTCTCGCCTGGAGAATCCCATGGACAGAGGAGCCTGGCGGGCTACAGTCCATGGGGTTGCAAAGAGTCAGACACGACTGAGTGACTAACACTTTCACTTTGGGATCTCTAGGCCCTTGGTGCTTTCTGACTTTGATGCCCAGAGGCGGAGCTCTTGCATCCACCCAGGGGACTCTCACAGGTCTGATGACTAGATAAGACACCAGGAGAAGATCCAGTTGGACCTGAGAGCCCAGAGTGGTAGCTCCATCCTCCTGGGGCAGCTGCTAATGCTGCTGTTGGAGCCACGGGACTAGGGGGAGCTAGAAACACCACTCAGATGGGCTCATGACGGCCAATAGCATGACTCTCCCCTGCTCTGAGTTCAGTGACATCATACCAGTAGCTGATATCAGTCAGAGTGGGAATATTTACACCATGGAAATCATCAAATGCTACAAAACATCAAGGGCTCCACCCCACCCCACCCCCAAGAGAGCAAGTGGTTAAACATTCACCGGCACACCCCTGGTTGGACCCACCCTCTTGGGAGGGACTCGAAAAGGGGCTGGTGAATCTCTGAAGGTGCCACCAGCCATGGGGACCCTCCCGAGGCCACAGCTACAGTGGGAGGGTTGCTGTGATTGCCGACAGCTGCTGTCTCACCTCCCCCAGGAAAGGAGCTCAGCTCTGTCCTTTGCTCTGCACCCAACCCCACCCATGCTCTTTATTTGCATGGACCCTCTCGGCCCACCCAGACACTGAGGACAGCTGTGGACCTCAGAGGTGACTTCCTGCTAAAGCCGATTCACCCCGCCACCAACCCCACCCTCCAGTGGAGGAAGAACACACGAATACCACTGTCTGCAGAACAGCAGGCACGTTCTGGGCCCCCCAGCACCTGACCCCTGCCCATTTTCTCAGCCTTCCTGCCACTTCTGCCCTTTAGCCCCTTGGCCCCATGAACACTAAGCTCGCTGCCTCCCGCCTCACTCTGTCTTGCACGATCCTGAGAAAGAGACCGCACAGTTTTCCCAGGAATGCCCACCCTCTGGTGACCAGACCAGCTCCTGTACGTGCTGACCTGCTGTGCACTTGGCACTTAGCACCACTGCCGCACCCTGGGTGCTCACTCTTATCTGGAGGACCTGTCATGGTCCTTCGGCCCTGTGGGACAAGTGAGATGTCCCCTGACAGTTTCAAAGGAAATTTATAGAGTAGATAAGAACACAGACCTGTCATTTCTCAGCCTGGGGTCGGGGGGGAAGGGGGAGGGGCTAGACCAAGTAAGCTTGCCTCTCTGAGCCTCAGTTTATTCACTTGTAGAATGGGAGTGATAACATGGACCTCGTCTGGTTCTTGTGAGGATCAGATGAGACTGTGCTTATCACTCTGCCAATTTGAAGAAGAGCCAGGACTGGACTGAGTGGCACATCTCCACAGTCCTGTCACCCACAGGAAAATGGGAGGCAGGGGACACAGAACCGCCTCTTAGAGACCCTTCTCCTCCCCTTTCAGTGGTTACTGAAATACTGCTATGGAATGAACTGTATTCCCCCAGATTTATAAGTTGAAGCCCTAACCTCCAATGTGACCGTATCTGGAGACAGGGTCTTATTTTTTTTTTAGATTTTTCTTTGATGTGGACCATTTTTAAAGTTTCTATTGAATTTGCTACAATATTGCTTCTGTTTTATGTTTTGGTTTTTTGGTCCCAAGGCATGTGGGATCCTAGCTCTCCCATCCCAACCAGGGATCAAATCTGCAGCCCCTGCATTGGAAAGGTGGACTCTTAACCACAGGACTACCAAGGCAGTCCCTGGAAGTAGTCTTTAGATAGTAGTTAAGGTTACATGAGGTCAAGAAGTGGGGCCACAATCCGATCCTATTAAGATGAAGCATTTGCTCTCCCACTTGGCCCCTTTAGAACACAGTGAGAAGGCAGCCATCGACAAGCCAGGAAGAGAGTCCTTCCCAGAAAGAACCTGCTTACGTCAGCACCTGATCTCAGACTTTCAGCCTCCTAGGAAAATAAATTTCTGTTGTTGAGCAGAAGGGTTTAACAGTGTAACAGATTGTTTATTCAAGCTACGGTATTTGCCTGAGCTGACCAAGATAAATACTTCCTTGCCTTTGTGACACTTCTAGAGACTCCTCCTCACTCAGAGCAAAGCACTGTACCGGGGATTCGGTGAGGGTGGCAGACAGATGGTCACTAGACACACGGGCAGGGAGAGAACAGGGCTCTGGAGGCAAACAATCCATATCCCTCAAGCCACAGCCTCCAGCAGGCTCCCAGCCTTGCAGGGTCTTCCCTTCAAAGCTCCTCTACAAAATGAGGCTTCGAGTACCTGTCTCCTGGGGCTGCTCTGAAGAAACGTTCATTGGTTCAATAAATAATCGCTGCACTCCCACCTGTGCCAGGCAATGTTCTGAGTGTCGGGGACAGAGATGTGGACAAGAGAGACACAAATCCCTGTTCCCATAGAGTTTATACTTGAGTGTGTGTAGTGGGGAGGCAGA
Source organism: Bos taurus (assembly GCF_002263795.3). Lineage (NCBI taxonomy): Eukaryota > Metazoa > Chordata > Mammalia > Artiodactyla > Bovidae > Bos > Bos taurus. The sequence continues at coordinate 81,257,626 of NC_037337.1, read as the reverse complement.
CAGTAACTAAGTTAGAAAGAAAGACTTGCAAAGTACCAGATGCTGATAAATGCTATAGAGGAAAATAAACCAGGGGAATTGATGGGGTGAGGGGTGGGTGGGCGAGGTTTTGATATTAAACAAAGTGGTCAAGGAGAGCCTGAAGGCATTATCTGTGGAAAGGTAAGTGTTCCAGGCAGAGGAGCCATAGGTGCAAAGGCCCTGGAATGGGAAGTGTGCCTGGTTCTGGAAGGAACTGCAATGTGGCTGCAGCAGAAGGAACCAGGTAGAAAGCAGATTGTGTAAGGCCCTGTTGGCTACTATAATAGCATTAATGATAAAGCTAACGTTTATTTAGCACTTACCCCAAGCAATATGTTATTGCAAGTAGTTACCTCTGTTAATACATTTAACACTCACTATTATCCGACAATTGGAGAAGGCAATGGCACCCCACTCCAGTAGTCTTGCCTGGAAAATTCCGTGGACTGAGGAGCCTTGGTAGGCTGCAGTCCATGGGATCGCGAAGAGTCGGACACAACTGAGCGACTTCACTTTCACTTTTCACTTTCATGCGTTGGAGAAGGAAATGGCAACCCACTCCAGTGTCTATGGGGTCGCACAGAGTCGGACACAACTGAAGTGACTTAGCAGTAGCAGCAGCATTATCCAATAAGGGCTTCCCTGGTGGCTCAGACAGTAAAGAATCTGCCAGAAATGCGGGAGACTTGGGTTCAGTCCTTGGGTGGAGAAGATCCCTTGGAGGAGGAAACGGCAACCCACTCCAGTATTCTTGCCTGGAGATTTCTGTGGACAGAGGAGCCTGGCAGGCTACAGTCCACGGGGTTGCAAAGAGTTGTTAATGACTGAGCGACTAACACTTTTATTATCCTATGAGGCAGGTGTCTACATTTTCTATGGGCAGAAATGAAGCAGAAAGGTGACATGACCTGCTGAAAATCAGACTGCTAGTTGATAGAGGCTGATTTTTCCTCTGAGTAGGAGGGACAGGCACTGGAGGGTTCTGAGGGGAGCGATGCAATCCAATTTGCATGGCAGAAGGCTCAGTCCAGCCGCTGGGCTGAGGACAGACCGTTGCTGGAGGGCTAGGGGGTCATGCATGGGATCCCTTCGGGGCTGGGGCCACAGGAGGGACAGGAAAGGACCCAGGGGATGAAGGCATGAAAAGTCCTCCACACCCGTCTGCCACGTAGGATGTCACGGCCCTCCTCTCTGTGCCCGCTGAGAGGCAGGGGAAGACGGATGTCCAGGGCATGCTTTGTTCCAGACTTCAGCAGAGCTAGGGGCTCCCATGGCTACAGGGGTCATGAAGGGTCACGTGCCATGCATGCCAAGCCTTGGTCTGGCTGCAGCTGCTCTTGGTTTGCTTTGGGTGGGGATGGGAATCAAGGGAAGGGAGCTGGCATGGATCTGGAGGAGGAGGGTGACTCCCTGGCTGGCAAGGAGGAGGATCGTCCAACAAAGGGTACATCTGGCAAGGTCACTTCGAGGACCCAAAGGGCTGGCTTTGCTTGTAACCCTGTCTCAGTGCCTGCCCGCTGCTCCAGCCGATGACTCTCAGCTTCTCTGCAGCAGGTGGGGGCCCAAGGTCAGAGTGCCCTGCACAGAAGGATGCTTCCTCTTCCTGCCCCTTCCTCCAACATCCCCTTACTCCCGGGGTTCTCATTCTGACCACAAGCCAGGGGCTGCCTCCTTCTGAGTCCTGCCGAGTTGGGCTCACTGAATAAGGGCTGGAGATAGACACTGGTTGTTTAGCTGTTCTCATGTGCTGCTTTCCATGCTGGATGTGAAAGAAAAAATGAAAGTGTTAGTTGGTCAATTGTGTCCGACTCTGCGACCCCATAGACTGTAGCCCACCAGGCTCCACTGTCCATGGAATTCTCCAGGCAAGAATACTGGAGTGGGTTGCCATTACCTTCTCTAAGGGATCTTCCTGACCCAGATATTGAACCCGGTCTCTGGCATTGCAGGCAGATTCTTTACTGTCTGAGCCACCAGGGAAGCCCTAGGTATCAGCATTTGATCCATGTAATAATCCTGGAAGGTAGGGCTTTTTGTTCCCATTTTACAGATGAGGAAACTGAGGCTAAGAGATGAAGCTACACATGCAAGGTCATATAGCCAGGGTAGAGGTAGACCTGGGACTGGAAACACAGACAACAGCCTCTGTTCCTACTCCCATACCACACTGCCTCAGAAGCTGCTTTGGCCTTTGGGCCATCACCTGGGCAGGAAACAGATGGGCCAAAGGCAGTAGGTTTCAAGGCTGGGGTAGACAAGCATCAGAACTCTGCCACTTACCAGCTGTGTGACCAGGGCAAGTTCTCTGATCTCTCTAGGGCTCTGGTCCCCCAGGGGAACTTGAAAACACTAATAGTACATATATCTCTTAGGGTTGTTGGGATAACGAAAAGAGTTGTTCACATAAAGTCTTTGAACATTGTGTGACACATGGTAAATGTTCCTTAAACATTTACTTTTATTACTACTACTAATATTTATTATTATTAGGTTCAGTGTCTGCCACTGCCTCCCCTGACCTCCTTTCCCATTTGTGCTCAAAAAACTACTGGCAAGAGCTCTTGGCTTCAGCCCAGCTGGCCAACTCGCTGTCCTCCAAATACACAGCCCTTTCCTGCACCCGCCCCTCCCTCCTGTCCAAAGCTCACCCTTCTACCCAGGCCAACTTCAGTCCTGGGCAAAGCTTGGTCTCCAGTCCTAGCCCCTGGGGTCTCCCTGTCTAGTCCTAAGCTTCAGTGAAGCCCAGAGCGTGTACATGAGTAAAGGGTCTGTGTCTGCCCTGGCTGCGTCTTCTCTCTGGTCTTAAAGAATTTCACCTCTAGATGAAGGAAAATTTACCAGGTACCAAGACGCTCACTTTTCTAAGTGTTTTATTGACATTATCTGATTTAATCTCTCACGACAACTCTGAGAGTTGGGGCTGTATTTCCACTTCACTGGTGAAGGAGCTGAGGCACAGAGAGATTCAGCAGCTAGGAAGGGGCAGACCGGGAATTCAGTTTGCCGGCTTGTTACCAGACCAGGTTCGTCAGCCTGACGTGCAGCAAGCCGAATGCTGAGACGCCGAGGTTTGCAGCAGAGAAGGAGCACGTGTGTGGCAGCCAGTAGCTCATGTTATGTGTATACTAACACCACGTTGGAAGTTAAAACCTACTGAGAAAAAATTATGCAACTTGGCTCCAACAAGTGTCACCCGAAGAACCTGGATTCTTAGGAAATATCTTCTCGTGGATCCTGTAAGGAACTAGGTCTATATCTGAGGGATTACTTAAACTGTCTTTTTTTTTAAAGATTTTCTTTCTTGATATGGAACCATTTTTAAAGTCTTTTATTTGCTACAATATTGCTTCTGGTTTTTTCATGTTTTGGTGTTTTGGCCCCAGGGTTTGTGGGACCTAACTCCCCAACCAGGGTTTGAACCCTCACCCCCTACAGTGGCAGGCAAAGTCCTAAACACTGGACGACTAGGGAAGTCCCCTAGACTGTCATTCTCCTGTGAGCTGGCTAGGATTTATACTCCTTCTTGGTAAAACCCTGTACTTGCTCTTTGCCACGTATTCTTAAGCCCCAAACTCTAATTCATATGATGATTATTCAACATAAAGACTAAAGCACCTGCCTTCAAAAGAGGAAAAAAACCCAGATCCTAAACATGGTCCCATGTTTGCAATCAAACGCAAAACAATTCCATTCCTCTAATTCTCCAAAGGCTTTCCACCCTTATCAGCAGAATGTGGTCCTCTTCTGCCAAAGCTGAGGAACTGAATCAAGAGATAGGGGAGGACTGAAAGCATGAGCCATGGGCTGAAAAATCCGTAACAGAAACTGGTGACTAACGCAAATTCTTGAGCTTGTCTTAACAGACCACCAGATAAGGGAAGAGCTTGTTTAAAAGCCCTCTGCTTGTTACACAACAAACTGGGTGAAACTGGGAGGACCCAACACATCTGATCAGAGTCTGCACAGAATAGACCTGCTCGCCCCACAGGTGACGTCACAGCCCAGGTTCCCTCCATATCAGACTTCCCTGGAATTTGCACATGCCTTCCATAAAGAAGCATGTAACTCAGATGCGCCTGTGCAGAACACAGACTGCTTCACCTCCTTCCTCCAGTCACCTCCCCCCATGCCTCAGACTCCCTTCTTGTTTAGACCATAAATACCCCAAGCTGCTTGCCTCTGGGGAGGCAGATTTGAGATTAACTCTCCCGACTCCTCACTTGGCTGCCTCGTGAATAAACCTTATCTCTGCTGCAAAGCTGGGTGGCTCAGCATCTGGCTTGCTGGTAAGCAAAGTTGGCTGGGTAACACACTGACAGAGCTCAGGTTCTCAGCTGCTCTGTTCTCTGATGCCCAGCCCCTCTCACCACTACTGTTGGCTCTCCTTACTGCTTCAGACCTGGCATCGTGATTTGTCTTCTTAGAGCTTCTCTCTGCAAGGTGACTGCAAGCCCCTGGCCAGCTCAGGTCAGAGAGCATGAGCGAATCTCCTGGTACAGTCTGGGCTTGATGATTTCCTGTCCTCAGGGAGCTTACAGGCAAACACTGATTGTACAAATCAATAATTTAAAACACAGCCAATGCTTTTACAGCTTCTCCTTTGTGCCAGGCACTGTTTTAATAACATCAGAATGGTTGTTAACCATTTACTCCTCACATGAGCCAGATGAAATGAGCGGAGAACAGAGAGGTTAAGTAGCATGCCCCAGGTTACACAGCTGGCAAGTGGGGAGCTGGGAACATTGTAAAGCACCAGGGTACCCTGCCACCTTGTAAATTTGTATGAGAAACAGGAAGACAGATGGGTGAGGAATGAATCGTTTGGGTGTCCAGCCCGGAATGTTCTCCGAGAGGGGGTGACAACTCAGCAGGGTTTGGAAGGATGCATAGGAGTGTCTAGGGGACGAGGGAAGTGGAGAAGCATCTCAGACAGAAGGCACAGCAGATGCAACGAACACTGTGTTTCAAGGCTATCAGAACACGCCAGGTATCACTGGCAGCTAAGTGCCAGAGGGGTGAGCAGTGGTGTGGGGGAGGGGAGTGAGAGGTGAGTTCAAGTCAAAGACAGCAGTGAGGACCAGACACGGGTGGGGCTTGTGGTCCCTATGAGAAGGTGGGGCCCCTTATGGCAGATGACGGGAGCTGCCAGTGGGCTTCAAAAGGGCCCTTGTGAGGTCACCTTGCAGTTTTAGACATGGAGAAGGTGTCTCAGAGGGTGCCACAGCTGGGCAGAGGGGCAGATTAGAGTTCTTGGTTGTTGCTGATAAAAGTCAGCAGAGCTTGCTGAATAGACAAGGGAGGGAGAGCAGAGTCTGGGATGACACGAGGGCCAGGACACTAACTGAGGTGCAAGGCGGACAAGGTGCCGTCCGAGCTGAACCAGGGAGCCCAGGAAGGTTTTCCTCAGCTTTGCTTCCACCTTTACTCCCCTCCTCAGTGCCCTGAAGGCAACAAGGGCTCAAGCAGAGTGTGATGGTCAACATGGGCCTCACAGTAGATCCAGCTGGAAGCAAGCAAAAAAGGCTACTTAGACCCACAGGTCAGAGAAGGCAATGGCACCCCCTCCAGTACTTTTGCCTGGAAAATCCCATGGACGGAGGAGCCTGGTGGGCTGCAGTCCATGGGGTTGCTAGAGTCGGACACGACTGAGCAACTTCACTTTCACTTTTCACTTTCATGCATTGGAGAAGGAAATAGCAACCCACTCCAGTGTTCTTGCCTGGAGAATCCCAAGGACAGGGGAGCCTGGTAGGCTGCTGTCTATGGGGTCGCACAGAGTCGGACACGACTGAAGCGACTTAGCAGTAGCAGCAGCAGACCCACAGGTACCTTCTAAGTTGGATGGGTCCTGGCAAAGCAAGGCCCATCTACACTGCTCCGAAGGTTTGGAGGGGCAAAGCCAAGTGTGAGTGTAGGGGCTGGGAAGGGCGTTGCATCACAGAGTGAGAGAAACTTGGAGTGGGGGGAATCCTGGAGGGCAGAAGGGAGGTGGGGTGAGGGAAGAGGGCAGAGAAGAGAGGATGCAGGGAAGATCCAACAGCCTGGGCCCTACAGGGTCAAGAGACAGCAGCGAACAATCCCAGCCCTGGTGGTAGTGAGATGCAGTATCTGGAAGGCTCAGGAAACCAGGGAACTGACCCAACCAGGTGCTTGCACCTCTGGGATTTAAATACCTCTCCACCCTGCTCTTTGACAAACCTTCTCTTCACGCTGAAGCAGGAAATGGCAACCCACTCCAGTATACTTGTCTGGAGAATCCCATGGACAGAGGAGCCTGGTGGGCTACAGTCCATGGGGTCGCAAAGAGTTAAACACTTACTTTCCTTTCACACAGTCTACAAGGCCCCCAGAAAGCTTGTGTGGAGGCTGGTGCATCAGTGTGGCGGTGGGGATGTGGGGGGAGACTGAGGAAGGAGCCAGAGTCCACATCTGCTAATGCAACAAGGAGCACCTACGCTGGGCAGCCAGTTCATCCACAGACAAGGAAACAAGAACTTAGAGCCCCTGGGGATCAGCAGAAACCCTGGCCTGTGGAAGTGTGAAAGGCCATGGGTTACCTGTTCCAGGAAGGCAGGACACCCAGCCTGGCGGCCTCTTCTTCCTGGGGACACCAACATCCAGAACAGGAGCAGCACCCAGGCTTCCTCAGCCCTGAGCTCCTCGGGCACTGAGAAAGGGGGTGTGGGGTGCAGAGTCAAGTAAATCCTAGAGCCAGGGAAGGACGGCTTATCAGAAGTGTCCCTTTTAGAAGTGGCAGAAATGACAGCTCCCAGTGCATATCCCTTTTTGTTCATTCCGGGCAGCCTGGTACACTCAGGGAATGCCCACCCTGGCCTCTGCTACTTGTCTGGCTCTAGGTCTGAAATGGCAGGACAGCAAAAAATCCTGCCTGTGAAGTACATGGGTGATGACAAGTGAGGGTTTATGCAAAGATCACCAAGTCCAAGGGGCTCCAAAAAATGTTAGCAGAGGGGATATATGTATACCTATAGCTGATTCACATTGTTGTACAGCAGAAGCTAACACAACATCATAAAGCAATTGTGTGCATGCTCACTCAGTCATGTCTGACTTTGTGACCCCATGGACTGTAGCCCACCGGGCTCCTCTGTCCATGGGATTTTTCAGGCAAGAATACTGGAGTGGGTTGCCATTTCCTCCTCCTGGGGATCTTCCCAACCCAGGGATCAAACCACATCTCTTGCGTCTCCTGCTTTGGCAGGTGGGTTCTTTACCACTTGAGCCACCTGGGAATTATACTCCAATTTTAAAAAATAAAAAACAAGTTAGCAGAATTCTTTGAACAACATAGTAAAGACAAGCTTACTATGCCAAGCAGGCAGTAATGCAGAGGCACTGGGAGAAGTAGGAGGGGACCGTGGAACCCACCTTCTGCCCCCGGCCTCCCTGTGGTGGAGTTAAGGCACCGTTACAATCACCATGGAACAGAGTGTAAACGTCACAATTGGATCCATTTCCATTTGACGGATGAGACACTGCCAGCCAGTGAGATGTGAGGCAGCTGTGCCTTGGCCTGGGTCACAGAGCTGGTCACCTGCAGAGCTGGGACTGGAACTCAGGGCACCTGCCTCTGAGCCTGGGTTCACTTGCCACCAGGGCCACAACTGCTCTCAAAAGAAACTGCTTTATATTTCCAAGTCTTGGACGTAAGGCAGGTGAATCGCCTGAAAGTGTTCCGCTTGAGTTCTGGCCCTTGTTTTCAGACAACCCATCAGTACCCTCTAATGACAGCTCCTGGGGGTGGGGAGGGAGAAGTATGTCTTATTTGCATAAGCAACTCATTTAACTTCAGGCCAGGCAAATCGTCACGTGACCCCAGTGAAGCCTGACATAATGGGTGCCATTTCATCTTATAGCTATGCTATGATCTGGAGACTGTACCCAGATCATACTTAAACTAAGGACTCAAAACAACTTTGATGCCACCATCTTAGATGGATCTGGGGAGAACCCTGAGCTGCCACCTGGCCACTGCCCACCCAAACAGTCATTCTGAAAGAAGTTGGGAAAGCGCAAGCTGATTATAAAAAAAAAAAGAGGGGCCTGCAGACTGGGATAGAACAGGCAGAAATGCTGCAGCCATGCTGGGGGGACACCTCCCAGTCAGCCGTGAGAAAGGCTATTTGAGCCAGGAAGCGAGACCAAGTCCTGGTGTCACTGCAGTGAGGCTGAGCCTGAGTGGAGGGGACGGGCCAGCTCTCCCCGCCCCAGCCCTCTGGGACAGTGTCACAGTGTCGCCTTCAGGAAGCGGTGCTCAGAGCCAAGGCTGAAACTCCCGGGCCCAAATCTCTGTGGGAAGAAAGTCTCCTCAAGTCTTTTGGCGGGATGAACACCAGCTGCACAGATCATCTTTCCACACCTGATTTGGGAAATAAGGCCCCCTCGTCTCCAGGGTTCCCCTGGCACTTAGTGGACACCATGAGTCTCAGCTCCCTGAGGCAGGACCCGCAGATGCTCCACAGGAGTCAGCTGATGCCCAGGGCCCACCGGTCACCTTATACCCGGGGGAGGTGGGGGGACACGAGTGTAGATGTCCCAGGTGCAGGAAGGAGTCAGCTGGGCCCTCCTCATCAGAGGCTCCAGCCTTGGGAGATGTGGAGAGCGATTAGGGAGTGGATTGGACTGCAAAGAGATCAAACCAGTCAATCCTAAAGGAGATCAACCCTGAATATTCACTGGAAGGACTGATGCTGAAGCTGACACTCCAATATTTTGGCCACCTGATGCGAAGAGCCGACTCATTGGAAAAGACCCTGATGCTGGAAAAGAAGACTGAGGGCAAGAGGAGAAGTGGGCAACAGAGGATGAGATGGTGGGATGGCATCATCCGCTCAATGGACACGGGTTTGAGCAAACTCCGGGAGACAGTGAAGGACAGGGAAGCCTGGCATGCTGCAGTCCATGGGGTCTCAGAGTCGAACGTGACTTCGCGACTGAACAACAACTGGAATGCTGGGAAAAGAATGAAGCCCTGGGAGAGAGCTGGCCTGTCTGCTAGACCAGTGCCACTGCGTGGCTGACAATGGCCCAGGCAGAGAGGCTTCACTCCTGTTCTACTTGTCTCTGAGCACCTGTGTCTCCACTGCTCACAGGTGAGGGGGAGGAGTCACCCTCTAGACACCTCCCAGATCCTCTGATTACTGCTAAAAAACTCTGTGGATTCCTTTCTCTTTTTGTTGTTCATAGGGGAGAAAAGCTGGCCCTTCAGCTCAAGGGCATCTTCCCACCCCGGGAAGGGAAGGGCTACTCAGGCACTAGGAGCTGGCGGCACAGGCCCCGAGACAGGCCCTGGGCAGAAGAGGCTTTACAGAACCCAGCCGGCCGCAGCCGCTCCCATCCTGCCCATGAGTTATTTATGCAGCTCAGGAGCCTTTCCAGGCCCCCTCCTCTTAGCTGCTTCCCCCCTCAACCATGGTATCGATCGCTCTAATGGCAGGGCTCTGCGGTGGCAGGCCTGAGTACCCCCTCCACAGGCCTTCCTGTGGCTGCTAATTAGCTGGAGTCCAAAGAGGCCACAGATAGGTAAGTGGGGCCCAAGGGGCCCTGCTGGGAAGTGAAGGGGCTAAGCTTAGCATCAGGCCTCCCCCCGCCCCATTCCAGACCCTCTCTGGCCGGCTGTTGCTGATCCAAGGCTAAATCACGTGTGTGTGTGTGTTTATCTGTGAGGATGGACAGAGGCCTAGAGAGGTCAAGGGAATGTTACCTCTTTCCTGAGTCCCAGGGAAGGAGGAATCTTCGCACAGGGGCAACTCCAGAATTCCCATGAAGGAACAAGAGTATGAAAATCTCCTTGGAAGGGGGCTGGAGGACTTGACTTTGCAGAGTGTATACACTGTTCTGACTTGGGCTGGATGATTTTTTGAGTGGCTGTGGGAGCTACTGGTGGAGATTCTTGGTGGGGGGCGGAGGGGGGGCGGTGCTACAGCTCTCCAAGGCTCCCGGGCTCCATCACTGTGCTTTTGGCTGGGGAACTTTTGCCCCCAGTGCCTCCCAGGCCTGGAATCAACTGCAGATGCAGTGGCCAAGTCCCCACACCTGTGGGTGAGGGGCGCTGGGGACAGACCTGGGGGCTGCAGATCCCCAGCACTTACTAGGAATGCCGTCAGGTGAAAATGCATGGAAAGGGACGTCTTGGAGGACAAGACCCAAAGGTAATACCAAGGACAGCAGCTAGACCCAACAGAGGAGTTGTCTGCCTGGAGCAACTGAGGTAGAAGGGGGTGGTGGGGTGCATTCTGCTAACGGTTCTTGAATTTATAAGCTGCCTCCCCATACCCACTTGATGCCCTTGGTAGAGACAAGCCTGCTCCTGGTGCTTGAGAGCTGCCGCTCAGATTACACAGCCCTGGAAACCCCTCACAACATGGCTTCTCTGCTGCCCCAGGCCTCCCCTCAGGGGATCAGAGATAAGCTTAACTTTGGAGGAACTCAAGGAGCCACCACCCCATTAAACCCCAAAGAGAAGTCCAGCAGAAACCAGGTGTGTAAAATGTGAAACAGCATCCACAGCTCCATTTGTTCTGTAGACATATTAAATTATTCATCAAAACAGAACATCAAAACCAACTATAACCATGTCCCTCTGGACTGTGTTCCTGGGCACAAAGGGAGCCCCCGTGCTCAGGGGCAGATGCACAGGGTGGGATGGATGGGGCATCTGGACCCCCTCCTAGTTTCCTGGCAGGGTCATGCCTCCAGGCAGGGGCCATCACACAGCAAATCTCAGAGCTGAGATCGCCCTGAAGGTGAAAAATTTCCAGAAGATGGCCCATTGCTCCTGAAACCAGCACTGGGAGATTCCTGCAAGTTCAGGGCTGTGAACTCCCCCTTCCTCCAATACCTTCCAGGCTCAGTTATGAGTAGCTACCATCCTCTGAGGAGTGGCCTTGGAGCTGGGACCTGGAAGCTGAGGCTGAAGACCCAGGCTGCTTTGACCTTACCCACCACCCCTTCCACAGGATCAGTCCTTCTGACAGGACCCATCCATGCTCAGTCCTGCCCCATCTCCCTTCCCCCAACCCCCAAGAGCCCCTCCTTTCTGTCCCAGCTTCTCTGCCTGAAGCACCGGAGTCTCTCTTCTGTAGGCCCAGTTTAAAGACACACATGACTGCATGTGCGTGCTAAGTCGCTTCAGTCCTTTCCAACTCTTTGTGACCCCAAGGACTGTAGCCTGCCAGGCTCCTCTATCCATGGGATTTCCCAGCCAAGAAAATTAGAGTGAGTTGCCATGCCCTCCTCCAGGGGATCTTCCCAACCCAGGGATCCAACTCAGTCTCTTAAATCTCCTGCGTTGGCAGGCAGGTTCTTTACAACTAAAGAAGCCCCAGCTTCCACCTGGGAAGCCCCAGTTCCCAATAAGACTCCTCCAGGGGTGGACCCAGACTCTCCCAGGCCCTTCTCTCTCCCCTGGCCAGTGCCTTTTAGAAGCTCCCTCCCTGCGTGTACCAGGTTGTTGGGCTTGGGTGGAAGTGGGGGGTGGAAGGGAGGACACCCATGCCCCACCTCTACGCCCACTTCTAGAAGCCTGGGGCAGAGGGATATGAATATGATGGCATTGGGGGCGGGGTCCCAGGGAGGCTGTTTGGCTGAAGACAGGGCTTCTTTCTCCGCTGCAGAGTACGGCCCAGTCTGACCCAACTGGGCTCCAACCACGGCCACGATCTCTTCTGCTCGCGCCCCCTCTCCCCAACCCGACTTAGATTCATTCCACAGAGAACTCAGCGGCTCGACCAGCCTCGGGCAGGGATGACCCGGTCCAGGGTTGGGATCCACATCTTCCAGGAGAAGCCCCCGAAGAGCGAAAAGGGGCGAGGCCAAGGTCACAAGGAAGGCAGGCGCAGGACGGCAGTGAGGGGTTCGGTAGGGGGTCCTTAGGCCCTGGTTCCCTCCCCAGGTGGTCCTCACTTGGCGCGGGAGGGGCACTCACCGCCGGGACCACTTGGCCGACGGCCTCCCGAAAGACCGCTTCCACAGCACACCGTAGAGCTGCACCTTGGTGCTGATGTCTAGCGCGTCCGAGTCAGCCTGCTCCAGAGACGGCGAGGGCGACACCGAGTTGGACTTGGACGTGAACATCCTGCCTCGGCGGGGCTACCCGCGGCCGGGCCCACCCGCTCCCCGGGGCCGGCAGGGACGCGGGGCTCTGGGCGAGGGCGGGCTCGGCGCGAGGCTGAGGGGAGGCGACGTCGGCGGGCGCCGTCTGGGCGCGTCCCAGCCGGCGGAGACGCGGAGCGGCGCGGGCCGGGAGCTGCGGCATTCAAGTGCGCGGGTCCCGGAACGCGGCTGCTAGGGACGAGGGGGCGCGCAGCCTGCGGCTCGGGCTCCAGGCTGCGGCGGGCCCGGCGGGGAGGAAGGCTCAGCCTCCAGTCAACGGCATCACCCCCCTCTCCCTGCGACAGCCCCAATTCTGGTGGCCCCGATTGGCTGGGAGGGGCAGGTGAGCTGGCTGGAGGCCGGCCGCGAGCGCCAATCAGTGCGGGCGCCGGCGGGAGGGCCGGGCTCAGTGCGTCCGGAAGGTCCCGGCGGGTAGCCTGGCCCCGGGACCCAGCCCAGCTCCCCACCCCCGCCCCGCGGGCTCATTTCTCCCCGGGTTCCTTCTCGCGTGGGGAGCCTACATCGAAACCGGGGACACGTCTGCTTTGTGACGGGCTTGGAGTCACTCCTGCAGATCCTTAAACTCGTTTTGGATGCGGGAGAGCAGACGATTGGGCTTGGAGTCCCATCTCAGTCCTTACAAGGCTCGGGGAAGCGGCAGTGAGCCTTAGTTTTCTCTCCTTTAGAGCGGAGACCTCTTACCTCCTCGGGCAGGGCAGGGAGCCAGGTGAGACTTCGGCCGGTGCCCGAGCTCCCGCCGGGAAAGGAGACTCCATCACGGCTGGCAGCCCCTCCCCGCCCGGCTCAGGTGGGTCTCACTTTGCACCACCGCTGCCGCGATCCGGATCAGATTTCCCTTCCCAGAACTTGGCTGCCGGCGTTGGAATTTGGCACTCAGTGCCAATCCCGAACGATCCGTGCCGCTGGTGTCCGTGATTTATCTGCGCGCTGGCCTGTGCTCCCTGGGGCCTGGCGCTCCATCCACTTCCGCTCCTCTCGGCGGCTCTAGGTGATCGTCTCACTTTCAGACGAGAGCAGACGCCTGTCCAAACCCTGGGGACCGCCCGCGGAGAGATTCTGTTAGCACCGCCGCCTATGGGCACCGCTCCAAACGCAGGGAAGCGAATCTGCGCGGTGGGAGGCAGCCAGCTGAACCAGGCTGCAGTCTCCCTACCCCTGGCCGGGGCGCCGCAGCCATCTCTGGGCAGGCAGGTTTCTTCTGAGCTCTTGGGAAAACCCTCCTCCTCAGGGGTTCTTGATGCCTCACTTGTAAGATAAATAAGTCCGATTGGAACAGAGGTTTGCTAATAGGTAGTTGTTTAGTCACTAAGTCGTGTGTCAGACTCTTTGAGACCCCATGGACTGCCGCAGGCCAGGCTTCCCTGTCCGTCATCATCTCGTGGAGTTTGCTCAAACTCAGTCCATCCAGTTGGAGATGCCATCCAACCGTCTCATCCTCTGTCTTCCCCTTCTCCTCTTGCCCTCAGTCTTTGCCAGCATCAGGATCTTTTCCAGTGAGTCGGCTCTTCAAATCAGGTGGCCAAAGTACTGGAGCTTCAGCTTCAGCATCAGTCTTTCCAATGAGTATTCAGGATTGATTTCCTTTAGGATTGACTGGTTTGATCTCCTTGCTGTCCAAGAGACTCTCAAGAGTCTTCTCCAGCACTGCAAATAGGTAGCCTGAGTGTCAAATCACTTTATAGATAAACTTTATTAATTTGCCAAAGTAAAAAGTAAAAAATTGAGGTATAATTAAAGTATGACAGAATGTACCCATCTTAAGTATTTGTTGGATGAAGTTTATTTGATGAATGTATACACAGAGTCAGCGACTGAACTGAACTGATACACAGAGTCACCACCACCCAAGGCAAGATGCAGTGCATTTCCATCACCCCAGAAGTTTCCCTCATGCTCATGCTTACTCAACGTCCCCTCCTCACTCCCTCCTAGGCGAGCCACTTTCTGACTCTTATCAACTTTTACAAGCCTTTGTAAAAGTTTATATTGTAATACCTAAAATGGCATTCTCCACAGAGCAACTATCCCGTTGTCTTTCAACCTGCCCGCTTCTCTCACTGTTAACCTCAGTGCTCCTCCAAGGCCTTCCCAGGTCTACATATTATGAGTCTAGTTAAGAAAAGTGAAAGTGAAGTCACTCAGTCGTGTCTGACTCTTTGCGACCCCATGAACTATAGCCTACCAGGTTCCTCCATCCATGGGATTTTCCAGGCAAGAATACTGGAGTGGGTTTCATTTCCTTCTCCAGGTGATCTTCCCAACCCAGAGATTGAACCCGGGTCTCCTGCATTGTAGGCAGACGCTTTACCATCTGAGCCACATAGTTAAGAAGGAGCTTAACAAATGCCTTCTCCACCCTGGCACCTTTCCCCTAACCAAGTCCTGGGGTCCTAAGCCCAGGCAGCATCCCCTTGTTTCTCCCTGTCCAAAGGGGCCGATTTGAATTCCCCTCTTGGCTCATGTTGCCCTGCAGAACATCTTAGGCTCAGCTATAACACAGGGTCCAGGGCCAGAGTCCATCAGAAGGAAAGAGACAGGACTAGGAAGGTGATGAGAGCCCTCAGAGCGGATACAAAGTAGACATTTCACACATTGGGGGGTATTTTGGGCACATGCTTTAATGCTTGGAAAATTTCCTACTTTAGGAGTTCTGTTTTTTCCAGATGGGAGCCCAAAAACTTGTGTTGGAAGTTTGTGGTGTGGAGTTCACTGGTCAGGGGCATCAGGGCGGGACTCTGAGTGGCAGGTGACAAACACGAGGAAAGAGCATGCACAGCCATCAGTTTTCCATGAGCGAATACCAGAGGCATCTGTCTGGCTTTGGGCGATAGCTGGGCTGCAGGGTTGTGTTCCTAGCTACAGCTCCTAGCAGCATTTGACTGGCTGCAGGGGCAGTCACAGGCAGGTGGGCTCCGGGCAGCACCCACATGGCAGCATCAACAGCCTGCCCATCCGGCTGCTTCTGCAGTTGTGGGAGAAAGGCAGGATGCCTGGAATCCTCTTTGAGGAAGTCCTTCCCAAGAAGAAGGGCTGGGTGAGCCCAGATGCCTCCTGGGAAAGCACCATCTTTGTTCCATTTCTTCAGTGGAAGAAATAGAGCACAGGTTTCTTCAGTGGCAAAGAGAAAGCGATCTTTGCCTCTTCTCTCTGCATACAGGACATCTGAATAGACCTTAGCTAATGATAGTCAGGGAGAGGTGGATAGATTGCCACGAGCTAAGCAGCGTGAGTGTGATGGTTCACTAGGTACTAAATGGCTTCCTCGTCCCTCAACTAACGGGTCCAGATCAAGCCAAGCCAGGCTTGTTAGAAGCCGTTTCTACTTCCATCGTGTTCTCTGATCCAGCTGGTGGGAGTGCAGGATGTCTGGCAGATAGTTTAGCAGAAGACACAACAAGCCGGCTGCCAGTCTACTGCCCCAGCCCGAGTGTGGGCCAGGGCTGTCCAATCTGATCAGAAAGTAAGTCAGGGTGGAAACTCAGGGTCCTGGTGCACTGCAGACTCAAACACAGAGCTGATGTTCTGAGTATGTGATTTACGTCGTATTTATTTCATTTCATGTTTGAAACATCCCCAATGAGGTGGGTTACTTTTAGTTTTCCAGATGAGAAAAATGAAGTTCAAAACAGTTGTCTACCTAAGATCACCAAGCAGTTCATGTCCTGGAACATGGTGGGCACTCAAATATGTGCTGAATAGAGGAAAGTGGCAGGACTTGGTTTGAATCCTAAGTCCATGCTTGCCACACTGCAGCACGCTGCTGCGTAAGGTGCCGTCTGGAGAAATCCGGACCTTTCTTTCAGTCTTTCCCCTTTTTTCCAGTAGCTTTTCTCAATTGCCAACTCACTTAAAGTTCCAGGCTCCTACAGTATTGAAGGTAAAACTCCACCTGCACTATAAAACTCCAGCCTTTCAGCTGTGTTCAGGAATAGACTCCTAATAATAAACACACATTTTATTTTTCTTATTGCTTTTATTTCTTGCCAGCTTTCCTGAGATATGGTTTACAAATGAAAACTGTATACCTTTAGTACGTGTGTGTTCTAAGTCGCTTCAGTTGTGTCCGACTTTTTGCAGCCCTGTGGACTGCAGCACACCAGGCTTCCCTGTTCTTCACTACCTCCCAGAGTTTGCTCAAACTCATGTCCATTGAGTCAGTGATGCCATCCAACCTTCTCATCTTCTGTTGCCCCCTTTTACCCCTACCCTCATTCTTTCCCAGCATCAGGGTTTTTTCCAATGAGTTGGCTTGTCACATTAGGTGACCAAATTATTGGAGCTTCAGCTTTAGCATCAGTCATTCCAATGAATATTCAGGACTGATTTCCTTTAGGATGGACTGGTTTGATCTCCTTGCAGTCCAAGGGACTCTCAAGAGTCTTCTCCAGCACCACAGTTTGAAAGCATCATTTCTTTGGCACTCAGCCTTCTTCTTTACGGTCCAGCTCTCACATCCATACATGACTACTGGAAAAACTATAGCTTTGACTAGACAGGTCTTTGTCGGCAAAGTAATGTCTCTGCTTTTTAATACACTGTCTAGGTTTGTCATAGCTTTTCTTTCAAGGGGCAAGTGTCTTTTAATTTCATGGCTGCAGTCACCATTTACAGTAATTTTGGAGCCCAAGAAAATAAAGTCTCTCACTGTTTCCATTGTTTCCCCATCTATTTGCATTAAGTGATGGGACTGGATGCCATGATCTTAGTTTTTTCATGTTGTTTTAAGTCAGTTTTTTCACTCTCCTCTTTCACCTTCATCAAAAGTCTCTTTAGTTCCTCTTCGCTTTCTGACATTAGGTGGCGTCATCTGCATATCTGAGGTTATTGATATTTCTCCTGGTAATCTTGATTCCACCTGTGCTTCATCCAGCCCAGCATTTCGCATGATATACTTTGTGCACGAGTGGAGCTACCCCGTGCCCGAGGGCAGGGGCGGCGGTTGAGGGGAGCTACCCCTGCTTCCGAGGTAAGGAGCAGCGGCTGCGCTTTGCTGGAGCAGCTGTGAAGAGAGACCCCACGTCCAAGGTAAGAGAAACCCAAGTAAGACAGTAGGCACTGAGAGAGGGGATCAGGGGCAGACAGACTGAAACTACAATCACAGACAACTAGCCAATCTGATCATATGGACCACGGCCTTGTCTAACTCAATGAAACTAAGCCATGCTGTGGGGCCACCCAAGACAGACGGGTCATGGTGGAGAGGTCTGACAGAATGTGGTCCACTGGAGAAGGGAATGGAAAACCACTTCAGTATTCTTGCCTTGAGAATCCCATGAACATTATGAAAAGGCGAAAAGATAGGACACTGCAAGATGAACTCCCCAGGTCGGTAGGTGCCCAATATGCTACTGGAGATCAGTCGAGAAATAACTTCAGAAAGAATGAAGGGATGGCACCAAAGCAAAAACAATACCCAGTTGTGGATGTGACTGGTGATGGAAGCACGGTTCAATGCTGTAAGAGCAATATTACATAGAAACCTGGAGTGTTAGGTCCATGAATCAAGACAAACTGGAAGTGGTCAAACAGGAGATGACAAGAGTGAACATTGACATTCTAGGAATCAGTGAACCAAGATGGACTGGAATGGGTGAATTTAACTCAGATGACCATTATATCTACTACTGTGGGCAGGAATCCCTTAGAAGAAATGGAGTAGCCATCATAGTCAACAAAAGAGTCTGAAATGCAGTACTTGGATGCAATCTCAAAAATTACAGAATGATCTCTGTTCGTTGCCAAGGCAAACCATTTAATATCACGGTAATCCAAGTCTATGCCCCAACCAGTAATGCTGAAGAAGCTCAAGTTGAACAGTTCTATGAAGACCTACAAGACCTTCTAGAACTAACATCCAAAAAAGATGTCCTTTTCATTATAGGGGACTGGAATGCAAAAGTAGGAAGTCAAGAAACACCTGGAGTAACAGGCAAATTTGGCCTTGGAATAGGGAATGAAGCAGGGCAAAGGTTGATGGAGTTCTGCTAAGAGAACGCACTGGTCATAGCAAACACCCTCTTCCAACAACACAAGAGAAGACTCTATACATGGACATCACCAGATGGTCAACACCGAAATCAGACTGATTATATTCTTTGCAGCCAAAGGTGGAGAAGCTCTATACAGTCAGCAAAAACAAGACTGGGAGCTGACTGTGGCTCAGATCATGAACTTCTTATTACCAAATTCAGACTGAAATTGAAGAAAGTGGAGAAAACCACTAGACCATTCAGGTATGACCTAAATCAAATCCCTTATGACTATACAGTGGAAGTGAGAGATAGATTTAAGAGACTAGATCTGATAGACAGAGTGCCTGATGAACTATGGATGGAGGCTCATAACATTGTACAGGAGACAGGAATCAAGACCATCCCCAAGAAAAAGAAAGGCAAAAACGCAAAATGGCTGTCTGAGGAGGCCTTACAAATAGCTGTGAAAAGAAGAGAAGCGAAAAGCAAAGGAGAAAAGGAAAGATATACCCATTTGAATGCAGAGTTCCAAAGAATAGCAAGGAGAGATGAGAAAGCCTTCCTCAGTGATCAATGCAAAGAAATAGAGGAAAACAATAGAATGGGAAAGACTAGAGATCTCTTCAAGAAAATTACAGATACCAAGGGAAAATTTCATGCAAAGATGGGCTCTATAAAGGACAGAAATGGTATGGACCTAACAGAAGCAGAGATATTAAGAAGATGGCAAGAATACACAGAAGAACTGTACAAAAAAGATCTTCACGACCCAGATAATCACAATGGTGTGATCACTGGCCTAGAGCCAGACATCCTGGAATGTGAAGTCAAGTGGGCCTTAGAAAGCATCACTACGAACAAAGCTAGTGGAGGTGATGGAATTCCAGTGGAGCTATTTCAAATCCTGAAAGATGATGCTGTGAAAGTGCTGCACTCAATATGCCAGCAAATTTGGAAAACTCAGCAGTGGCCACAGGACTGGAAAAGGTCCGTTTTCATTCCAATCCCAAAGAAAGGCAATGCCAAAGAATGCTCAAACTACCACACAATTGCACTCATCTCACACACTAGTAAAGTAATGCTCAAAATTCTCCAAGCCAGGCTTCAGCAATACGTGAACTGTGAACTTTCAGATGTTCAAGCTGGTTTTAGAAAAGGCAGAGGAATGAGATCAAATTGCCAACATCTGCTGGATCATGGAAAAAGCAAGAGAGTTCCAGAAAAACATCTATTTCTGCTTTATTGACTATGCCAAAGCCTTTGACTGTGTGGATCACAATAAACTTGAAAATTCTTCAAGAGATGGGAATACCAGACCACCTGACCTGCCTCTTGAGAAACCTATATGCAGGTCAGGAAGCAACAGTTAGAACTGGACATGGAAAAACAGACTGGTTCCAAATAGGAAAAGGAGTACATCAAGGCTGTGTATTGTCACCCTGCTTATTTAACTTATATGCAGAGTACATCATGAGAAACGCTGGACTGGAAGAAACACAAGCTGGAATCAAGATTGCAGGGAGAAATATCAATAACCTCAGAGATGCAGATGACACCACCCTTATGGCAGAAAGTGAAGAAGAACTAAAGAGCCTCTTGATGAAAGGGAAAGAGGAGAGTGAAAAAGTTGGTAAATCTCAACATTCAGAAAACGAAGATCATAACATCTGGTCCCATCACTTCATGGCAAATAGATGGGGAAACAGTAGACACAGTGTCAGACTTTATCTTTCTGGGCTCCAAAATCACTGCAGATGGTGATTGCAGCCATGAAATTAAAAGACGGTTACTCCTTGGAAGGAAAGTTATGACCAACCTATACAGCATATTAAAAACCAGAGAGATTACTTTGCCAACAAAGATTACTTTGTCCGTCTAGTCAAGGCTGTGGTTTTTCCAGTGGTCATGTATGGATGTAAGAGTTGGACTATAAAGAAGGCTGTGCACCAAAGAATTGATGCTTTTGAACTGTGGTGTTGGAGAAGACTCTTGAGAGTCCCTTGGACTGCAAGGAGATCCAACAAAGTCCATCCTAAAGGAGATCAGTCCTGGGTGTTCATTGGAGGGACTGATGCTGAAGCTGAAACTCCAGTACTTTGGCCACCTGATGCGAAGAGCTGACTCATTTGAAAAGATCCTGATGCTGGGAAAGATTGAGGGCAGTAGGAGAAGGGGACAACAGAGGATGAGATGGTTGGATCTCATCGGCATCACCGCCTCCATGGACATGGGTTTGGGTGGAGTCCAGCAGTTGGTGATGGACAGGGAGGCCTGGCATGCTGCGGTTCATGGGGTCACAAAGAGTCAGACACGACTGAGCAACTAAAGTGAACTGAGTCTGCATATAAGTTAAATAAACAGGGTGACGATATACAGCCTTGACGTACTCCTTTCCCAATTTTGAGTCAGTCTGTTGTTCCATATCTGGTTCTGTTGCTTCTTGACCTGCATACAGGTTTCTCAGGAGGCAGGTTAGGTGGTCTGGTATTCCCATCTCTTCAAGAATTTTCCATAGTTTGTTGTGCTGTACACAGTCTAAGGCTTTAGTGTAAAGAAGCAGAAATAGATGTTTTCAACTCCACAGATAGGTGAAACATACAGCATTAACCTTTCTGTGTCTGGTTTATTTCACTTAGTGTAATGTCCTCCAGGTTTACCCGCATTTGTTGCAATGACAGACTTTGTGGTGAAATAATATTCCAGTGTGCGTGTGTGTGCGCGCGTGTGAAATGTTCTTTCCCATTCATCCATCAGTGGACCCCTTCTGTTGTTTCCATGGTTGGCTATCGCGAATAATGCTGCAAAGAACCTGAGAATGCAGAGAGCCCTTTAACACATTGATTTCAATCTCTTTGGATATAGATACCAGGCGTGGGATTTCTGCATCATATGGTAGTTCTATTTTTAATTGTTTGAGGAACCCCCATACTGATTTCCATAGCGGCTGTAGCAATTTACATTTCCAGCAACAGTGCACAAGGGTTCCCTTTTCTCCACAACCTCACCAATATTTATCTCTTGTCTTGGTGAGAGTAGCCATCGTCATAGGTGTGAAATGCTATCTCATTGTGGTTTTGATTTGCATTTCCCTGCTGATTAGTAATGCTGAACACCTTTTCATGTACCTGTTGGCCATTTGTATTTCTTCCTTGGAAATATGTCTACTCAGGTCCCTTGCCTGTTTTTTTCATCAGGTTGCTTCTTTGCTATTAAGTTGATTGAGTTCCTTACATATTTTGGATGTTAACCCCTTATCAGATAAATGGTTGGCGAATATTTTCTCCCATTTCATAGATTATTTTCATTTTGTTGATTCCTTTACTGTGACACTGAACAGATATTTTCATAATGTTGCTTTTACCAATAGTCTGCAGGCTCGTGTGGTAGTCACCATTCTTCCGTGAAGCAGGTATTAGCATGTCTGTTGTATATGCCCAGCCCACGGTAGTTAAATGTGTGAGTACCAACAGGGATCCAGCTCTCTAATCTTATGCTTCAGCCAGAGTGAGTCAGACACAGAGGCTTTCTTAACCCACTCCGGCCAGAGATGGGTAGGAAGACATTCTCAGGCAGGACACAGTGACGAGGGTCTCCCTGGACTGTCACAGCCTGATTGGGCCTCCAAAGCTCTCAGCAACCTGGGCAAAAGTGGCTCTTCCCATACTGCCATCTCCGCAGCCCCTAGCCCTCCCTGGCCCCACCCTCAGGCAGGCAACCAGGCTGGTGCTGAGCGAAGGACCCAGGGACGCTCCTCCTCAAGTTCCCTGAGCTCTCCTGGCTCCCATGTCAGTCTGATGCCTGGGCCCAGCAAGAGTGTCCTTAGAGGGCCAGGAAGCAGAAGAAACAGGAAGATCTGGGCTCCAGGCCAGGCCCTGCTGTAGTACTGAATCTCTTCCATAGACGTCTTTTCCTCCTCCAATCCTAATTCCATCATTCAGGCTCCTGTCCTGGTTTCTGCAGGGTATGGCACTAATTCAGCGGAAACTGAACTCTCCTCTTGGTTGCAGTGAACGTTTGCCCATCCTTCCATCCTAGCACCTGTCTCTCTGCCTTGTTGGGAGTTTTTCTTTTCCCTTCCAGACTGTGAGCTCCTGGAAGCAGAGTCCAGGGCATGCAGTAGGCGCTCAGCAAATGCTTGCTGAACAGATTCTTCTTTACTTGGCCCCTGTTCTGGTGCTTCAGATTCTTGTTTCAATTTGCCAACTGTATGGAGACTGACTTCTCAGGCCCTCCGTTGTCCCTCATCTATAAAACAGAACCTGTGGGGAGGCATGAAAGCAATCTTTAGATGGATGGCAGACTTATCAACTGCTTTTGGCATTAGGAAGGGTTAATTCCAGGTCCTGCCATTAGGTGTGTGACCAAGGACAATCCCTGGACTTCTCTGGGCTTCTCAACTTGCACTGTATAGTCATCTTCCACTTGGACTATGCAGTAGCCTTTTCAAATGACTCCCCACCTACAGCAGGGAGTCCTGGCTCGCCACCCTCACTCACGTGATCTTCTCAAGACTCAAAGGTTCATATAAGCTTCTTGTTTAAAACCCTTGACTGGGTCTCCATTCCTTCAGCTCCAGTTCCCCATTTCTGACCTTTGACAACACACTCCTCAATCTGGTCCTGACTTATTGTCAGGGCTTAACCCTGTCACCTTATCACACCTTCTCTGCTTTGGTTGCACTGATTCTAATATTTCAAGGAACTACCACGCTCTTTCATGTCTTCTTTTCACTTGCCTGGAATTCTCTTAGTCTGGAATACTTTTTGTATCTTCCGCAAATTCTACTTCAAGATTCAGCTCAAATGACTCTTCTTTTGTGAAGTTGTTTCTGATGGCATCCCTTCTGGGGATTAAAGCACTTCTTTTTATAGAATTGTATTCCATTTTGACTAATTTCTCATGACCAGTGTAGGTCTCAGACTCTTATACTAGTGGCAGGGCTTGACTGCTCACAGGGGAACCCAAGAGGAAGGGGCTGGAGGGGTGGAGGAAAGAAGTGGAGGCTGGAGGCTTTCGGGAGACAGCGATAGCACAGGAAGATGGTGAGACATTTCCTGATCCCGGGCAACCAAGTGTAAGATCAAAGGGGATGGGGAGAGCACGTGTGGGCACAGACCCACTGTCCCGTCCCCAGGCAAACCCCCATTCTAGACGTCTTGAGACAGGAAGTCCCTTGCATTATAGTTCAGTTCTCATTAGCAAGGTCACCCTCTTGCTAGCTAGGCTTCTGCCGTCTCTATCCAACAACTGCTCACATCTGAGGTGGTCAGTGTGTATTTCTGGGGGTGGCCAAGGACCTCCTAACCTGCCAGCCTCGTCACAGCACTGACGCAGGTTCTCAGCATCCAAGGGCGTCACTGAGAACAGCACAACTGCTCAGAAAAACACCAGAGGTAAAAAGGACTTCCCCTTGTGCGTGATGTGTGGGTTCAAATGTACACATTTAGCTTCTAAGAGCAAAGACAAGACTTCACTGGGGGATGGGAGATGGGCTAAGTGTGGCCAATAAGCCCACAGCCATTCACTGTCAAAATCTCACATGCTTTCCCAGAAAGTCCGAGGGAGAGCTAGGGTGCTGCTTTCTCCTCTGGAACAGAGTTAATCCATGGGGCCAGCTGCTTACAGGCTTGGGTGCCAGTGGTGGCTACGTCCTTACTCCGTGAAAAGACCTTGGGCAAGTTACTTTGCAAAGCTCGTGGCTTCATATATCAAGAGGGGCCCTTCCAACTCAGCATCACGTTATCCTTGGACTATTTCTTTTAGATCCAGTAGCATATTCTTTTCTGGTTTCTCAAAGTATAGAACAAGGGCGAAGGCAGAGAGAGAAGAGGAGAGTGTAAGGCAGGTTCCATGAATTCTCACGTTTCCACTGCCACCGCATGCTCAGCCCCAGGGAAGACCCAATTCACACAGGGGCTGGAGGCGTGGAGGAAACGAGAGGTGGAGGGTGGAGGCTTTGGGGAGACAGTGGTGACAGAGGAAGACGGTGGGTGTGGCACTTCCAGGCCAGGTCTCTTAGGTAAACGAGAGAGTTGGGAAGGGAGAGCTGGCGGGTAGAAGGAAGATTGGGCACCCCTCCCAGGCTGGGTCAGGTCCTCTGAATGGAACTGACACCCATGTTCAGAGGTGGACTGCAGGGAGTCCTTGGGCCCCAGTCAGGAATGGGGGAGGCAAGGAGTCACCAAGCCCCACCTTGAGGTGCCAGGGGAGCCACCAGAGCGCAGAGATCGGGACACTGCGGACTCCCACCTGCACGAGGCACCATGTGGTGATGGGGGGCTCAGCGCGAGGGCAGCCAAGGCTGCACCTGGGAGGGGCCCTGGTGGCAGCGGAGGCGGGAGTTACAGCACTGTGGCTGGGCTTGGGTATCTGCAGGATTTTCAATCAGGAAGCTTTGCAGCCACCGAGGGAGCCAGCACACCAGCTCTTGCCTCCCCCTCCTCCCTCCAGCTGTGGCACCTCTGAGGCAGGGTCCCTCTTCCTGTGCCCTGGGGCCTCTGCCCACGTGGGTCTTCCCTATCCCACCTTTTCGAGTTCATCCTGCCCAGCCTTTTAGCTCAGGGCAGCTATCATCTCCCTCTGATGCTCTCTCTGAAGCCCACCCAGGGTTTCTTGCCCCAACATGTTCTCTATCCCTTCCTGGCTCCCAATAGTAACTGGCTTCATTGTCAGTTGTTTTATTTGAACCCCTCACTGAACAAGCTCGCTAAGGACTGGAATAGACCCTTATTCCCTTCTGTACGCTCAGCTCTGGGAATTGCCTGGCCCATAGGAAGGGCTGTTAACCCCGCTGGGTGAAGAGTGGGTTGTTGGAGAGGCAGGGCTCCACTTTCGGTTCCACCTTAGGGAGAATATGGTATCTGTACCCTCCCGCACTTGACAGCCCTTGAAGTTATCTGGTGATGGCTATCAAATTCCACCCTCGAGAGCATTCCAGACATAATAATCCAGTGCCTTCCACACTGTCTCCAGGGCCCCGGCTTCCCATCCCCTCTTCACTGTGCTCTCTCCTCTGACGGCTCCAGAATTTGTCAGGATCCCTTTATGAATAAGGCAACCAGACTGGGACAAATGCTTTCACTCATCCAAAATTTATAGAAACTGGGCAGTAGCTATCACTGCAATAGCAATCAGTAGCTAAGCCAGAAATGGGATCCAGGTTTTCCCATCCCTAAATTAGCCACACAGCACCTTACTAATGTTAGCACTGGATTCGTAACCTGAACTGGGTCAATTTTGCACCTGTCTGCTCAGTCTCCTGCCCTGACAGCCCTCACCTCAGTGTGAGACAAAGCCAGAGCTATAGCAAGGCCAGCAGTAGGTCCTGCCGGGAGTCAGGGCAGCAGCTAGTGGAGGAAAGGAGGGGAGAGAACAGATGAGGAAAAAAGTGGCCCCTCAGAACAGACTGATTCATTTAACAAGATTTTTTTTTTGAGAACCTAGCTTCCTGGAGCTTATATTTTAGCAGACAAGAAGGACAAAGTAAAGACATATATTACAAAGCATATATTAAAAGGTGATCAGCTTCTTACCCCAGGGGTTCTTACCACTGATGAGCAGATTACAACTTTAAATACAGTGGTCACATCCATGGAATTCTCCAGATCAAAATACTGGAGTGGGTAGCCTTTCCCTTCTGCAGGGAATCTTCCCAACCAGGAATTGAACCCAGGTCTGCTGCATTGCAGGTGAATTCTTTACCAGCTGAGCCACAATGGAAGCCCAAGAATACTGGAGTGGGTAGCCTTTCCCTTCTCTGGTGCATCTTCCCAACCCAGGAATTGAATCGGGGTCACATGCATTGCAGGTGGATTCTTTACCAACTGAGCTATCAGGGAAGCCCTGGCCTAACTAAAGAAGACGCAGAACAAGACCTGGAGGACAGAGGGAGTTGGAGGAGTGGCACTGACACGGGGCAAACAGGGGGACACAAAGCTGGTTTTATTTCATACATCCTACAAACCACACTGTATGACACAGCTCTAGCTTGTTAAGAATTAGAAATTAAACAGAATAATGACTGTTGGCTATTTTGACTAAACCTGTACATATACAGATCTGTACACATATACAGGCACATAGATACATACATTTTGATCTCAGGGTGATAGGATAAAACGGCTTTTGAAGCTGGCTTTTGAAGATTTCACGACCCACTGCTTAAGGCAAAGGAGGGATGACTTCGCGAGAGATGGCAGGAATCATGAGTACCATGTCCCATGGCCTATTTTCTTATTCATGAGGAGAGGTTTTCTGGAAACATGTTAACACTCTGGGTACAAACTTTGTAACTAGTAGCATATGCAATACACACAGAAAGTCAGCACACAGTGGATTAGTAATAATGAAATCTAATGAATAAACAGATAAGTGATATATTTAAATGATACATGGCTATATATGGCCCTTATCAGTATATGTTAAAAAGCAAGCTTCAGTACTACAGAGGGAGAAAATACTTATCAAATTTATAATTTTCACTTCCATTTAAATGTTTCCAGGGTCCACTGTTAATAGTGTCTACATACTCACATTAGTAACTGCTCTTTGAAATGCATCCACTGTGACTGGGATCTACTGGCCTGCATCTCTTTTCTGGGATTAGATAGGTACCTTCATAAATAATATTTGGTGACAGCAAAGGCAAAGGAAAAAAAATGGTCAATAAGTTGCTATCTCTGGGGAAGATGGTATACTGAGTCCTTTATCTCCCTTCCGCCTTTCTTTCTCTCCTTTCCTAAAGGAGGTTCATATAGATACATCTTTCCACTGCCCCTCAAATCATTTCATTACCTTTTCTGATGTTCAAATGTGGGTCCAGTCTGGTCACCAAATGGAAAAACTGCCGAGAGGATCAATAATGAGCCACTCACATATGGTATGCACTAATAAAAATTTAATATCATAAAACAAATCAGAAAACAGCAAAAACATCTTTTTTAACCATTCACAATTAAAGTGGAAAGAGACAAAAATTATAAGGCAGCCATCCGTGGAATGATTTCATGTTTACAAAGGATCCAGAAAAAGGGGACATTTAAAATCACCATTTAGGCTACCAAACCAGGGGGACTGCAGTGTTAGCCCATGAGATTTCTCACTTAGTAGAAGATGCTATGAGAAAACAGATCAAAGTCAACCTCCTTGTGTTAGGCTGAGCATATCTAGAAAATTCCTAATGCCTGTCGAGCCCTTTCATGCAAGTCATACATTTCCCTCAGGTCTTCTCAGGTGAATCTAGACGTCTCAGGTACAAAGGGGCTACATGACTGGTTTTAATTTCATAGCATCTCAAACAGTGCTCTTTGGGTAATGTGGACCATTCTGTGTTGAGCAAAAAATCCTGTAATGCAAGGAGGGTACCCCTGTGGAACACTATTAGAGGGTTCTCACCTTGCCCTACAGCAGTTCTGGATAAATCTGGTCATTCTCAGTCTCCCATGGGGCTCAGGGGCCCCAAAGGCAGGAACATGCTTTGGGGGCTTGTGCTGTTGACATACACACAGTTCCCATGTTCAGTACCTGGCTACCACGTATCTGAGGGGCTGGCATGTCCTCCTAGTTCTAATCCTTGAAAAAGAGGAAAAACCAGGCAGTGACACTTAAAAGCAGGCCAGTAAAAAACACCATTACATTTTCTTCTTTCTACAAAGAACTGACCACTCAAAACAGCCACCTCTCTCATTTTTCTAATGATTCAAAATATAGGAACAGATTTGGCTGTTTTGAATAGGGAAATAAAAAGGTGAAGAGGGAAAGGGACAACACAGAGCCTCTGGTGGTGTTTCAACACTCTGCACTCCAGGGCAGAATTCACCTGAAGAACTGAAATCTGGCAACAGCGTGCACAGGAAAGCCATCATACCTGGAAGATGGCTGCTTTGGGGATACGGCAACTGACAAAAGCAATTCACTGGCGAACAAATGAAGGGAATGGATGAGTATAATTTTCACTTTAATTTGCCATTTAAGACAGCACTCAACATCTGAAGAAAGTCTATCTGTACCAAGGAAAGGGAGTCAAATTGTAATTAAGATTAACTTTGGTTATGAAGAAGGAAGGACAATGCTTTTCATCATCAATTGCATCTCTTTGGTAGCCAATAATTCCATCTGTAATCACAGCAGCGACTGAAGTATTGCCAAGGTTTCCAAACGCGTGAGAGCATTAAGGCATCCACATCTAAGGAGGCAGTTTTCAACAAGAGGAAAATGGAGCTGAAATGTGCCCGTAAGTGACCATCAGTGTGGCCTCTCCTGGGACACTGCCCACATAAGTTCTCCCCCGCCCCCCACAAATGAAGGAGGCCCCTGCCACGCCGCTCAGTACCCTGCTGCCTGGAGATGCGTTAGAGCCCTGTACGATTAGTATGGCTATTTCTGCCTGCTGACCAGGAGGGAAATGAGTGGTTCCTGGGGTAGCAGTTTTAAAATCTTGGACAGCCCACAGCTCTTGAGAGCTGATAGGCCTTGAAAGGTTTGCTTGTTAATGTGGGGTCCAGAGGGGACAACCAATTTGGAGGTTGGTTCTGCCCTTGCCAGAGTTCAAGGCCCTACCCGGCAAGATATTCTAGCCCAACTTTTAAGTGTGATGGCAAGGCACTGCAGAAAGAGGCTTTGGCCAGCAGAACAAATTTCAGATCATTGCACAACAATATGATAGAAAAGTGCCACTATTCAAACCAGACCAGACACTAAAATGAGCTATTTATTTAACAAAGTACATTTCCAGGGAGAATCAAGGCAACCATGTCATTTTGAAGGACTGGGTGAAACCCCATGACTCTCTGAAGTCCCAGCTGTTAGCAGGAAAGTCACCTAGACTTTCCTGCTGCACCTTCTGTTGGTTTTTATGCTGTTCTCAACGGTTCCCAGCCACTATCCAAAACCAGATCCTGTTTATGCTACTTTGGTCTAGCCAGCAGAGGGCTCACAAGTTCTCTTTCCACAGCTGCTGACCCAGTGACACATCTAGGAAGAAATACAGAAATCCTGGGCATGCTGGTCTATGCATTATACAAAATGTTTCAAAAACTCCTAAATCCAACGCCCTGACAAAAATAGTCTTGGTTCCCACTTTATGAAATGTGTTTTGAAATGGTACAGAAAATCAAAATAAATTAACAATATAATATTATACACTTATTTGATAACACAAGGTTAACAGGGATTTTTGGCAAATATGGGCAAATTATCCTAGTTTGCTTACTATTTTTAATATCTCAATTGTTTAAATTACCAGAATATCAGTGATTGTATCATCTCACATACGAGGAAGTTGACATTTTAAGGGCTTAACAAAGCTGCAATTGACACAAAGGTAACTTCATTGAAAGGAACAGAGGACAGAAACAATATTATCTGTATCATCACAGTTCCAAGAAGAGGCTGTCCTGATGAGAACTTAACTCACACAAATATTAGCATCACCACCAGCAGTAAGCAGCAAATTGTAGGGAGGAAGGGCTAGAGGGAAAAGTTAGGAATAAAATACAGAAAAGATGAAGAGACAAAAGACATGATTTTAATAAGCTTTAAATCAACAGGCAAACACCTCCCATTTGTGATATATCTTGACTTTCTTCCCTGCTACAGGTGCTTGCGTGATGCTGACCTGGCAGTCCCGAAGGGGCACTGAGTATTTTGCCAGAGGGACTGCTGGTCTACCAAGATAAATACTTAAGAGACAAAAAAAGGACAAGTAGGTTTGGGAGATCTTTCTTCTAAAAAGGTTACTACAAAGATGTCAGTAACTGTTCAAATTCACTTAAAATTTAACACCCCTTAATTTCCAAAGATACTTTGGGATCTGACTGTTCTTAGAACACAGAAGGGAAGCCTAGGTTGGTCTGAACCTACTAGAACTTGGCTCCTCTATACAAACGAGGACTTGAAAAGAAATGTTTTATAAAACGCGTCACCTCTTTAAAGCTAGTCCACCTCTGCTGCCCCACCTGATGGAAGGCAAGCTCTCTGTCAAGAGGCGCGTGCTCAAGGGGGTGTTTCAGTCCCCCAGATGTCCCCACTTCACCGGATCTCTCAAGTGTAAAGTCAGTTTTCAATGTGTCTTGCCATCATTTTCTCGACTCTAGCCCCAGATGAACTACTTATCTTTAGCATCTAACACAATGGGCATCATGACCTTCATTCAAGGCAAGTGGCATAGATGCTAAAGCACCAGTCGTACACGGTGAGAACCATGTTAAAAAATCAATGGATACAGTGGCAGAGCCTCTAAACTAAGAGATTTAGCTTAATTACAGAATACTGTACTTTCATAATTATTTCATTATGAGTAGGAAGTTCTCCACTTTTCCTTAAAACTAAATTCCATCTTCCCTGAGAATAGGGTTAAGGGAAACACCAAAACTCAGAATGCCAAGGGCCCTTGAAAAGACAACACAACGGAATGTCTGTATCCTTCGCAGTGTGCTGTTTCTACTTGAAAGCTTTCCATTACTCCAGGTTTTCTTCTCACCTCCCTCTGGACTCTTTAGGAATACAGGTGGAGATGGGCAAGGCGAGACAAGAGGCTGAGGAAGTGAGTGTCTGTCATGTGCCGGCTGTTCTCACTGAATGGCGAACGGCCGTGGACCGAGGCTGGACCCTCACCAGTTAATGCTGATGTCCTATTGACAGAACGAGGGGGATGAGGCAACCCAGAACCAGGGCTGCCACCTCCAGGCGGCTGAGGCCTCTCCCTCCAGCGGGGTCGGGTTTGTGGCTGTGCCCCACTCCGCCCACCTCAGGGAGGACATGAACTGTGGCCACATAAAGAAAGGTCCCGGCAGAGAAAAGCATGGCCACTCCAGTGGCATTGACCTCTGAAAGGGCTTCTTTACTGCTCTGTGAAGAGAGAGAGAGAGAGAAGAAAATTAAGTCAAGTAACATGCAGAGTCAGAAAGAATAATAATAAAAAAAGCACCCAATATTCATAACTGGTGTGATTTGGGAAGTGGGGACACCTTGAGATCAGAACAATTTTGTTATTTATGGGAAGCTTCCAAATAAGGGTTTAAGACTACCGGCCATGTGTGCATGCGTGCTCAGTCGCTTTAGTCACGTCCGACTCTTTGTGATCTATGGACTGTAGCCTGCCAGGTTCCTCTGTCCATGGGTTTCTTCAGACAAGAATACTGGAATGGATTGCCATGCCCTCCTCCAGAGGAATCTTCCCAACCCAAGGACCGAACCTGCATCTCCTGAATTGCAGGCGGATTCTTTACCCACTGAGCCACTTGGGATTACTTTTACAAACAAACTTCAAGATTATTAAGATGGAATCAACAGCATTAATGCAGATATCAAATTTCATACATTCATTTGTTCTACCAATATTAACAAACCTCCCATATGCA
This sequence comes from Bos taurus, assembly GCF_002263795.3. NCBI lineage: Eukaryota > Metazoa > Chordata > Mammalia > Artiodactyla > Bovidae > Bos > Bos taurus. The sequence continues at coordinate 81,226,140 of NC_037337.1, read as the reverse complement.
CCAGGCTCTGGGCCAGGGCCTGAGATACAGTGATAACTGAAATGTAGTACCTGCCCTCACAGAGCCTAGAAATATCTCAAAAGCTAATCTTTACACAATTAATTTCCATCTTTTTTTAAAATTAAAAATGTGGCCCTAGAGACTAAGACAAGTAACTGAAAATTTAAGAACATGCCATAAACGTAACCTGTAACTCTGTGCCTCCAAAATTATCATATCTTTTTGCCAAAAGTTCTAGAAACGTACATTGATCAGTGAAGTGATAAACAGGATAATATTTAAAAGGGAACTATGTATTATTACTCATTGACTAAAAGAAGATAGAGCTCTTCAGGTGAACAATGAGGTGTTAGCAATCCAGATCAGCTAAGCCTTGACTGACAGGAACTTAACCATTCTTTAACCATTTCATTTCTCATGTTCCTTTCAATGCAAGCTTTTCTATATCAAATACGAACTGAATAACACTCAAAAGAATCAGTGATCTTCAGAGAGTGTGGGGGAAAGCCCTAAGTTGCTTTGGTTCTAAGATTTTCCTCTGTCGCCTGCCAATTGATATTTAAGTAAAACGGGAAGGGTTGTTGGTAAGAACTGCAGCCCTAGTGGACAGAATAATAAGGCACGGGAAGGTCTAACTGGAGCAACAGAGTAGAATGCCTGGGGTCTGATGTGACAAACGACACACGCCACTTCAGGACTGGAGGTACGATCAGTGTAACAACGAAGACCTGGGGACTTGCTATGAGAGCCGGGAGCAGAAGAATCCGAGTCTGAGCTGAATACAGAGATCTCTGCTCATCCGTTACTGCTCTTAAAGCTGCGGCAAGCTTGTTACTCACACTTCCTGTGCTCACTGAAACATTACATCCATACTGTTGTGACTTATTACATACCAGTTAAATATAACCAGCATGTCTGATGAGCTTTAAATTGGATTATTTTAAAGATCACGTATTTGTGCAAATATTTTTGGAACTGATGGGAAAGAAGTTTTTTAATTAAATGAATAAGAAAATGTTCTAAATTTATGCAGAGGATTGACTTAGAATTAAGATGTACACTTTGTACAGTACAGGCTTCTAAGCTGAATTTTCTTTTTAGCTTGAGGCAGTAATTTAATTGAAAACTCAACATAAGAGACCATAAGTTTTGGTAATCACAGGGAGTTCGACACTTGTCCGGGTAACCTTGAGTCAGACTCACCTTACTTAGTCCTAAGTAAGTCACCATGGACATGACTGGTGCTGCCAGTGCGAAGACGAGTAAGTGCTTTCTGATGCGATTCCGCTCGAGGCCCGCATGCATTAAGAAGGAAACTAACCCAAAAGCAGCTGGTGCCTGGAAAAGAAAAACCATCCCTTATTAGTCTAGAAATCTGGATTGCTTCTACATGATGAAGTACATGTCATCTGACTAAATTCTTATCATACAAGAAAACCAAGTATAACCAACACTAAGTCTGGGCTCTGCCTTTTAAGAATTAATGTTCTAAGCTAGAAAATGTCCCATTTGTGTGTGTGTGAGTCTATGTGAAATAGTCAAGTATAAGAAAGGAAAAATATTTATGAACAAAAATTACCATGAAATACAGAAATCTGTAGAGGACTTAACAGTTTGTGTATATGCCATAAAAAAATAAAATCTCTTCAACTTACAAGTTTAAGAAAATGGTAGCAAAAGACCCAGTTTTAAACAGATTTATTAAATTCTCTAAGGTGAACAGCAGTTAAGAAAATAACCACAAAAACATTTGCATTCCAGAAAAACACAAAGACCAAAGAGAAAATTTTAATTACAGGTGCAGTCCATAACAAATCTTACACCAAAATTTTGCTTACCTTATGTAGCATTATTGCCACAAACACAATTAACTGGACACTAGTTTGTGAAGTAGAAGCTGCTGCTCCCAAAGCAACACCGTCAGCTGAATTTGGAAAAAATGAAACATAAAACACTATAAATAACAACTATAATAGTGTGGTGGGTGCGTGTGTGGGCTTCAGAGTTAGATAGAGCTGGACGAGGCTCTGAGAAGGTTACTTAAGCTTTCTGAACCTTAGCCTTCTCATTTCTAAAATGGGTTCAATAAAGTACATATTCTCAAGGTTTTCATGAGGTAACATGTGAGGAGCTTAGCACAGGTGCTATTTGATATTTAATATGCCAGTTATTGTTGCTATTGTTGAAAAAGTATGACATTCAAAAATCTGACTAATCAGTTAAACTGCAATAATAGAAAAAGCAAGAAATTTCAAAGGAGGCATCTCTGCATCTTGCAGGTGAAAAAACAAAGACACCACGACTCGGCATAGATGATTTGTATGTAATGAGTAAGCACTGGCTGAATGGGTGAATCTTCTGTTAGAAAAGCGCATCACCATGAAGCCCAGGTAACAGGTCACCTTGCACGTGCTTCTGTCACTTACAGACCCCTACAGCTGGGACTGGCTGTGGTTATGGTTCAAAGGTGCTCCCAGTCAGCACGGCTGAGACTTCTGACGCCCTACAGCCCACCCCTGCCTCAACTGGCATTCTGGGTAGATAACAGGCACAGGGCTATTCAGTACAGAAGTGTGTGAGATGAGGTCCTAGGGAAAAGGTCAGCAAACCTCTCTTAAAGGGCCAGATAGGAAATATTTTAGCCTTTGTGAGCCATTTGGTCTCTTGCAACTACTCAACTCTACCATTGTTGTGTGAAAGTAGCCACAGATTATACGTAAACAAGTGGCCATGGCTGTATTCACTTATGGACACGGAGATTTGAATTTCATGTAATTTTCATGTGCCATGAATTATTCTTTTTCATCTGATAAGAAATATAAAAACCATCCTTAGCTTACAATCCCCTGACACTGCGTACACTGGGGTTCATACTTCTGTTGGAGGACTTCATTAAACAACCCCTTCTCCAAAAGGTCAGCCCAAGAGTATTTCCTGTGGATGGTACCTGTGTGACAGAAAAAGGGGTTCCCCTGCAATCTGAACCCACCTGCAGCATGGACGACCAGACCCAGCGTGGTGGTGATTTTGGAATTGCTGGGCCTTGCTGTTTCTGGATCTGAAGTAAAAAATAGGCAAGTCAGCCGTGAAGCAACAGGAAACAGAAGCTAGTAGGACATTCACCTGGAGGTGGAAGAATTCTTTGAAAGCTGTTTTAAGTAGACTATTATTATCTTCCTTACTATTGTCTTTTTCCTTTTGCTTCAAACACTTAGAAATTTCTCCTGTCCTGAAGAGACGGGCAGATGGGAACTCTTCATTTGACCCAGCCTTCCCTGAACGGGCAAGAGGTCACCCTAGCTGCCTCACACCCCTTGCCACTCCAGCTCTCCAAGGAGCCTGCTCTGCGGCCTCTGGCCACTTCTCTCTAGACCAGTCTCATTGTCATTGCCTCCCCCTGCCCCTTCCTCAGCCTCCTGCAACTTTATCTTTATTCCAACATCAAAACGTCTGTTACATTTGCCTTTCTCCATTTTACTGCCACCATCCTAACCTAAATTTTCATCAACCCAAACAACCCCTTCTCCAACCCCTAAACTAGCAGTAGATCTGGATGTCTCCTCTTACTCTCATCTCTCCCTAACCAAATTCATCTGACACATCCTTGTCAGAATCATCTTCCTAACTCACCACTCTTTTGAGGGGTCAGTTAACACATTAAGAATCTGCTACTTTTCAAATTCAATCCAAACTGCTCTATTAAGTAGGTTCTTGAGCTCTACATCAACTGATACATTGTATTTCTCACTGTCCAGTCCAGTTAAACCAATTTCTTAACACCCTGTCCAACGTTTTGCCATATTTGCCTTATCATCTGTACTTAGGCTCTCTTGTTCTCTCTCCACACCACACACAGACATTTCCTTTCCTGGAACCATTTAAGAGTATACTGCACTTTATACTACTCGTTAACTCTTTATCCTTAGATCCTTCAGTGTGTATTTCTAATGGGAAAGGATATTTTCTTACATAATCACCGTAAAGTTATCAAATTCAGTAAATACCAGAGATTTTTTTCTACTTGCTTGCATATTTCACTTATGTCAATTGCCCAAGAATGACTTTCAGAACATTCTTCCTTTCCCAAGAAGAATCCAGTCTAAGACTGCATGTTATACTTAGCTGTAACTATCTATTTGCTGCTGCTGCTGCTAAGTCGCTTCAGTCGTGTCCGACTCTGTGCGACCCCATAGACGGCAGCCCACTAGGCTCCTCTGTCCCTGGGATTCTCCAGGCAAGAATACTGGAGTGGGTTGCCATTTCCTTCTCCAATGCATGAAAGTGAAAAGGGAAAGGGAAGTCGCTCAGTCGTGTCTGACTCTTCGCGACCCCATGGACTGCAGCCCACCAGGCTCCTCTGTCCATGTAATAACCATCAAAACAAAAACCCAAATCAACTGGATGTTCAACTTGACAATCTGTTGCCTGTTAAAGCCCATCTCAGAATTTAATGTTCTTAGTCAAGCTATTCAACAATAGCTATTATACTAATGTCCTAAACAATTAAATTTAACTCTAACTTGCTTATAATTTAAATATATTATATCATTATTTAATACATTGATAGAGAAGACATCCTTTATCACAAACTTGTTTTTAATGTTTTAGTAACTATATTTCAATAAAATTGATTTTCTCTGTAGTCCTATGAACTATGTTTTATGCATTTAAAAACATTATTTATCCCAATGAAAGGTCCACAGGCTTTAGACTGCTTAAAGGCTCCATGGCAGAAAAAGGGTTAAGAACTTCTGCCCTAGACCTCCATCAAATGAAACAGCTTTAAGATAATTGGTAGTAACCCAATAAACACTCTCTTGTGCCACATGTCACAACCCACTAGCTTCCTCAAATGAACAACATGTTCACCAGAACCTAAGACAAGAGTTTTAGTACTAAATATGGCCATTGATACATACTGAATCATTCAATCATTTATGATCACCTAAAATGCAAACTTTTTGGACTTCCCAGAAAACCTTGGGGCCACTTACCGTCAGTAGAATGCACATGGGAGCTGCCAATCTGGTCCACCAACAACATGAAAACAAAGCCCAGTACGAGGGAAACGCCGATGTAGGCATGCAGCTGTGTGTGGTCATGGCTGTGCTCATGTTCATGGGCAACCGGTATTACCGCTGCTTTGTCTGATGCAATCACGTTCTGTGTTTGACTCGCTTGGTGGTGCTTCCCTAGAGCAGAATGAACCATAAAGAGATAACATGTTTATTCCCTTAAAGCATCTTATGTAGAGGCTTCTGTTCTTTTGTACTTTGAGCTCTACAGATTTTCCTGCAAAGACATTCACTTCCTATATTGTAATCTAGCAAGTCATAAACTCCCTTAAAGTTCATGATGAAAAAATTCCCAAAGCTCTTCTGCTTTTGGCAGGCAGAGTTTTAAACTGCCTATTATTCTCAAAACCTAGGAACTGGAAGCAAATCACCATGCAAGAAAGCAGTCATTTTCCCAAGGGATATCATCTTCCAATCCCCCCTTCTGTCTATAGAGATTCACACCAGTCTCACCAGAAACCACGGAAAGATTTATTCTGATGAAAACAGGCAAATGAAGACCAACAATAACAATGAAAACAATTCATCTATTTTTATACTTCAGTTCAGTTCAGTTGCCCAGTCATGTCCGACTCTGCGACCCGGTGAATCGCAGCACGCTAGGCCTCCCTGTCCATCACCAACTCCCGGAGTTCACCCAAACTCACGTCCATCGAGTCAGTGATGCCATCCAGCCATCTCATCCTCTATCATCCCCTTCTCCTCCTGCCCCCAATCCCTCCCAGCATCAGAGTCTTTTCCAATGAGTCCACTCTTAGGTTGATACAAAAATTGCAAATAAAGAGCAAACTGAGTATAAAACGCTTTAGCTTTAAAAAATATCAGGGGACAATCACCAGTTAGAAACCAAAGGGCAGAGCAGTTTAAACGAGACATTTCCTTCAGTATAAATTCAGTTCTAAAAACACAATTGTTGGGATACTCTGAATTACAGGAAATGACACCTGGCTAGGCAATATTAATACTACTAGTTTATACTCAAATATCTGACACTCAAAGCATGAACACTTCAAGAATTCTTATCTTTGTTGGTTTTATAAATACAGGCCAAAATACTAAACATATTTATCACTTATAATTAGATTAAGCATTTAACCTTTGACTAAAGAAATCACAGAAGCCTGCTGTAGTTTTTAGACCCTGCCTTAATTCTTTAAAGGAGAAGGCAATGGCACCCCATTCCAGTACTCTTGCCTGGAAAATACCTTGGACAGAGGAGCCTGGTGGGCTGCAGTCCATGGGGTCCTGAAGAGTCAGACACGACTGAGCAACTTCTTTCACTTTCATGCATTGGAGAAGGAAATGGCAAGCCACTCCAGTGTTCTTGCCTGGAGAATCCCAGGGACGGGGGAGACTGGTTGGCTGCCCGTCTATGGGGTCGCACAGAGTCGGACACGACTGAAGTGACTTGACTTAGCTTAGCTAATTCTTTAAAAGTCATTACTGAGAAGCACAAACCATCTTAAGATAACAAAAATACATTTTTCTAATTCTTTAAAGATTTTTTGTTTACATAGCTTTTTCTTTTAACCTTTTTAAAAAATGTAAAATATACATTACATAAAATTTACTTATCATTTTAACCATTTTTAATCATATGATTCTGTGGCTTTAAGTAGACACATTGTTCTACAACCATTATCCATCTCCAGAACTTTTTCATCTTCCCAAAGTAATTTTTTAGCCTTAAGATTTTTTTCTGAATAGTGATTTCATTGTTTGCTTTTTTTTTTAATTTGCTTTTAAATGTCTCAATCTTTTTTTAAAGCACACTTTATTGAGGTGTGTGAATTTATTTAATTCACAAATGTAAAAACTCTAGTTAAACTACCACCAAGTTCAAGTTTTGGAACAGTACTCAAAAATACCAGAACAGTTCTCCTGTGCTTCCCTGGAGTCAATATGTCAGTCCTGGTCCCAAGCAAGTGCTGAATGTGCTTTTTGTCCCCTGAGTTTTCCCTGTTCTAGGATTTCATATAAATGGAGTCCTGCAATATGTATTCTTTTGCATAAGGATTCTTTTGATCAGCAGAATATTTGGGATTTATCTGAGCTCTGCATGTATCTGTAGTTTAGTCCTCCTTTTTGCCGAATAATGCCCCACTGTACAGACACAGCACAACTTATTTACCCATTCAGCTACTGATGGACATTTAGGTAATTTCCAACACTGGTCCATTATAAAGTCGCTACGAGCATTCAGGTACAAGTCTTTCTCTTTTTTAAGAAATGTATTTGTATTATTTTTAGGCTGCGCTGGGTCTTCACTGCTGCAAGTGGGCCTTCTCTAGTAGCAGCAAGCAGGGGTCACTCTCTAGCTGTGGTGCAGGGGCTTCTCTTGTTGTGGATCAAGGTACCCGGGCTTCAGTAGTTATGGTGCACGGGCTCTAGAGCGTGGGCTCAGTAGCTATGGCATACGGCCTTAGCTGCCCTGCAGCATGTGGCATCTTCCCAGACCAGGGATCAAACCCATGTCCCTTGCATTGGCAGGTGGATGCTTAACCAATGGACCACCAGAGAAGTCCAGATAGAAATCTTTCTGTGGATGCAAATTTTCTCTTCCCTTGGGTAAATACCTAGGATCAGAACTTTTGGGTATATGTATGTTTATAAAAGAAAATGGGCTTCCCAGGTGGTGCTAGTGGTAAAGAGCCCACCTGCCAATGCAGGAGACATAAGAGACATGGGTTTGATCCCTGGTTCGGGAAGATCCCCTGGAGGAGGAAATGGCAGCCCATTCCAGTATTCTTTCCTGGAAAATTCCACGGACAGAGGAGCCTGGCAGGCTACAGTCCATAGGGTCACAGAGTCAGACACGACTGAAGTGACTAAACATAACAACATAAGATAAAACTCTCAAATTGTTTTCCAAAGTGGTTGTACCAGTTTACATATCCAATAGCAATGTCTGAAAGTACTAGTTGCTCCATACCACTGTCAACATTTGATACTATGAGGTTTTAAATTTTTAACCATTTTTACATAGGTGATCATGTCATCTGCAAATAGATAGTTTTACTTCTTGCCAATCTTTGTGCCTTATCTTTCTGTTTCTGGCCTTACTGCAAACTAGCATCTGGCTAGGACTCCAAGTACAATGTTAAGTACAAGTGGTGGAGAGGAGACAGCCTTGTTTTGTTTTTATCTGATGTTGCTGTATGACTCTTTGCGACTTTACAGTGGTTACAACACAAAAAATTTCCTTCTCTTTGTCCCTCCCTTGTGCTCCTCTTAAATGCCAGTCACAAGCCCAACTTACTAAATTTATCCCAAGATCCAGTGAGTTGCCACATTCAGTTTGGAAGCACTGCTGGAGGTAGAGAGAGGCTTTCAGATGAAGAAATAGATGATTTTGGAATAAGAGGCATTTCCTGGAAATTAGAAGCCTACACTGCAGTGATCAATTAAAGAGAATCGAACTCTAGACAGGTCTAGGAGGAAAAGGTGGGCAGACAGAGTATGCCCACGCTGTTCTTCACACAAGCAAAATTATTGTTAGCAATAAGGATTTTAAGCCAGAGAACTGACTGAAAGCTCAGAGATGAAAAATAATTAAGTTTATGAGAGAAGCAGTCTAAGAATTTTGATTGGTAGTGTTGGACAATTAAACTGTGGCCTCATGGTAACACAAGGGTGTTTGGTTTGTGAAAAATCAACGAACTATTATACACTGCCAAATAATTAGCATGGCCTTGAGAAAGAAAAATAAATAAAGTAACACACTTGACTTTCTCTAAAGACAAGGCAATTTTTGGTATGCTTCCATTTTAATATACAAAACCAATTCTTCATATGTATAAATGTAAAGAAACTACACATGTGAAGTAAGTCATAGAATTTTGGTACCTACAATTTTCAATACTACTTAGAAAGATGCTATTGGAAAGGGTTGAATGATTACCTTTTTAAAAGGTCCCCACTAAATATTTAACAAAATGAGCTCTCATCTCTGCCTTTGTTTAGTCTCTGCAGTTCATGAATCCATGGGCCTTCCATGCTGCTTCTCCTGGATAACAGCCTGTCTTTCAAGACTCAGCCTGTAAGTTCCTTCCTCCTTGACATTTTCTGTGTCCTCTTCTGCTCACGCATATCCAGCAGACTGGTGTGTGTCAACCATAAGTTTTATATCACTATACTACAATTCAGACAGCAGCAAACTACAGGACAAGGGTTCATGTCTAGTTTTGTAAATAAAATTTGCGCTGGAATGCAGCCATGCTCATTTGTTCACAGATTGTCTATAGCTGCTCTCATGCTATGACAGCAGAGCTGAGTAACTGCAACAGAAACCATATGGCCCACAAAGCCTAAAATATTTACTATTTGGCCCTTTTAGAAAAAGTTTGCCAACCCCTGCTGTCACGGACTGTTAATTTATTCATTTTCCATCGGCTGTGAATTCTTGAAGGCAGAAGCTATACTGTAGATCTATGAACTCTAACAATCAATATAAGGCCATAAATTGAGTATATACTCAACAAATAGATTTTGAAGGCAAAAAAAAAAAAGGCCTTCACACTTCTGTAATTTTTTAATGTGACATTTCATTTCGAAAGTTAGGCAATTAATTCCTTCCAATGCAAAAAGACTTTTTTAAATGGAAATAAAATACAATCTTTTAGTCTTATACTTTAGAATGGCTTCCCTGGTGGCTCAGATGGTAAAAAATCTGCCTGCAATGCAGGAGGTACAGCTTTGAACCCTGGGTTGCCCTTGAAGAAAGAAATGGCTACCCACTCCAGTATTCTTGCCTGGAAAATTCCATGGACAGAGAAGCCTGGTGGGCGACATACAGTCCATGGGGTCGCAAAGAATCGGACGTGATTGAGAAACTTTCACTTTCAAGATAATTGTGCACATGCTTCTTTATAAATCCAGACTTAATAGGTAACAGATGTATGTGCTAAAGTAGGTGAAAGGTTATGCTAAAGTGAGCTGAGGTACAAAGGTGGGTTAACACCTCATTAAAGGGTGTTAGTCATACTATTATTTGTGAACAGTTGTATAATAATTTTTAAAGGCAATTACTTTTGGGGTATCCATAGCTCTGAAACTAAATGTCAAGCCAATTACAACTTTCAAAGGATGATCAACATTATTTCCCTTCACTGTTGTTTAGGCGCTAAGTTGTGTCTGACTCTTTGCAACCCTTGGACTGCAACATGCCAGGCTTTCCTGTCCTCACTATCTCCCGGAGTTTGTTAAAGTTCATGTGCATTGAGTCAGTGATGCCATCTAACCACCTCATCTTCCGCCGCCCTCTTCTCCTTTTGCCTTCAGTCTTTCCCATCATCAGGGTCTTTTCCAATAAGTCGGTTCTTCGCATCAGGTGGCCAAAGTACTGGAGCTTCAACTTTAGTTATCAGTCTTTCCAATGAATATTCAGGGTTGATTTCCTTTAGGCCTGACTGGTTTGATCTCCCTGCAGTCCAAGGGACTCTCAAGAGTCTTCTCCAGCACCACAATTCAAAAGCATCAATTCTTTGGCACTCAGCCTTTTTTATGGTCCAACTTTCACATCCCTTAATAATAAGGTACACCTATATCAGAATTTTTCAATTTAGATGAGTATAAGAACCTTCTATATCTTATCCTAACAACGCTTTCTTTATCTAAATCATTTTGGAACTCTTGGCATAGCCTTCGGAGTCAAGTTTATGAGCCACAATAAAACTCCTACTTTCTAATATACCAGCTTCTGATCTAAAATAATACTGAATAAATGGGTCAGCTATGTTATTAAACAGATTGGCGTTGAATAAACTGTATTTCTCCAAACCTAAACTGCTTTCAAGGAAAACTCTGCTGCCACTGATGATTTTCATCTCATACTCTGGAAGTAAACTAAAGAAAGAGTTCTAACATTTTTTGAGCATTCACTGATATAAGTATATAATTTCCTGTTGTTACGACTTTGAAAGAGTTAACACTTAATTTTATGTATAAATAAAACTGTGGCAAATAAATGTGGGGAACATTATTATTTATATATAATATATATACACACACACATATATATATAACTTGAAATAAGTGTGCTGTTGATTGAAGCTTTCCATACAAGATCTGAATACTTATAATTAAGTGGAATTTAATTTTATATATAAAAACATAAAATATTTACTGGATTATATACAATGAATGGTAGGCATTATTGGTTTTATTTGCAAGCATTAGCCAAAACAAAACAAAAATGCTTTTTAAAGTGAGTGATAATCCCACGACTTGTTAGTACAGTAACACTTTAGTAATGGGATCTGGATATTCAGTATTAACACATCCACCCTTTCTACTGGAGGATGTGAAACTCAACCCAGCAAAACCTGAGATCTCAAAAACCAGCTATTTACTATTTACAATAGCCAAGATATGGAAACAACATAAATGGCCACTGACAGATGAACGGATAAACAAGATGTGGTGCATATATACAATGGAACACTACTCAGCCATACAAAAGAGTGAAATAATGCCATTTGCAGCAAGATAGATGGACCTAGAGACTATACTAAGTGAAGCGAATCAGAAAGAGAAGACAAGTGCCATGTGACATCACTTCCGTGTGGAATCTAAAATACGACACAAATGAACCTACCTACGAAACAGAAACAGACTCACTCGTAGAGAAGGCCTCTCACTGCCAGGGGCAGAGGGGCTGGGGAGGGACGCGTTGGGGGTTTGGGATTATTAGATGCAAACTATGATAGAATGGAGAAATGAGGGCCTACCACACAGCACAGGGCACTATACAGTCGATATCCTGTGATAAACCATAATGGAAAAGAACATGAAAAATAATATACATATGTACAACTGAGTCACTTTGCTATACAGTAGAAATGAATACCCCATTGTAAATCAACTATACTAAAATAAAAAATTTTAACACCCAGCTATTTAACTAAAATTCGTGTACATATGGTACTCATTCTTGAAAGAACTTTCAGGTTGTTACTGTTGTGTCTGTTTCACACAGGGCACTGGCTGGTAATGAATAACTGAGGCATGGTCCATGACACATTCCCCACTGCAAAGTATATACACTCAGTATTATCACTGGATATTGCTCATCAGACATATATTTCTCATGCCACTAACAGAGTGTTCAGCAAATCATCATGGGCTTAATTCTCTCCATAGATATTCATACAGGGATCCTTCCAATAAGCTCCACCAGTATGGTATATAGCCTTCCTATGTTACAGTGTTCTCTGGAAGGAATGATGCTAAAGCTGAAACTCCAGTACTTTGGCCACCTCATGCCAAGAGTTGACTCACTGGAAAAGACTCTGATGCTGGGAGGGATTGGGGACAGGAGGAGAAGGGGACGACAAAGGATGAGACAGCTGGATGGCATCACCGACTCAATGGACGTGAGTTTGGGTGAACTCTGGGAGTTGGTGATGGACAGGGAGGCCTGGCATGCTGCAATTCATGGGGTTGCAAAGAGTCGGGACACAACTGAGCGACTGAACTGAACTGAACTGATGTTACAGACACATATGTTAAATTATTGATAAATGTAATAGAATCAATTTGCCCTTTGAAGACATTCACTAGAACTCCTTCAGATTAACATTTACAAAGGACAAAACATTCTAAGAATCAAACCTTCAGGTAATCTGTTTCTTTGTGGGGAAGGGTGACACCCCGCTTTGATGTTTGTATTTTCGGCCTGTACTGATTATTTTAAATTTCTTACCTTCTACTTATATCTTATAACCTTTACAGATTTTTATTATATACTTTTTTTTTTTCTGGGCAAAGACAGACAGTTCTTTACACTTGATGTGTTTTCAGTAACAGTCAAAGTGTTAGTCGCTCAGTGGCATCTGCCTCTTTGTGACCCCATAGACTGTAGCCTGCCAGGCTCTTCTATCCATGGAATTCTTCAGGCAAGAATACTGGAGAGGGTAGCCATTTCCTTCTCCAGGGGCTCTTCCGACCCAGGGACTGAATCTGGGTCTCCCGCACTGCAAGCAGATTCTTTATGGTCTGAGCCACCAGGGAAGCCCAACAGGGTAGAGTAGCTCTTACTTACTATCTGTTTATCATGTAAAAGAGAAAACTGACTATAGTCAAATGAATAAAACTAATGTTTTAAAGGGATGTTAATGAATCTTTTTTTTTTTAATCAAAATACCACTATTTCTGAAAGAAAAAAAAATCTCATTATAAGGTAGGAAACTTACATTTCTTTAGCAGATATACAGTGTTTTGGTGATATGAAATTCCTTACAATGTTCACCACATAGCAGAGTGTCATTAAAAGTGTAGACTTCAGACGGAGTAAGGCGGCCTGTGTTCAAATCCTGGTCCTGACACTTACTGGCTGAGTTCCTTGGGCAAATTATTTAACCTCTCAGGGGTTCAAAAGTCTCATTTATAAAGCAGTATCCACCTTAGAGGGTTGTTGTGAATGATTAGGCAATATATTCACACAATACCTGGTATTGTGGTTAAGTGCTCACTAAATGTTCAGGAACATAGTTGTATATTAAATGGAATTAATTCAGGAGATTTACATGAACATGTGAAACATCTGGAGTGAATATCTGGTCAGATACAGTACTGAACAATCAAACAATTTCAGAATCCTGAAAGTAAAGTATAAGAGCCTTAAAGAGCTCCATTTTTATTAATGGAGGATAGGATAAATGTTAATGTAATAGCAGATTTAACCCTCTACTTTAAAACAATTTTTGTGGTTTCAAACATTAGCTCCATCCACAGTAAACAAGTACTGCAGTACTCAATAAACTATGTTCTCAAAACTTCTGTTTCTACAGGAAGACTGTTTCCTCACATGAACACAGATATTCATCTAAGTCCAGTGATTTTAGAGCTATAATTGTAGAAGAGTATGTGAGAAGTTCCTTTTCACATTAATTTGTATTTAATACTGCTTATTAAAGTGTCAGAGTACTTAGCTAACATGGTATACCGAGCTCTGAAAAAATACCTGCTTATTATCATAATTATAAGGTCCACAGAAGAACTAAACCATAGGCTGTAGTTACAGGTACACAAATTCCTTTCTCAAAGTTTGGAGAAAAGTTGGCTTGAACAACAATAACGCAAGAGCGGAAAGGACTTCCCTGGTGGTCCAGTGGCTAAGACTCTACGCTCCCAATGCAGGGGGCCCAGGTTTGATGGAACAAGATCCCACACACTGCAACAAAGATGGAAGATCCCTCACGCTACAACTAAGACTCAACACAGTCAAATCAATCAAAACACACAGAGATACACACAGAGACACCACTACCCGTCTATTTGGGTGATTAAAATAAAAAACTAAAACAAAAGAGACAACGAAAATGTTTGGAAGGGAGTCAACTGGAACTCTCATATTACGGGATGTGGGTATTAGTCACTCAGTCGTGTCCAACTCTTTGTGACCCCATGGACTGTAGCCCACCAGGCTCCTTTGTCCATGGACTTCTCCAGGCAAGAATATTGGAGCAGGTATAAACCACTGATGCACCAAACAACAGGATGACTTCTCAACTGCATTAAGCTAACTAAAAGAAGTCAGACCCAAAGACTACAAGGCTGCATATATATGACATTGAGAAAAGACAAAACTATAGACACAGAGGAGATCAGAGGTTGCTCAAGATTGGAAGTGGAGGAAAAGTCTGATTACAAAAGGAGATGAGGGTGATGGAACTGTTCTGTATTTTGACTTTATGGATTTGACAAAACGTAGTCATTCATGCCAAAAAGACTGAATGCTGTTGTTGTTCAGTTGCTCAGTCGTGTCCAGCTGTTTGCAGCCCCACAGACTGCAGCACACCAGGCTTCCCTGTCCTTTACTACTTCTCGGAGTTTGCTCAAACTCATGTCCATCGAGTCGGTGATGCCATCTAACTATTGTATCCTCTGTTGCCACCTTCTCCTCCTGCCTTCAATCTTTCCCAGCATCAGGGTCTTTTCCAGTGGGTCAGCTCTTCACATCAGGTGGCCAAAATACTGGAGCTTCAGCTTCAGCATCAGTCCTTCCAATGAAATATTCAGGGTTGATTTCCTTTATTGACTGGTTTGATCTCCTTGCTGTCCAAGGGACTCTCAGGAGTCTTTTCCAGCACCACAGTTTGAAAGCATCAATTTTTTGGCACTCAGCTTTCGTTATGGTCCAACTCTCACAACCATAGATGACTACTGGAAAAACCATAACTTTGACTATATGGACATTTGTCCGTTAAGTGATGTCTCTCCTTTTTTATATGCTGTCTAGGTTTGTCATAGCTTTCCTCCCAAGAAGCGTCTTCTAATTTCATGGCTGCAGTCACCATCTGCAGTGATTTTGGAGCCCAAGAAGATAGTCTGTCACTGTTTCCAGTTTTTCCCTATTTGCCACGAAGTGATGGGATCAAATGCCATAATCTTCATTTTTTGAATGTTGAGTTTTAAGCCAGTTTTTTCACTCTCCTCTTTCACCTGCATCAAGAGGCTCTTTGGTTCCTCTTTGATTTCTGCCATTAGGATGGTGTCATCTGCATGCCTGAGGTTATTGATATTTCTCCCGGGATTCCAGCCTGTGCTTCTTCCAGCTTGTTCCTTCCAGCCCAGCATTTCTCATGATGTACTCTGCATAAAAGTTAAATAAGCAGGGTGACAATATACAGTTTTGACGTACTCCTTTCCCAATTTGGAACCAGTCTGTTGTTCCATGTCTGGTTCTAACTGTTACTTCTTGACCTGCATACAGACTTCTCAGGAGGCAGGTAAGGTGGTCTGGTATTCCTATCTCTTTAAGAATTCTCCACAGTTTGTTATGATCCACACAGTCAAAGGCTTTAGTGTAGTCAATGAAGCAGAAGTAGATGTTTTTCTGGAATTCCCTTGCTTTTTCTATGGTCCAACAGACGTTGGCAATTTGATCTTTGGTTCCTCTGCCTTTTATAAATCTAACTTGTACATCTGGAAGTTCTCAGTTCAAGTACTTCTGAAGCCTAGCTTGAAGGATTTTGAGCATAACCTTGCGCTCGAGCGTGTGAAATGAACACAATTTTGATGTAGTTTGAACATTCTTTGGCATTGCTTTTCTTTGGGATTGGAATAAAAACTGACCTTTTCCAGTCCTGTGGCCACTGCTGAGTTTTCCAAATTTGCTGGCGTATTGAGTGCTGCACTTTAACAGCATCATCTTTTAGGACTTGAAATAGCTCAGCTGGAATTCCATCACCTCCACTAGCTTTGTTTGTAGTAATGCTTCCTGAGGCCCACTTGACTTCACACTCCAGGATGTCTGGCTCTAGTTGAGTGATCACACCATCGTGGTTATCTAGATTATTAAGACCTTTTTTGTAAAGTTCTTCTGTGTGTTCTTGACATTTCTTCTTAATATCTTCTGCTTCTGTTAGGTCCGTACTGTTTCTGTCCTTTATTGTGCCCATCTTTGCCTGAAATGTTTCCTTGGTATCTCTAATTTTCTTGAATAGATGTCTAGTCTTTTCCATTATATTGTTTTCTTCTATGTCTTTACATTGTTCACTTATGAAGGCTTTCTTATCTTTCCATGCTGTTCTTTGGAATTCTGCATTCAGATGGGTTTATCTTTCCTTTTCTCCTTTGCCTTTTGCTTCTCTTCTTTTCTCAGCTATTTGTAAAGCCTCCTCAGATAACCATTTTGCCTTCCTTTTTCTTGAGGATGGTTTTGATCACAGCCTCCTGTACAATGTCCCAAACCTCTGTCCATAGTTCTTCAGGCACTCTATCAGATCTAATCCCTTGAATCTATTTGTCATTTCCATTGTATAATTGTAAGGGATTTTATTTAGGTCATACCTGAATGGCCTAGTGGTTTTCCTTATATTCTTCAATTTAAGTCTGAATTTTGCAGTAAGAAGCTAATGATCTGAGCCATAGTCAGCTCCAGACCTTGTTTTTGCTGACCATATAGAGTTTCTCCATCTTTGGCTGCAAAGAATATAATCAATCTGATTTCAATTTTGACCATCTGGTAATGTCCATGTGTAGAGCTGTCTCCTGTGTTGTTGGAAGAGGGTGTTTAGCTATGACCAGTGCATTCTCTTGGCAAAACTCTGTTAGCCTTTGCCCTGCTTCATTTTGTACTCCAAGGCCAAACTTGTCTGTTACTCCAGGTATCTCTTGACTTCCTACTTTTGTATTCCAGTCCCCTATGATGAAAAGGACATCTTTTTAGTGTTAGTTCTAGAAAGTTTTGTAGGTCTTCATAGAACTGGTCAGCTTCAGCTTCTTCATCATTAGTGGTTAGGGCATAGATTTGGATTACTGTGATACTGAATGGTTTGCCTTAGAAACAAACTGAGATCATTCTATCATTTTTGAGATTGCACTCAAGTACTGATTCAAATTGCCAATATCCATGGGATCATCGAAAAAGCAAGACAGTTCCAGAAAAACATCTATTTCTGCTTTATTGACTATGCCAAAGCCTTTGACTGTGTGGATCACAACAAACTGTGGAAAATTCCTACAGAGATGGGAATACCAGACCACCTGACCTGCCTCTTGAGAAACCTATATGCAAGTCAGGAAGCAACAGTTAGAATTGGACATGGAACAACAGACTGGTTCCAAATAGGAAAAGGAGTACGTCAAAGCTGTATATTGTCACCCTGTTTATTTAACTTCTTTGCAGAGTACATCATGAGAAACGCTGGGCTGGAAGAAGCACAAGCTGCAATCAAGATCGCTGGGAGAAACATCAATAACTTCAGATATGCAGATGACACCACCCTTATGGCAGAAAGTGAAGAGGAACTCAAAAGCCTCTTGATGAAAGTGAAAAAGGAGAATGAAAAAGTTGGCTTAAAGCTCAACATTCAGAAAACTAAGGTCATGGCATCGGGTCCCATCACTTCATGGGAAACAGATGGGGAAACAGTAGAAACAGACTTTATTTTGGGGGGCTCCAAAATCACTGCAGATGGTGACTGCAGCCATGAAATTAAAAGACACTTACTCCTTGGAAGGAAAGTTATGACCAACCTAGATAGCATATTCAAAACCAGAGACATTACTTTGCCAACAAAGGTCCGTTTAGTCAAGGCTATGGTTTTTCCAGTGGTCATGTATGGATGTGAGAGTTGGACTGTGAAGAAAGCTGAGTGCCGAAGAATTGATGCTTTTGAAATGTGGTGTTGGAGAAGGTTCTTGCAAGTCGCTTGGGCTGCAAGGAGATCCAACCAGTCCATCCTAAAGGAGACCAGTCCTGGGTGTTCATTGGAAGGACTGATGCTGAGGCTGAAACTCCAATACTCTGGCCACCTCATGTGAAGAGTTGACTCATTGGAGAAGACCCTGATGCTGGGAGGGATTGGGGCAGGAGGAGAAGGGGACGACAGAGGATGAGATGGCTGGATGGCATCATCGACTCGATGGACATGAGTTTGGGTGAACTCTGGGAGTTGGTGATGGACAGGGAGGACTGGTGTGCTGCGATTCATTGGGTCGCAAAGAATTGGACACAACTGAGCAACTGAACTGAACTGAACAGCATTTTGGACTCCTTCTGTTGACTATGAGGGCTATTCCATTTCTTCTAAGGGCTTCTTGTAGTAGATATAATGGTCATCTGAATTAAATTTGCCCATTCCTGTCCATTTTAGTTCACTGATTAGTAAAATGTTGATGTTCACTCTTGCCACCTTCGGTTTAATCACTTCCAATTTACCTTGTTTCATGGACCTAATATTTCAGGTTCTTATGCAGTATTGTTCTTTACAGCATTGGACTTGACTTTCACCACCAGCCACATTCACAACTGGGCATCACTTCTGCTTTGGCTCAGCCTCTTTATTCCTTCTGGAGCTATTTCTCCACTCATCTCCTGTAGCATATTGGGCACCTACTAACCTGAGGGCTTCATCTTTCACTGTCATATCTTTTTGCCTTGTGAATATAAAATATGTAAGTGAAAATAGTTGTAAAATATTTCTTTTCTTTTTTTTTTAATGAAGGCCAACCAGCATGTGGTATCTTCGTTCCCTGACCAGGGATCAAACCTACAACTTCTGCAGTAAAAGCACAGAGTCTTAATCTCTGGACCACTAGGGAAGTCCCTTAAAAGATTTTTTAATGATTGGCTTGGGGCAGGAAAATAATCTGTGATGAAAAGGTTAAAGAAATTAGAATGCTTATTTTTCAAAAAATAGGTTTATAAAGTACATGTATCTATCTTCAAACGAATCCACAAAATTATTTTGGGCCAAAACAAGGAAAACTGAAAATAAAGGAAAGCAACCCAACACATAGTAGCTACATTTAACTTTAAAAGTATACCTGAAATATGGTATATACATTATCATCTCATAAAACTATCAACAAAAAAAAAAACTAAAGCTGAAGCACTTTTTTCCCCTACTCTAGTGTTTCCTAAACTTGTCTAATAAGAATCATTTGACAACGTGTTAAAATTAGATATACCCAAATACCTTCCCTGGAGATTTTGATTAAATAATCTAGGTTGGGGGTCAGAAAACTGTACTTTTAAAATGCACCCCTTCCTCAAGAAACTTTTATTATCAGACAAGTTTAGCAAACAACTACCACCCATAATTCTTAGCACAAAGCCAAGCAAAACAAATTTTAAGTGTCTTTTAATCATAGTCTGAATGTTTTCTAGCACACCAGCAGAGTAATTTCCACAGTGGAATGAGTACACGCAGGAAAACTCAAGATGATCCACTGGAACATGAAAGGAAATACTGATCTATATACTGTTACTTTAAATCTCATTTTCCAAAATTTTCTATTTAAGGAGTGTATTATAAGGTAGAGTGTATCAATGCAATAGCACATGTATTATCTTTTTTTCTCAATAGAATATATGATCAAAAAAGAGTGGAAACCACTGCTCTAAGGATCCTAATTTGTTATTTTTTCCTCCTAAGGCTGACCAATCCTTAGCCTCTGTCCTACTTTGCACTAACCCCCATGATCCCCATTCTTTACCACTATGACCATATTCATACCCCAGGCATATGAGCATCATCCCTCTGAATATAGGACAGTTTTTTTCCTCTACTAACATGTGAAAAACTATTTATTATGCTGTGACTAGTAAGAAATTTCGGAGAAGGCAATGGCACCCCACTCCAGTACTCTTGCCTGGAAAATCCCATGGACAGAGGAGCCTGGTGGGCTGCAGTCCATGAGGTTGCAAAGAGTCGGACACGACTGCGAGACTTCACTTTCACTTTTCACTTTCATGCATTGGAGAAGGAAATGGCAACCCACTCCAGTGTTCTTGCCTGGAGAATCCCAGGGACGGGGGAGCCTGGTGGGCTGCCGTCTAAGGGGTCGCACAGAGTCAGACATGACTGAAGTGACTTAGCAGCAGCAGCAGCAGTAAGAAATCTGGAAGGTGTTGACCTCTTTATTCTATTCTTAAAGTCTAGCAGACTCTTGGCATCTGAAATCAGCTCACCAATATAACATTTGTGGTTTTAGTCAAGTGGGACATTTAATGACAGGTGGGAATCTGATTTTGCTGAATCACAAATCTGAATCAAGTATGCCTCCCAGCTGATATAAAGGACCAAATCATTCAGCAGATGAATGAACCAAGCTGACCGCCCAGCATTTAATCTTCTATAGCTGTACTGTTCTCTGCTTGTTATTAGGGTCAGGAGACGTCTTTTTAATTCCTTAGTTATCCTTTACTACAGAAGTCCTCATTATCTAGAAGGTTCATTATAAAGAGTCCTTGAGGGGCTTCCCTGGTGGCTCAGTGGTAACAAATCCGACTACCAGTGCAAGAAACATGGGTTCCTTCCCTGATCCAGGAAGATCCCACATGCCTTGGAGCAACTAAGCCTGTGTATCACAACTATTGAGTCTGTGCTCCAGAGCCTGGGAGCTGCAGCTACCAAGCCCATGTGCTGTAGCTACTGAAGCCTGCATGCCCTAGACTCCATGCTCTGCAACGAAGCCCCCGCAATAAGAACCCTGTGCACAGCAAGTAGAAAAAGTCAATACAGCAATGAAGACCCAGCACAGCCATAAATAAATGCATAAAATTTAGAAACAAAATGGTTTAAAAATTTTTTTAAAGGAGTCTTTGAATCCAAATGTGTTTATCTATCTACCTATCTATATATATATATTTTTTTTTTAATTAAAGAACACTAAAAACACAATCATTGTCATGTAGGAATTTGGAAGTTTTGCATAGGCATTAAAAAGAATGATTGTCATTCTTAGAAAGCCCACAATTCATGTGTTATTGCAAATAAATCTTAAGTGGTATTCGTGGACAGAGGCATTCAATTCACTAACTGCTACTGACGTGTTTATTGTCAAAAACATCAAAAGATATGCTTTGGCATATTTCTATGGCAAACGTGTGAACTGTTTTCAGAAAAAAATATCACCAAGCTTCTCTTTTGAGCCCTCCACATCAATAACATAGCTCAAAGAAGGCCCATCTCTCTCTCACCCTCAAGAATATCTTCATAAAGTGCGTGCACCCCTTCAGGCACGATGACCGCCAGTGCAGTTCCACAGAGGAGGCCGGCACCCAAAACAGTCACCAGCTTTAGTCGCTCCTGGAAAGAAAACATAAGCTGTTGAAGATTGATGACTAAACAGGGGAAAAGTTTCCGAAGTATCTGCAGTGAGCTGCTTATTTGTGAGGCCAAAATCTACAATGGCCAGTGAACATGAAAAAGGGTCAGCTTCATCAAAGTGTGCTCAGTCCCTTCAGTCGTGTCTGATTCTTTGCGCCCCCATGGACCGTAGCCCACCAGACGCCCCTGTCCCTGGGATTCTCCAGGCAAGAATACTGGAGTGGGTTGCCATGCCCTCCTCCAGGGGATCTTCTGACCCAGGGATCAAACCCTTGTCTCCTGCTTCGCCTGTGTTGCAGGTGGATTCTTTACCTGCTGAGCCATCGGGGAAGCCGAAGTTTCATGAATAATAATGCCAATTAGAACAAGGAGATACCATTTTTAAGCTTACCAGATTGGCAGTGATGTGGGAAAACTTGTCTACTACCTACAATAGGGAGAAGTTAGCACACTCATCTTAAACTGGAGGAAATGGGAGCTGCTACAACCTATATGGACCCCAATTTGGTAATTTAGATTTAAAGCCTCAAAAATGTGAATTCTTTGATCCAGCAATTTCACTTCTAGAAATTTTCCTAAGAAAGAACTATGAAAAGGTGGCCACTGTACATATTAAGAATACAAACCTGAAAATAATCTAAATGTCCAAGAAAGGAGATTAGCTAATAAACTTAAAATACTTCACCAGAGCACCAAGTGAAAAGTGAAAATGTTAGTAGCTCAGCAATTACAAATTATGACAGGGGTCTACTCATGGATACAGAAGGTAATGACACGATTTCCCTGGTGGTCCAGTGGCTAAGAATCCACCCGCCAATGCAGGGAACATGGGTTTCATCACTGATCCGGTAAGATCCCATATGCCATGGGGCAACTTAGCCCGTGTGCCACAACTACAGAGCCCACACTCTACAGCCTGCGAGCTGCAACTATTGCAACCTGCACTCTTACAGCCTATGCCCCACAACAAGAGTGGCCAACGCAATGAGAAGGCCGTGTACCACAGCAAACAGCAGCCCCCGCTCACTACAAGAGAAAGCCCGCGCAGCAACAAAGACCCAGCACAACCAAAAACAAATGTTAATTAATTTTTAAAAAAGGCATGATATATTGCTACGAGGAAAAGCTGCGAGCAAACAATACATATGGATAATCTCATAGTTCTTTTGAAAAAGTATACCCATAGACAGAACAAGTGTAAAACATTAACAATTTTTTCTTTTTTTTTTTTTTGTATGGTTTTTTACATTCTTTTTTTTAAATATAATTTTATTTTTTTTAATTAATTTTATTTTTAAACCTTACATAATTGTATTAGTTTTGCCAAATATCAAAATGAATCCACCACAGGTATACATGTGTTCCCCATCCTGAACCCTCCTCCCTCCTCCCTCCCCATACCATCCCTCTGGGTCGTCCCAGTGCACCAGCCCCAAGCATCCAGCATCGTGCATTGAACCTGGACTGGCATCTCGTTTCATACATGACTTTTCATATGTTTCAATGCCATTCTCCCAAATCTTCCCACCCTCTCCCTCTCCCACAGAGTCCATAAGCCTGTTCTATACATCAGTGTCTCTTTTGCTGTCTCGTACACAGGGTTATCGTTACCATCTTTCTAAATTCCATGTATATGCGTTAGTATACTGTATTGGTGTTTTTCCTTCTGGCTTACTTCACTCTGTATAATAGGCTCCAGTTTCATCCACCTCATTAGAACTGATTCAAATGTATTCTTTTTAATGGCTGAGTCCATTGTGTATATGTACCACAGCTTTCTTATCCATTCATCTGCTGATGGACATCTAGGTTGCTTCCATGTCCTGGCTATTATAAACACAATTTTTTCTTTATAGTTTATAAATGTGATATATAATTTATAAAAATTTATTTATCTGCAATGAACATACAATGAAACATACTCATACAATGAAAAAACATAGTTTAATACTAAAATGTCCTCTAGTTTAAAAAAAAATGCTGGATTGAGATTGACATACTAGAGCTGTAGATATTTAATGTATACCACTTTATGTATTTGGAAGTACACATCTATGAAACCATCATTAGAATCAATGCCATAAATGATCTATGGCTTTAATCCACTAATACCAGTTTTTTCTTTTTATTCAGATTTCCTTAGCAGACTGTAACCTGACATAAAGGATATAAAGGATTATGTTTCAAAATTTCCTGAAGCAGCGATGTACCCTTCTTAGAGTCTTGGGAGTATGAAAAATAATGTTTAAAACTACAAGAGGGCATTAATGTTGCTTATGAAAAACTTTTAATAATTTTCACAGTATATCACATACTCGCCTTTTCTGTTTTAGTTTCTTTTATGAGGTTATCAAAAATAACAATGGTTGTATTAGTTCTGAAATACTACTGAAGCTGCAACTGTGAAGCTGTGGGAATATACACATACAAGTACTGCCTCTAAGGGAGGTTCTTAGCTGAAAAGTTAGTAGAAATATTACCCACTCCTTGTTTGGGAAGAAAGAAGGGACCCATGTCTATTGTGTCTCTATTGAAAATGGGGGGACTATAGCTGCAATGTCAGCACCAGCTAATACTTGCCCTATAGCATGAGGGGAATCCCCTTAGCATCTAGGCCAGGTCAGCCCTTCACACATTCTGGGTGGCTATTAACGACTTACAAACTGAGAGAGTTCTGAACACATTCAGTGATTGCATTCTAATGGTATACAACTATACAGCTTGTATAAAAACCCTCCAATGGTTGGGGGCAGTGGCTTGGGAGGCAGAACTAACTCCATGTTCAAATTAGTTAACAAGTCAGCACCTCAACTCTTCTTTAAAATAATATTTCTACACATCCTATGAAGATATAGGAGGCAACAAGAGAACGTGGTTGAAGTATTTTGGGAAAAGGACATCAAACAGCTGGTGTTCCTATTTTAATGTTCAATATTGAGCTATTCTAAGAGTCTTTGTCTTTTCCAAGTTACTAAACTCACCAAAGCACTGCTAATCACAGCATTCATTTGAGACCAACTGTTAGAGTATGGAGAACACAAGATGGAAAAACAGCTCTGACATGGCAAGTAATTAGTCTTTTCATCATTCTCTCTAAACAATTCATAAAAGTCACCTTTGCTTAAAACAATCACGAATGTCAAGTTTTACTGCAAAGAAAGGACAAAAACAAGGGTAAAACTGCCCCAGACTATCATTTCATCTGAGGGCCTTCGTTTCAGAACTCCACAATTCAAACTAATGAATAAATCACTAGGAAAGAAGACTGTCCTGTCAGCGTTTTGACTATGCTCTACTCTGGGAAATGGAAATGAAAGATGCCTCAGCTTTGCAAATTAAGGGAAGATGAGAGGAAAGGGATGTACCTAAAACGGAAAGAGCTAATTGCCTTCAAGAATTACTTGGGTGGTACCTCACATCATATAAATGAAAATTAATTCCTGATGGATTATACACCTAAATATAAAACCTAAAACTCAACGGCTGTTAGAAAAAAATATAGAAAATCTTGGCAATCTTGGAGTTGGCAAAGATTTCTCAACAAGGACACAAAAAACACAAACTATTTTAAGAGAAAAAAATTCAACATCAGAATTTTAAATGTTTGCTGATCCATTAAGAAATGAATAGGCAAGCTACATACTGGAAGGAAGTACATATACCTGTACTGGAAATACATATATTTGTGGTGGGTGTATGGTAACAATATACACTCAGGCCCCTTCAGGTTGGAGATACCTGTTCCCCCAAGTGCTGGCAATGTTGCCTACTGATGGCTTTCAGCTAAGTCCCTCTGAGACACTTCCCTTAGGCCAATAACCTAAAAGTTATATTCCCTCCCCTCGAGAAGTCCATATCCAGTGACTAGCCCAACTTGCTGCTATGCAGATGGAGGTACAAAGCCTCAAGTCAGAATATCTCAGAAGGGCCATAAAGCTTCAGTGCCTTCTGTGGAGTGATCTGAGGCCTCCACTGCAACCAAATTACAGCTCAACTTCTTCATCTGCTTAATCCTGCTCATTCTTTCATAGGTGTTATTCCCTGGTGGCTCATGTGGTGGCCTGTAATGCAGGAGACCCAGGTTTGATCCCTGGGTCAGGAAGATCCTCTGGAGAAGGGAATGACTACCCACTCCAGTATTCTTGCCTGGAGAATTCCATGAACAGAGGAGTCTGATGGGCTACAGTCCATGGAGGTACAAAGAATCGGATACGACTGAGCAACACTTGGTTATTCCCAAGAACACCACCCAATAAACTTCCTGTAAATCTTTCTGCAAATCTTCTCAGGGTCTGTATTCTAGGGAACCCAACCTAAGCCACTGACGAAGCACTTGCATTTGAAATACAAAGAATGATTACAACTCAGTAAGAGACAAAATTAAAGTTAAAAATAGGTAAAACACTGAACAGATACTTCACAAAAGATACATGAATGGCCAGTAAGCCCATGAAAAGATGTTCAACATTATTTAATCATCAAAATGCAAACTTATACTATAATGAGATACTTCTTCACACCCACTAGAATGGCTAATATTAAAGAGACCAACACCACTAAATGATGGCAAGGATACAGACCAACTGGAACTCCCATATGTTGTTGGGCAGAGCATAAAATGGTCCAATCACTTCAGAAAACTGGTAGTCTCTTATAAAGTTAAACAGTAATTCCACTTTTGGGTATTTACCAAGAGAAATGAAAGCATATGTGTCCCCCCAAAACTTGCATAAAAACACTCACAGACGCTTATCGATAATAGCCCTAAGAATACCAGTTTACCATTCTGCTATTGCTGGACATCTGATTCAGATTATGGCTAATGAGATCTGTATTTGTTGTTGTTTAGATTTCACAAAGTCGTGTCTGACTCTTTCGTGACCCCATGGATTGTAGCCCACCAGGCTTCTCTGTCCATGGGATTTCCCAACCAAGAATACTGGAGTGGGTTGCCATTTCCTTCTCTATGGAATCTCGCTGACTTGGGGACCAAACTCAAGTCAGCCAATGCATGTACATTCTTTACCACTGAGCCATCAGGGAAGCCCAAGATCTGTATTACAATATCATTTTAAAGAGTCAGAAAAAAAAGAATTTGAGAATTTGGAAAAAAGAGATCTCTGAGGTAAACTTGAGTAAATCATCTCACTTTGTAATATTTCCTCAAAGGAAAAGCAGTGTGAGCTAAAATTACTGTATTATGTTTTCATGAACTCCTTATTGCCAAATTCAGACTTAAACTGAAGAAAGTAGGGAAAACCACTAGACCATTCAGGTATTACCTAAATCATATCCCTTATGATTGTACAGTGGAAGTGAGAAATAGATTTAAGGGCCTAGATCTGATAGAGTGCCTGATGAACTACGGAATGAGGTTCATGACACTGTACAGGAGACAGGGATTAAAACCATCCCCATGGAAAAGAAATGCAAAAAAAGCAAAATGGCTGTCTGGGGAGGCCTTACAAATAGCTGTGAAAAGAAGAGAAGTGAAAAGCAAAGGAGAAAAGGAAAGATATAAACATCTGAATGCAGAGTTCCAAAGAATAGCAAGAGATAAGAAAGCCTTCTTCAGCGATCAATGCAAAGAAATAGAGGAAAACAACAGAATGGGAAAGACTAGGGATCTCTTCAAGAAAATCAGAGATACCAAAGGAAGATTTCATGCAAAGATGGGCTCTATAAAGGACAGAAATGGTATGGACCTAACAGAAGCAGAAGATATTAAGAAGAGATGGCAAGAATACACAGAAGAACTGTACAAAAAAGATCTTCACGACCCAGATAATCACGATGGTGTGATCACTGACCTAGAGCAAGACATCCTGGAATGTGAAGTCAAGTGGGCCTTGGAAAGCATCACTACGAACAAAGCTAGTGGAGGTGATGGAATTCCAGTTGAGCGATTTCAAATCCTGAAAGATGATGCTGTGAAAGTGCTGCACTCAAAAAGTGCTGCCAGCAAATTTGGAAAACTCAGCAGTGGCCACAGGACTGGAAAAGGTCCGTTTTCATTCCAATCCCAAAGAAAGGCAATGCCAAAGAATACTCAAACTACCACACAATTGCACTCGTCTCACAGGCTAGTAAAGTAATGCTCAAAATTCTCCAAGCCAGGTTTCAGCAAAATGTGAACCATGAACTTCCTGATGTTCAAGCCGGTTTTAGAAAAGGCAGAGGAACCAGAGATCAAATTGCCAACATCCGCTGGATCATGGAAAAAGCAAGAGAGTTCCAGAAAAAACATCGATTTCTGCCTTATTGACTGTGCCAAAGCCTTTGACTGTGTGGATCACAATAAACTGTGGAAAATTCTGAAAGAGATGGGAATACCAGACCACCTGATCTGCCTCTTGAGAAATCTGTATGCAGGTCAGGAAGCAACAGTTAAAACTGGACATGGAACAACAGACTGGTCCCAAATAGGAAAAGGAGTACGTCAAGGCTGTATATTGTCACCTTGTTTATTTAACTTATATGCAGAGTACATCATGAGAAATACTGGACTGGAAGAAACACAAGCTGGAATCAAGATTGCCGGGAGAAATATCAATAACCTCAGATATGCAGATGACACCACCCTTATGGCAGAAAGTGAAGAGGAACTAAAAAGCCTCTTGATGAAAGTGAAAGTGGAGAGTGAAAAAGTTGGCTTAAAGCTCAACATTCAGAAAACGAAGATCATGGCATCCGGTCCCATCATTTCATGGGAAATAGATGGGGAAACAGTGTTAGACTTTATTTTTCTGGGCTCCAAAATCACTGCAGATGGTGACTGCATCCATGAAATTAAAAAACGCTTACTCCTTGAAAGGAAAGTTATGACCAACCTAGATAGCATATTCAAAAGCAGAGACATTACTTTGCCAACAAAGGTTCGTCTAGTCAAGGCTATGGTTTTTCCTGTGGTCATGTATGGATGTGAGAGTTGGGACTGTTGAAGAAGGCTGAGTGCCGAAGAATTGATGCTTTTGAACTGTGGTGTTGGAGAAGACTTTTGAGAGTCCCTTGGACTGCAAGGATTCCAACCAGTCCATTCTGAAGGAGATCAGCCCTGGGATTTCTTTGGAAGGAATGATGCTAAAGCTGAAACTCCAGTACTTTGGCCACCTCATGCGAAGAGTTGACTCATTGGAAAAGACTCTGATGCTGGGAGGGATTGGGGGTAGGAGGAGAAGGGGACGACAGAGGATGAGATGGCTGGATGGCATCACTGACTCGATGGAGGTGAGTCTGAGTGAACTCCGGGAGGTGGTGATGGACAGGGAGGCCTGGTGTGCTGCGATTCATGGAGTCGCAAAGAGTCGGACACGACTGAGCAACTGATCTGATCTGATCTGATGTTTTCAGTCTACTTTGAAATTAGAGTACATACATTTTTTTACCAAATGAAGTTAAACCTCCTACACTTAACTAAGTTATTTAACCAAGTCAGACAAATCTATGTTTGTTCTTGGAACTCCTTACACCAAAATTTTAAGTTCTGTGAAGGCAGAAACTTTTAATTTACTGCTGAATACTTATAGAGTAGGATCTTGACACATAACAGATTCTTCCCTAAACATATACAAAGAGAATGAATTAAATACCCAGATTCATACAAGGCACTGGGGACTTGGTACCTGCCATTCAACTGGCCCTTAATATCAACAAATATATAAATGCTCTGGAACCTCTTTAGAACACTTGTGCTGGTTAACAGGCCTAACATGTCCCTTTAAAGTGTAACCATATCTAGAATTTTCCGTGGTTATTTGATTCAGAATTTATCCTTTGGCTCAAGGGGTATTAAAGTACATAAAATAAGGAACCATAATAGGACCACAGTAAATGTGAGGCAACGCAGTCATTTGTCTCATTAATGCAAATACCTTAAATGACATCTTTTTTTCCCAAGAAGTTCAAAACCTGTTTCAATCTTTAGCACTGTTTCAATCACTATTTAGTCACTGCTTCAATCTCCAGCAAACTGATACGAAGATTATTTATTGTACATAACTTTGATCAGGTTGATAAACGTGTAGTAACTTTCTCATGGTCACCTAATTACAGAGGGAACACTTCTGACAGAAACAAAAAATCAAATAGTCAAAAAAATAAGCATAAATGGCACCTCACTCCAGCACTCTTGCCTGGAAAATCCCATGGACGGAGGAGCCTGGTGGGCCTCAGTCCATGGGGTCGCTAAGAGTCGGGTAAGACTCAGTGACTTTACTTTCACTTTCATGCACTGGAGAAGGAAATGGCAACGCACTCCAGTGTTCTTGCCTGGAGAATCCCTGGGACGGGGGAGCCTTGTGGGCTGCCGTCTATGGGGTCGCACAGAGTCGGACATGACTGAAGCGACTTAGCAGCAGCAGCCGTGGGTTACAGTTTCAATTTTTCTTAAAAAATTTTTTTAAATTACCTGAATCATTTTAGACTCAATTTATTTCAAGCACTTGAGATGTGGCTCCATGTTATTTGTACAGCTGTATTCTTTCACACAACTTCACAATTTGTTATTTAATCTCAGAACAGAGTACATGTCAAAATCAAAACGCTGACAAGTTCTCTCCTTTGCTTACGGTAAATCACTGAAAAGCTATATTTAAATGAAGAAGTACAAATTTCACGTGTGGTTCAAGATGAAACGGAGAAGGCAGTGGCACCCCAGTCCAGTACCCTTGCCTGGAAAATCCCATGGATGGAGGAGCCTGGAGGGCTGCAGTCCATGGGGTCGCTGAGGGTCAGACACGACTGAGCGACTTCACTTTCACTTTCCTGCATTGGAGAAGGAAATGGCAACCCACTCCAGTGTTCTTGCCTGGAGAATCCCAGGGAGGGGGGAGCCTGGTGGGTTGCCGTCTCTGGGGTTGCACAGAGTCAGACACGACTGAAGTGACTTAGCATAGCATTAGCATCAAGATGAAAAGAGTTCCCAAAGCAATAGTATCTGTTGAACAAGTGAAATATTTGCTCAAGAGAGGCATGAACTGTGCAATGCCGTTTGTCTGATGTTATCTCATTTTACAATTTCATGTCTGTAGCTGACTAAGCCAAAGGACTGACCAGAACTATTAATTAAAGCAGCAGTTTGTACTCAGTGCCATTAAGCTATCAGTGTAGTGCAAGCTTTGAAGTCAGTTTAGTTTTCTTGGCAGATACCAAGGTAGTTAAATGGTTTTTCTTTCCTTGCTCACAGAAACAGTCAATAAATTGTTTGGTTCAATTAAAGACATGCCAATAATTTTAAAAGCTTTTAATACTGAAGACTGTTTATTTCAATCTCCCTTATACCATGCTCATGTTGTACTGAAAAGCCTCAACTGCAGTTTCCTAAAAAATGAAAGATGCGTCTCTTGTTATAAGACTGACCCCTTCAAAGCTGGAAGCACTGAAGGGATGAAATATCACAGGGCACAAAGTAACTCTTGTTGAAGCAATAAAGGCTTTCTCCATATTCTTACAAATAAACCTGCTTCAAGGAGACACTTCCTTTACCTACTACATGATCTACTGCTAAGTTACAGTAACAGTAACAGTAATCAAGAAAACTCAAATGTGAACTTGATTCTTCAAGTCCTGACAACTGAGACAAGATGTCTAAAAGCATCCTGCCTCTAAGCCGTGGCTGTGACACTAAGCAAGTTCAATATCCTTTTCTGGAAGACAGGATTGCCACTACTAGTACTATCATGTAGGCATATGATGTGAGCACACTTAATACAGAGTAGTTGTCACTAGCACTTATCTCCAACCTCATTGGGAGCGTGCCGTAAATGCTTCTAAGCCGCTCCTCCACAAGAATCACAGTGCAAAACCCAGATACTTGGATGAAAGTTCGAGTGAACAATGCTGCATCGTTACCATTATGCCAGTGGCATACAGGTTTCCCTTTCCTAAATTCATTTGCATAGAGGTAATAACAAGCAATACTCGATTGATGCTACTTCTTTCAATCTCAGAAAACAAGACCAACTTGCTTTTCTTTTTGTGAGTCCTTTCTAAAAATAAAACCATATCTCGTAAGACTGCTCAATGTGACTACAAAAACAAAAACACACTGATGCATGGGAAAGACCTGGGAAAACACTGAGAACGAATATTATTAATACACAAGAAGTTTGATTGAACTGAGAAAAAAATAATTTTTCTCTATCAAATTCAGTTCAGTTGCTCAGTCGTGTCCAACTCTTTGTGACCCCATGAATTGCAGCATGCCAGGCCTCCCTGTCCATCACCATCTCCTGGAGTTCACTCAGACTCATGTCCATCGAGTTGGTGATGCCATCCAGCCATCTCATCCTCTGTCGTCCCCTTCTCCTCCTGCCCCCAATCCCTCCCAGCATCAGAGTCTTTTACAATGAGTCAACTCTTCGCATGAGGTGGCTAAAGTACTGGAGTTTCAGCTTTAGCATCATTCCTTCCAAAGAACACCCAGGACCGATCTCCTTTAGGATGGACTGGTTGGATCTCCTTGCAGTCCAAGGGACTCTCAAGAGTCTTCTCCAACACCACAGTTCAAAAGCATCAATTCTTCGGCGCTCAGCTTTCTTCACAGCCCAACTCTCACATCCATACATGACTACTGGAAAAACCATAGCCTTGACTAGACGGACCTTTGACGGCAAAGTAATGTCTCTGCTTTTTAATAATCTATCTAGGTTGGTCATAACTTTCCTTCCAAGGAGTAAGCATCTTTTAATTTCATGGCTGCAGTCACCATCTGCAGTGATTTTGGATCAAATTAGCCAAGTTTTAAAAATTAAAAATGATGGTACTCAGTGTTTGTGAGAATACAGTGTCATTTGCATTTGTTGGACAAAATACATTAAGAAAACCTGGTAATATAGACTGAGACTCTTCTTGAGGATATTTATGCTCCTTAATCCTGTCATTCTACTCCTGAGGAAAGAATCTGAAATGTGGTCATAGCATTACACACAAAAATATCCATTCAACACTATTATCATTTAAAAAACCCAACAGCACCATGGCAAAAACTTGAAAACAAATGCATAATAAGAATTTCTGTACATAAAATAACTGAATGTACTGAAGACATGAAAAAGTGCCTAGAGGGAACTCCCTGGCTGTGTAGTGGTGAGGATTCCATTCTTTAACTGCCCAGGGGCTCCGGTTCAAACCCTGGTTTTCACAAGCCACAAGGTGTGGCCAAATGAGGCCAAAAGTGCCTAGAGCATGTTTTTAATGAAAAGAATACCAGGTAAAAGAAGGGGGAATGCAAATATATATATATATATATATATATATATATATATATATATATGTATACACACACAGACACACACACACTGATCAACCATATTAAAAATGCAAACAAACATGCAAAAAAAATGAACGCAAAGAAACAATGTTACTAGTTACTAACTAGTTCCTAATCAATGTTACTAGTGATTCTCCACTGGGATAATATTTTCCTTTCACACTTTATCATGTTTTACAAATTTTCCACAAAGAGCCTCAATTATACAGCTAGGCTTAAAAATTTTTTATTTAGAGGGTATGTAAATAGTGGCTTTGAACTTAAAGCTTGAGGCTCTTCCCTTTCAAGGTCACTGTTAATCATAGCAGAACTTAACACATAAGTTGATACTGTAGCTATTGTTATTATACTGTGGGATTAGAGAGCACAGTGCCCTTAATATGCAGATAGAGACGTTTCCCCTTTTCAAAGTGGTTCTAAACAACTGTGCTTTGAGGTTTTGTAGCAATTTGAAATTTTTTCAGTCCCCCCATTTGTCAGCATGCTGTGACTTGTTTCCTCTACTTGCTGTCCCTCCCCTTCTGTTGCTAGTTTGCTCTTTACTTCACAGCGAGCTTAGGAATCAGCAGTCCAGCCCAGAAGTTTGAGACTGGCAGCTCATAAACATAGGTTTTTTGACCCACACAACAATGTAATAATACTTGAATTAGCAACCAAAGTATAAAATTTAGAAGATTGAATATTTTCAACTTCTGAAAAGCAGGAAGATTTGGCAATGCCAGGGCTGGTGTCATTAAATGACACCTGCTCTTCTGTGCCACGGCTGACCACAGTTCTCATGACTCCCTGAGACCCCTAGGCACTGACCCTGGAGGTCAGCTGCCACATATCATGACACGTGGACCATTTTACCTCACTCCAGGGCTGATTTACTGTTCAGTCTCAGTAGTTACATGATTTTATGACCCATTGTGTGTGCGTGCTCAATTGTGTCCACAACTGAGTTGTGTCTGCAACACTATGGACTGTGGCCCACCAGGCTCCTCTGTCCATGGCACTTCCTAGGCAAGAATACTGGAGTGGGTTGTCATGTCCTCCCCCAGGGGACTTCCTGACCCATCCATCAAACCTCTGTCTCCGGCACAGGCAGGGGGATTCTCTACCACTGAGTCACCTGGGAAGCCTTTATGACCCATTACCTGGGCTGTATGAGTCAGGGCTCAATTAAGAAATGAAAACCATAAAGTAATCTGAACCAGAAAAGTTTAACAAAAAGAAGAAGAAAAAGTTAAATACTGAGAAAAATACTATACTGGTCTTCCAAGAGGGAGACCAGTGGAAAAGACCCGGCCTCTCCAAAAAAAACATTCACAGTGACCTTGAAAGCCAACCCCGAAGCAAGACCTTCTCTTTACAGAGAAGTTTCATGATTTGGGGTAGGGAAGGGAGGAGTTTACCCATTATTAGAAGTCTATTCCAAAAGAAAAGGTTTTAAAATTATAATTTAGAGGACTTCCCTGGTGGCTCAGACAGTAAAGAATCTGCCTACAATGCGGGAGACCTGGGTTCAATCCCTGGGTCGAGAATAATTTAGAACAAAGTTATAAAAATGAAAATCTTTAGAAAGTTTTCACAATCAGTACTGAGAATAATCCTCAATGTTTTCTAAAATTCTTATGTTCTAGATCCATTGTTAAGCCCTGTGCTTATGTTATTTCCTTACATTCTCACAACAATCCTACAAGGCCATTTAACAGAAGAGAGTTGGATGTTAAAACAGTTTGTGCAACACTGATTTTGAACTACACTGTCTCAGACAGTTCCTTTTGAAATGAGTGCTTACTAATTACCTTAAAAACTTTATTGAGATAGGAGTAACACTACTTTCATCTGGATATCTGGATATCTATGGATCTATACTGTTTTAACACATGAAAAAATGTGGCATTATAATCCAAAATTGTCTGCAACAAGTATGGGCTGTAGTAAAGAATACGCCTGCCAATGCAGGAGGAAGCCTGAAATGCAGGACCTGCGGGTTCGAGGCTTGGGTCAGAAAGATCCTCTGAGGAAGGAAATGGCAGCCATTTCAGTATTCTTGCCTGGGAAATCCCACAGGCAGAGAAGCCTGGGGGGCTACAGTCCATGGGGTCACAAAGAGTCAGACATGGCTAAGCGACTAAAACCACCACCACCGAGTACAACATGAGAGGAAGTCTTTGAAAAATGTTATAGCAATATGATCTTTACAACTATAGGAGTAGTTATATGTCTGTTAAATCTCACGATACTACACCTGGGCTTGTATTCTGTATGCCTTTTTTCCCATTTTATTTTCACAAGTATACTGCTCTGCAAAGGAATGAAGTTAAAGATAAAACTGGTCAAGCACCAGAGTTTGAGGAGTGCTGCCCTAGAGCTCTGGGCAAATGCTTTGCTTTCTGTTACCAGCTCTGTTACAAAGCGGAGACATGCTCAGGTAAATGATAATCCTCCGATCACTGATCTAAAATCTCACTCTAGCCATCTGAACTTCACTCATCAGAGCACCTGATGAGCTGTTTATCCTAGGTAATGTTTCACAGGTGGCTCAGCAATAAATAATCTGCCTACAATGCAGGGGGTGCGGGTTTGATCCCTGGGTCAGGAAGATCCCCTGGAGAAGGTAACCCACTCCTGTATTCTTGACTGGGAAATCCCATGGACAGAGGAGCCTGGCAGACTACAGTCCATGGGGGTCACAAAAAGAGTCAGAAACGACTTAGAGACTAAAGAACAACAACAAAATGTTAAGCCACAGGTTCTCAACCTACTTATATAGCATTTTCACGTAGAGCCAAAGAAAACTGCTCAACAGCTGAATCTTAAAAACACAATGTAGTTGCTAGTGTGTCCAATTCCTTTATCCAACAAAACCTTATTTGTATAAAGCATGTTTCAGCTGCTTTTACAAGTTTAATTTTTCTCCTGCTCATATGCTGAAGAAGAAAATATATTGATTATCAGTCACTTATAAATGCATTTGAGAATCAGAGATTTTGTTCCTTTATTCTAGAAATCAGTTAGGCATGCATGTATGCTGAGACACTTCAGTCGTATCCAACTCTTTGCAACCCTACTGACTGTGGCCTGCCAGGCTCCTCTGTCTGTGAGATTCTCCAGGCAAGATTACAGGAGTGGGTTGCCATGCCCTCCTCCAGGGGATCTTCCCAACCCAGGGACCAAACCTGAGTCTCTTGTGTCTCCTGCAGTGGCAGGTGGGTTCTTTACCATTAGCGCCATCTGTGAACCCCCATTTAGGCATAAGGAAGTTACAAAACCATCAATCGAGAAAGTTGGTTTGGGGACAAGGCATGTTGGAGAAGGTGACTAAGAAATCAATGCCACACATACCTCATGATGGTCAGACATGGCAGACAGATACCACTGCCACAGAATTTCAGACTACTTGACTTTATCTCATTTCTAAATACTAATCCTGCCATCATTAATGGCTTTATTGATCTTTTGTTCCTGCTCTGAGAAATTCTGAAGAAAAAAGTGCTGAAAGACAAAGTAGTAGTTAGATTAAGAACATGAATAAAAACATCTTCTCATATAAATGAAAGTTAACTACAAGATAAATTAGATTTATTGGTCCTTTTATTTATAAATAACTCCAGTCCCAAAGAAAAGCTACACGTCCTTAAAAAGAAAAATTGTTTAGTCAATGTAGGAATTTGGGGAGCTATTCTCTAAGGATAGAAACTCTGTTTCTTGGTCTTCGTGAATGAAGTTCATTTTTTACAGATTTATTATCTACTAGTTTCACAATCGGAGAAGGCAATGGCACCCCACTCCAGTACTCTTGCCTGGAAAATCCCATGGACGGAGGAGCCTGGTGGGCTGCAGTCCATGGGGTCGCTAAGAGTCGGACACGACTGAGCAACTTCCCTTTCACTTTTCACTTTCATGCATTGGAGAAGGAAATGGCAGCCCACTCCAGTGCTCTTGCCTGGAGAATCCCAGGGACAGGGAGCCTGGTGGGCTGCCGTCTATGGGGTCGCACAGAGTCAGACACGACTGAAGCGACTTAGCAGCAGCAGCAGCGACAGCAGTTTCACAATATGTTGATTTATAATAATAGTATAATCTGTCTGGAAAAAAATGCTAATTCCTAGGAGACAAAAATCGCCAGCTGAATTCTAAAATGTCTTTGACTAAGTTATATATAACTTTAATTTTTTTATCCTACCAGCTCAAAATGCAGTGGTCCTGCTGTAATAATGAATAGATATGAATGGTGAGTTATAGCATTTCAAGAACTACAGCTGGGGGGATTTCCCTGGCGGTCCATGGCTAAGGCTCCATGCTCCCAAAGCAGGGGGCCAGGGGTTCCATCCCTGGTCAGAGAAGTAGATCCCACATGCTGCAACTAAGACCTAACACGGTCAAAGAAAGAAAGAAAAACAAATAAAATAAACAAATAAAATATTAAAAAAAAAAAAAGAACTACAGCTGGAAAAAGACCATCTGACCATCAATTTAGAAAGCCATAAATGACATATCATACTAATTATCTTTATTAGTGGCCTAATTACACCACTCATGGACACATTTCCTTAAGTGAGAAAAGAGGATAGCATATACCTGCATATTGCAAAAATCACTGAAAACAGTTTGAGAAAATACTGAAACTGGAAAGGTCTAGGAATTTTATAGAAATAAAAAGTTTTATCAGTCTTTTATTTGAATTAATTATAATTCTTCATAAATGTTATCTCTACTGAGGCTTTAAATATACAAACCAATTTAAACTTCACAAATGTCAGCCCTAATAATGTCAATTCAATTCTAATGTAATTAGAAGACTCAGTCCCTGGTGGCCCAGTGTTAAAGAATCCTCCTGCAGTACTGGAAACCCAGGTTCAATCCCTAGGTCAGGAAGACCCCCTGGAGAAGGAAATGGCAACCCACTCCAGTATTCTTGCCTGGAGAATTCCATGGACAGGGGAGCCTGGCAGGCTACAGTCCATGGGTTTGTCAAGAGCCAGACACGACTGAGCAATTGACACTCTTACTCTTTTTCATGATTTAGTCAGAGGAGATACAGCACACTCACAAAGTACTGGGCAGGCAGGTAGCTCAAATGAGTGAAGCAGGCTTCACAGCCAAGAAGGACCATGACAATCTACCACTACTCAGCTCTAGCCAACTGTTACTTTGAGGAATAAAGACAAAAAAACAGTAACAATAAAATCGATACTCTGCTAATCTAAAGAAGTAAATCCAGGGACTTTCCTGGTGGCCCTGCGGTTGAAGCTTCGTGCTTGCAATGCAGGGGCCTGGGTTCCATCCCTGGTCAGGGAAATAGATCCCACATGACACAACTGAAGAAAAAAAAAAAAAAAATCCCACATGCTATAGCTAAAGATCCTGCAGGCCACAACTAAGACCTGGTGCAGCCAAATAAATAAATACATCTGTAGGCTAGATTCGCGATATGGACTACTACGCCTCAAGGGACAGAGTGGCTAAGAACTGTTCTGAGCCAGAAAAATCCAGATCAGCTCTGATTCTAACACATTTCATAAACTTGTCCAAGTTACATAATTTAAGTCTCAGTCTCCTCATCTGTACCTCACTGTTGTTGTTTTTTAATGAAATTAGGTAATGTATATGCTCAAAAAATTGTAGTTCAATGTTATTATTAGATGCTGCTGCTGCTGCTGCTAAGTTGCTTCAGTAGTGTCCGACTCTGTGACCCCAGAGACGGCAACCCACCAGGCTCCCCCGTCCCTGGGATTCTCCACGCAAGAACACTGAAGTGGGTTGCCATTTCCTTCTCCAATGCATGAAAGTGAAAAGTGAAAATGAAGTCGCTCAGTCATGTCCGACTCTTAGCGACCCCATGGACTGCAGCCCACCAGGCTCCTCCGTCCATGGGATTTTCCAGGCAAGAGTACTGGAGTGGGGTGCCATTGCCTTCTCTGTCATTAGATGCTAAAAGAAACCAAAAACAAAAAGGAAACAGATAAGGAGCAGCAGCAATTCAAGTCCCCCTTCTATCTGACTACGGGGTTTATTTCTTAAACTCATAACACCTAGTCCCAACTTTTTCTCACCTACAGGCTATTTTCTTTACCACCAATGCCTTCTCTTCCCTCAGGTTAACTCAAGGTCTACCTCACAGCTCATCTATACCTTTCCTTTACTTCAGACCATTCTCCACTTCCCTTTTCTTTGAAAGCACTTTCAGGACTGACAGTGAAACTATCTTACTGTTGAACATCAAGGTATACTTAAGAAATCCTGAATGCAGTAGTTTTTCTCCCCTAATCTTTGAGCACTGTGCAAGCTGTGAACTTACAACAGCCCAAAGAATCCATCTGCACTTCCATTGAACAATACGTTTATCTATCTTTCTTCCCTGTTAATGTTCCTTCATGTGATAATAAAGAACCAAATAAATTAAAACAAAATGTCAAACCATACTAACAAAAAAATTCATTTCTAAGAAAATAGATTTGAAAACAATTTCAAAAACCTATCCAATGTTCTCCTTTAAAAGGAAGTTTGAGTTAAGAACAATCTAGTTTTTTTCCTTACTTCATTCTAATTACAAGTATCCAAAAAAAAAAAAAACCTTTTCCCAAAAAGCTATGCCTGATTTTCTCAAAAAGAAATTATATTGATTTCAACTCATATGAACAAACAATATTCTTCATGTATATTTTGACAGCAATCCAGAACCTTGATTCTTTGAAACTTCTGGGTATCAAAATAACATTATGGTGTCTTTCCCGGAAAATGTATAGAGTCCCAAATTTTGGTATTCAATTTCAGGAAGTTCAGAGTACCCAAGGATCTTCAGTGGATCCACCACTCCCCGCCCCTACCCCTCTCCGTTAAGAACTCGTGCTAAATAAGAGGTTTGTTTCTATTATTAAATGTTTTGCCTCTTCTGAAAAAAGTCATCCTTA
Organism: Bos taurus; assembly: GCF_002263795.3. NCBI lineage: Eukaryota > Metazoa > Chordata > Mammalia > Artiodactyla > Bovidae > Bos > Bos taurus. Next base: position 81,186,332 of record NC_037337.1, on the reverse strand, counting down.
AGAAGACCTTTAGCTCTGCTATTAAATGGGGAAGCAGCTTCCCTTTCAACTGTCACTACTTCCTAGCTGCCATCCTGACAGCTGATAGAAAATAGAAAACTGTGCGCTTACCTCCGAGAAATTAACAGCCAAAGGAATGATTCCAGCCACGTAACATCCCACCAGCATAGCCAGAGACAGCAGGCTAATGGAGATGAAATCATCCATTCTGCTTCCTTTATTCATCCAATACCACTAGTCTATAATTTTTCGGGAGCTCGGGTCCTTAAACACGTGTGATTGTTCCAAGAGAACAGGTGGACTTTCCAGTTCTCGTCCTCCCCACCGGCAGATGCGTTCACGAGGCACTTCTCTCTTGAACGTACCTGTAAAGAGCCCGCCTTTTGCTGATACTAGAGTCAACTTTCAGCAATCTTAGGTCCCAGCCCGTAAGTTTTCATATACCAGTCACTGGATTCCCATGGGTTAACAGAGATGAGAAGTCAATGGGAAACTATACGAAGGAGCTATTGGTTCAATCGTCGGAATACGGGCAGCACAATGGGCCTACTTCCTCCACAAGCAATGTTCCCGATGGCAGCAAGAAAAGGACGAAAACCCAAGTGAACTAGTTCGTTCTCCCTGCTCCCCTATCTCCCTGGGGCACCCCCGCAGGTGATCGCCCCCCCGCCCCAGCTCCGGGACCAGCCCACCAATCACTGCAAACTCTCCTCCAAGTCTAGAGTGGGGAAAGGAGTCCTGCAGGCCGGTAATGGCGGGTAGTGGAGTTCAGCAGTGAAGCTGATACAAAGCTGTCTCTACCCTATACCCAGTGCTGCCCATGTTACTCCACTCCGAGGGGCCTTGACCCGGAGCCACCGATACTACAGCTGCCATGGCCGCCAAGTGGCACCTCTTCATTACATCCACTTCCGGATTGCCTTACAGCCCCCTCCTTTAGAAGGGTACTTCCGGGGTTACAACCGACCTATGCCCCAGGGTTCTTATACAGCCGCCATTTTTTAGTGGGGCCACTGAAAGATGGCTTGTGTCACTGTCTATACCGGTGATCACTTTAGCCGCGCATCTAATAACGCGAATACCGAAGATCGTTTCTAGAAAAAAGTGCTTATTTTTCAAGTTCCGATACGTTTCCTGTGTGCTTCCTTTCCCTTAACCAAGATGGCTGAAACAGAGTCACTCTCTGCTCTAGCTGCCGGAAATCTGTGAGCCTCTATGGTCCGAAAGGTTCTTTCGCGGTGCGCCTCTGACGACTTCCGGCGGCTCCTCTCGCGGGGATTGGCTGTTGGCGGCGTTGCGGGTAAGCTCGTGTGCGGCGGCGGAGTCGGCATCGGCTGCAGTGGGAGACTTTGGCGCGATGGTGAGAAAGGCCTAACCGGCTCCCCGAACCCCCAACCCCCGCGGGGCGACCCCCGCCCATACATCTCCCCACCCCATCCAGCGCGAGCTTGCTGCTGCTCGGCCCTTCAGCTTGTGTGTGGGGCTCCCCTTCTCCTTCCCGCCGCGGAGACACTGGGCCTGGCGCTAGGCCCCGGGTCCCGGGTCCGCCCCGCGGTTGCGCGCCGGCCTGCTGGCTCGGGCGAGGCGTGCGTTGCGGAGGTTGCTCTTTCTTCCGACTGCTGCTTGGTAGAGGCAGGCATGGGGGTGCTTCCCTTTTCCTCCAAACGCCTCAGCCTACTATAGGGACAATGGCCGAGGGATGTTTGACAATTCCGTCCCGAAGCTGACAGACTGAATCTACTGCATCCCCCGTGTGGACCGGGAGGGAACATCTTTGCTTTGTAGCGTGCTTTTCCGACCATATACCCTTTTGTTTTTCTGGGCTCTGCCTTTTTTGGAAAAAATACATTTTCCCTCTTTTCTAAGACCTTTAGAGGCCGATTTGGTGTCCCCCACCCCCCAGCCATCCATCCTGTGCTTATCTTTATAGTCTTTTGGGTCTGGAAGCTGAAAAGATAGATTCAGCTCAGGGTCCACTTTGCTTAGAATCTGAGTGGAATGGGTGGGAAGGGTTGTTTTTTTTTGGCTTGTGTGTGGATTTTGTAATCTGCAAAAAGGAGATGCTCACGAGGATTCCAAGGAATCGTGGTTACTTCCACACTTCAATTTTCGTTTTCTGGTTGCTGCAGATTAACAAATCATGCAGCTGTTGTTAACAAGGAACTTTTTCAGGTCGTAGTTTTCTGGATTGAGATAGGTTAGTGTTTGACCCAACATAGTCTCCCAAGGAAGACTGGGAATTAGGAGATTGGATTTCCAGTTCCTGTCTTAACTAGCAGTGTGACCTTGAGCAAGTCATTTCACTTCGGAGTTTCCTTCTTTCTCTGCCTTTATTTGGTATTATTTTTAAATGCTTAGATTAAAATCTGGGGATATGACAGCAGTTAATATGAACACCCCATTATCATTGAGCAGTTATCAGTTATAATTCTTTATCATTTCATGTAGAATTGAAAATTGAAATTTGTATTTAAAGTGAATACTGGTTCAAAAGTCTTAAATATTGGTTCAATTTCTTTTCTTTTATTCTTCCTTTCTTTTTTGGTAGTTTGAGAGATGCATTTAAAACTCAAGAAGCAATTGTATGTATTGTAGTATTTCTGTAACAGTAGAATGACTATTCTTAGGGTTCATTTAAAAACTTTAAAAACAGATTAACTCTTCATTAGAGTGAATCATAACTGCTTGGTAAACAGAATAGGATATTATTAAGGTAATTCTGCATAACTTTTTTTGTGATTTAGGTTTCACAATGTTATCTTTACATTGTGGCAGATATATATATATATTCCTGTATGTACTTATATTTTTATTGCTTATTTATTTATTACTGGTCATTCCCCTAAGAAAGAGTAACCTAAGGAATGCCGGACCAAATCTGTTCAGAAGAAGGAAAAATCTGATAATTTTGTTTACAGTTTTGTAAATTCAGTTATTCCTTGTTCCTAATTTTTAAGCTTTGCTTTGGGCAATAAGTATTAAGAATAGTAAACTTAGTTCAGGTTCACTTTAAGGGTAAATATAAAAAGCAGCCATTGTATAGCCATTTTCATATCTTTACTCTTAAGTGAATTGGTCCTTTATTTCTCATTAAAATAAGAAAATTAATGTAGTAGCAACTGGTCTGCCTAGCATGTGGGACAGGTCCTTTTACAGGAATGTTAGTATAGTTTCTATAAAATTACTTTCTTCTCAACATATGAGCCATTGAAACTATTGATGGTTTTTAAATAACCAGTAATCTAACATTCTGTTTTCCCTGACTTTTGATCACAATTTAAGAAAGGCCTTGACTGTGTTCAGGTCTTTATAGGTGAGAATTACTTTTCATCTCTTGTCATCGAGTTCTATCTCAGATCCTCTCAAACTTTTAATCAGAATGACTCACTTCTTGATGGAGAGGGAGGAGTATGAGAAATTCCTTTTTTTGTGTTCAATGTTCTGTTTGGGCGGGGGCAGTGCTTATTCTGAAGCTCTACATATCAGCTATTTCAGCTGCAGTTTGTTGGTCATTAAAAAGTCTGATCATTTCAGAACGTTTGGTTCCTGTCCTTAAGAGGTTTGTTTGTTTTTTATTAAAAACTAGTACAGCAGAAGAGAAGAATATGTTGTTTAGTCGCTCAGTCGTGTCCAACTCTTTGGGATACCAGGCTTCCCTATCCTTCACCATATCCCGAAGATTATAAATAGTTTGATTTAGCATTGGGTTTACAGTGAGGTTACATCATATTTGAATTTAGTGAACCTTACACACTTGGCAAAAAAAAACCAGAAGGGGTTATACTTTCAACAGACCAATGTTCTGAAGATATTTTTAGTTGTCACACATTGGGAGGAAGGCGTGGGAGTGCAGTATTTACTGGGAATAGGCTAGGAATACTGTCATCCTTCAATGCACGGGACAGCTTCTGCAACAAGGAATCTTCCAGCCCCTGATGCAATAGTGCCAGAGTTGAGAAAACCTGAAATAGACCCACGAACAAAAGCCTGCTCCCCATTGAGGGTGAGATGGAAGATGAAAGGATCTGCTGTTCTTTAGGCATATTCACATTTCCTGTGTCATCATCCTCTAGCTATTTTGTGATTCTAGTGCTTAAAAATACAATATTTTAGTATAACACAACCCCTTATAGTGAGTCACCTACTGGGTGAATAATTTAATGGATTTTCTAGGGTAACGTTAACTGTATATACAAATTTTACATTGCCAGTTTATCTTACACCTTTAATATTTGAGTCTAATCTCTGGATAAGATGTGATTTCACTGTAGTGCTAAAGTTAGAAAAAACATAGATTGATAAAGTGCTTGTAATCATTATAGTGTTTTCCTTTTTTTCTCCTTTCATCAACCCATATCTGTTTTCATTAGGAACCTAATGGGATTAGAGTGACCAGTGGAGATAGAACACCCAAGCAGGTTTATAATCTGGCTGGGAAGAAAGGTGCAAAAGAGAAAAAAACAGTACAAGGTAGTTTATGCTGAGAATTTAACAGGCAGTAAGTGCAATAAGAGTTTGAGACAGCAGTTGTTAAGGACTGGGAGACGAAGAGACCTTAGAGAAAAGTTGTGAATCCAGTTTCTGGCTCTGCACTTGGGCAGAGGCATCAATATTGCAGAAAGAGCACTCTGATTAATAGTGTTTTAATAACCAACGAAAATTGTATGGTAATGGGGATTTTATCCCATACTATGAATTTCTCAAATACTGAGTTAGAAACTTACATTGATATCATTTTTCCCTCTGCAGTCTCACACCATCTTGCTGGTACAGCCTACCAAGAGGCCAGAAGGCAGAACTTACGCTGACTATGAATCTGTGAATGAGTGTATGGAAGGTGAGTTTAAACACTAATCAAGGGGTAGAAGTCATTGACTTTGTTTTTGGGGGTGGTGAGGGGATGGGGGCTGGAGGTGGGATGGGCTATAGAGGCTCTGGCCCCCACGCTAGCTGGCATCCACACCAGCTGGTCTATGCTTGCTCCCAGGGTGAGAGTGGTAAGTGCTGAGACTCTCAGGTGTCTTGAGTTTGTTTACCTGACGTTCACTATTATGTTTACTTTTTAGAATCAAGCTCATATATATAGTGAGTTTCCCAGGCCTCTGCTTGTTTTGTAAATATTCTTTGTTTGTTATGTATTATTTTGTTACTGTGCTGTGTAAATATTTTACAGGTATCCCTTATATAGTCTAGTTAAACTCAATAGAGTTATTAAAACAGGCTTGAGAAACCTAATAGTGCCTACACAACCTAATAGTCTAGTTACTAAACAAACATGAAAAGCTAAGGTTACAGTCCATCAGAATGTTAAGAAATAAAAACTTAGCTCAGTGAATAAAGGTAAATGGAACCAAATCAGTATAATTTATTGTACATTTGATAAGCTGGCACCACCCTGAAGGAAGGTATTAACCCTCAATAAACCATTAGATGAGAGCACCTAGATTGGATCATCACAAACTGGATTCATCCCATGTCCTTTCATTACATCATTAGATCATTACATCCAGTAAACCATTTGTGTACACCCTGCACCCTTTCTAGCAAATTGCACATGCTTCACCTCTTCCTGCAAAGATTTTATAGAAATATAAAATTTGGTGCTGGCATGTCCCTGGAATTGTTGATTATCTGAAGCTAATTGGATTAGGCTTAAAAATCTCTTCTTAAAAAAAAAATCTCGATTGCTTCTCGGCCTTTTGGCTAAGATCAAGTGTAGTATCTGTTCTTATCAGTTTAATATCTGATACGTCCTCTATCCGAGGACAAAAAAAAAAAAAGTCTCAAAACCAATGGTGGGTAGACCTCCATGGGACAAAAAGCTATTCATAATCAGAGATGGCTCCTCAGATTCTATTCTAATCTTTAAAGACGAGCAAAGCTTTTGTTCTTTCCTTTTCTCAAGTCCCTTCCTCTCCTGATAGCCTTACTTGCCATTAAGGTAGACTTCGTGCACACACTCTAGATTTTTGCTTTATCTATATTTATTATGTTTGGCCTTTGATTCTGCAATACTCTTTACTAACCTTTGCTGATTTTAGGGAAACCTAACTTAAAAATTAATACACTTAATTTCTAGAGCAGTTGTAGGTTTAAAGAAAAATTGAACAGAAAGTACAGAGGGTTCACATGTACTTCTCCCTATCCCCAGTTTCCTCTATTAATGACACCTTCCCTGGTAGTCCAGTGATTAAGACTGCTTCCAATGCAGAGGGCTCAGGTTCCCCTGGTCAGGGAACTAAGGTCCTGTATGCCACACACACCCCTCCCTGCGCCCCCCCCCCCCCAAAAAAAATATGAGGTATGGTACATTTGTTACAGTTGATGAAGCAGAATACAGTCCATAGTTCGTTTTGGGATTCATTTGAGGATTCATTTTTTGTGTTGTGCAGTGCTGTGGGTGTTGCCAAATGTGTAATGTCATGTATTCACCATTACAGTATCTTACTGTAATGTTCAGGATATTCTCACTGCCCTAAAAATCCCGTGTTCCCCTAGTCCTCCCTCTTCACCTCACTCCCTGCTACCTCCAGTGTTTTGCTTTTTCCAGAATGTCATAGATTAGAATCATTGACATGTAGCTCTTTTCAGACCAGCTTCTTTCACTTAGCAATGTGTTTAAGTTTCTTCCATACCTTTTTGTGGCTTTTTAGCTCTTTTTTTCTTTTTAAATTAGAAATGATGGTTTATTTTCCATTTTAAAAGTTAGAATGGAAGTACTGGAAGCAGTTCTCACACAGTGGTTGCCAAATTGTAATTTTCTTTCTTATTTTTCTTTTTTATAGTAGTTAATATTTGTCTGGAATACAGAGCTTTCCCTCCCCTCATCCCTTTTTTAAAATTAATAGATTTAGTTTTTTAGAGTAGTTTTGGGTTTACAGGAAAATCGATTAGAAAGTACAGTTCTGTCATAACCCCTGCTTCACTCCTCCAGTTTTCCCAATTATTTACATCCTGTGTTAGTGTGGTACATTTGTTAGAATTGTAGAATCGGTACTGATACATTATTAACTAAAGTCTAGTTTGCATTAATGTTCACTCTTTGCTTTGAGCATTGTATGGATTTTGACATGGGCAACGACATGTCTAATATTTAGTACCCTGAAAATACCCTGTGCTCCACCTGCTCACCCATCTCTCCCCTAATCAGCAACCACTGATCTTTTTAATGTCTTTATAGTTTCATCTTTTCCAGAATATTGTATGGTTGAAATTATAGTATGTAGCCTTTTCACATCAGCTCTTTCACTTCAGTTCAGTCGCTCAGTCATGTTTGACTCTCTGTGACCCCATGGACTGCAGCATACCAGGCCTCCCTGTCCATCACCAACTCCCAGAGCCTACTCAAACTCATGTCTGTCGCACTGGTGATGCCATCCAACCATCTCATTCTCTGTTGTATGCTTTTAAGATGTCGCCATGTCTTTCATGGCCTGGTAGCTCATTTCATTTTGTTGTTGAATAATACTCCATTGTATGGGTATAACACAGTTTGTTTATCCATCACCTGTTGAAGGATATCTTGGTTGCTTACGGGTTTTGTCAGTGAGTAAGCTGCTATGCACATTCTTGCGTAGGTTTTTGTGTGGACCTAAGCTTTCGGCTCCTTTCGGTAAGTACTGAGGAGTGTGATTGTCGGATCATACGGTAAGACTGTATTTAGCTTTGTAAGAAGCAGACAAGCTGTCTTCACATGGCTGTATCATTTGGCATTCCCTGCAGTGATGAATGAGAGTTCCTGAGGCAGCATTGGGTTGTTGTCAGTGTTTTGGATTTTTTGCCATCCTAATAGATGTATAATGATGCCTCATTTCAGTTTGCAATTTCCTCACGTCATGATGTTGAGCATCTTTTCATAATGCGTATTTTCCTCCTGTATGTCTTCTCTGTTGAGGTGTCTGTTCATATCTTTTGCCTGTTTTTTAATTGAGTTTTTTGTTTTCCCATTGTTGAGTTTTAGGAATTGTTTGTATATTTTTGATAATAGTTTTATCTCAGTGGTCCCCAACCATTTTGGTATCAGGAACCAGTTTCATGGAAGACAGTTTTTCCATGGACCGTGGGGGATTGGGGGGCAGGGGTGTCTGTGTGTGGTTTGGGGATGATTTGAGGGCATTGCATTTATTGTGCACTTTATTTCTATTTTTGTTATATCAGCTCCATCTCAATCATCAGGCATTCTATCCCAGAGGCTGGGGCCCCCGTTTCATCAGATCTATGTTTTGCAAAGATTTTCTTCTAGTCTGTGGCTTGTGTTTTCACTTTCTTTGACAGTGTCCTCTGAAGTACAAAAGGCCTAAATTTTGATGAAGTCCAGCCTATCTAAGAAGCTTATCCAAAGTCACAGAGATTTGTGCCTGCATTTTCTTGCAAGAGTTTTATAATTTTGACCTAGATTTCAGTTCCTGGGCCATTGTGAGTGGCTTATGCATGGTGTGAGGGGTCGAGTTTCGCCTTTTGCATATGAACGCACGGTTGTCCTAGCACCCTTTGTTGATAAGATACTCTTTCGCTATTGATTGACTTGGTATCCTTTTGGGAAAACAGTTGACCATAAATGTGAGGGTTTATTTGTGGACTCCTGTTTCTGTTCCATTAATCTGTATGCCTGTCTTCATGAATAAGCAGTACCACACTGCCTTGATTATAGTTTTGTAGTTTTGTGATGAGTTCTGGAATGAGGAAATGTGAGTCTTTCTTTCAACTTTGTTCTTTTTCAAGATTGTTGTGGCTGTCCTGGACCCCTGTATTTGTGTGTCAAGTTTAGGATCATCTTGTCAGTTTCTACAGAAGTACCTCAGGTTTTGTCATGGATTGTTGAATCTAGATCATTTGGGGGAGTATTTAATATTAAGTCACCCAGTCCATGAACTTGAGATAGCATTCTGTTTAGTTAAATCTTTACTGTCAGTGATATTTTACAGTTTTCAGTGTGTCTTATGTCTCTTTTATTGAATTTATTTGTAAGAATTCTATTCTTTCTTGATGTTCATTTCATTTTCAGTGTTTTTATTGTTGGGGTATAGAAATACAATTGACTTTTGTATATTGATTTTACATCATGCAGTCTTACCACCCTCATTTATTAGTTCTAATAGTTTGTGTTTTGCAGTTTCCTTAAGGTATTCTGTATACATTTATAGAGATAGGTACACTTCTTCCATTCCAGTGTGAATGCCAATTATTTCTTTTCCTCGCCAAATCACGCTTACTAGAGCCTCCAGTGCAATGTTGGGCATGACACAAATGACAGGAGCCGGTATTCTAGGCTGACTGGGAAAGCATTGTCTTTTGCCATTAAGTATGATGGTAGCTGTGGGTTAGGGCCACAATGAATTAATTTTCCTGGTTTTTATTTCCTTTCCATTCACCCTTTCTATTCAGGAACTCATAAGTGATATTTCTGATCACAGTGTAGTGAACCAAGCTTTATTAAGATAGCTTTTGATAACTCTGTGGTTGACTATTACTTTTTATTAGGAAATTTATGAAATCAATTTGGAGGTACACAAAGACCTATATGAACAGGGTGGGACAAAGTATTTTGATATAAGCACGTAACACTACTCACATCTAAAGTGCATACAATTGTAAGATCTTGGTTTTCCCCTCTCTTAGGTGTTTGTAAAATGTATGAAGAACATCTGAAGAGAATGAATCCCAACAGCCCCTCTATCACATATGATATCAGTCAGTTGTTTGATTTTATTGATGACCTGGCAGACCTCAGCTGCCTTGTGTAAGTATTAGCCACCATATCTCTTAAATTGTGTTTTTACCTTGTTTGTTTGTTTGAGGTGATTTATGCTATTAGGAGCTCACTCTGCATGACATAGATCTTTGTGTTTTACCTGTGATGTAGTAATTAATATTTCTGCCACACGTGGCTCATACATTGTCAACATAAAGCTGAAGGCACAAGAAAATCTTATGAATTTTGCTAATTGATGCAGTTAGTGTGCATCCGCCTTGAACCAAGAACTTTGTTCCTTAAACTAAATAATCTTTTACTTATTTTTTCCCCAATTATAGTCTTTATCCTAAAGCAATTAGCTTTAAATTAAAACTAAGATTATTCTGTTTTCAAGATTTTTTTAAATATACGTAGGACTGAAATAGAATTTAAATTTCACCTAATGTTGATCATGTATATTTTGGTATGTTAGAATGAGTTTGTTTGTATGTTTGACACTTAACTTTTCTATTCTCCGAGTTTTGTCAAATTAAATTTTTTTCCCCTAACATTATGCTTATTATAATTTCTATAGTAATTACTTATCACCACTGTTAACAAGGAGCATGTGAGTCTATAATACTTCATCTTCTCAGCATTGTTGGAGAGACCGAGTGTTAAGTACAGCAGGTTTTACAGAGGAAAAGTACCTTATAATGAGAGCTTCAGTCACCAGGCATATTCATTATGTGTCAGATACTACGCTACAAGAAAAAAACATTTTTCAGGGGTGAAAATCATGTAGGCCCTACTCGGAGGCACTTGGGGTTTCAGCACTGGGACCAAGCTTGGGCTTGCTGTCTCACAAAAGATCCAGATGAAAATAAGCATTTCCTTGGAAGTTTTGAGTTCAGTTTTCTTCACCTCTTCATTGTGTTTCAGTTACAGTCATTTGACTTTGCTCACTCAGAGTATTTAAGTGATCCAGTTCTGGTCTTTAATGAAATGTGTTTATAACGTGATAATTTTATTATTATTTTGATATGAAAACTCAAAAAATTTTGAGGCCAATAGAGCTGTATATATGTCATGCTGTGTTGGTTTGTAATGTTTATAGTTGATCTGTTTATTGCCTGACACACAGAAAGAGACACATACATGTTCATATAACATTTATTGAGTGCCAGTTATGTACCATATGTGTTCCAAGGCACTGAGGATTGCACAGTGAATAAATCAGTCTAAAATGAAGCCTGTGAAGCTGCAGAAGAATAAATGGAGGGTGAGGAGGAGAGTAGAGGTAGTTGAATTTGGTGGACCAACCCATTCAAAAGTATTGATACTTCTTATTTTTGGTAGATCAAATGAATGAGGACTGAGAATTGAAATTTGGTATAGCCCTGTGGAAGTCTTTGATGATTTCCAGAGCAGTTTTAGTAGAGTGAAGTGTAAGCGTGAAAGTATTAGTCGTTCAGTAGTGTCCAACTCTTTGCAACCCCATGAGCTAGCTGTAGCCCATCAGGCTACATAGAATTCTCCAGGCAAGAGTACTGGAGTGGGTTGCCATTCCCTTCTCCGGAGGATCTTTGTGACCCAGGGATTGAACCCAGGTCTCTCTCATTACAGGCAGATTCTTTACTGTCTGAGCCACCTAGGAAGCCCTAGAGTGACAGCAGTAAAATCTTTATATATTCCAGTGAGTTAGTAAGAAGAGAGGAATTGTAGGATGCCAACACAGACAACTTTTTTGTAGAATTTGGCTCAAAAGGAGAGGAGGGAAATGGGGTTATAGCTAGAGAAAAAAATACTTTTTTTCCCCCTTTAATTTTGTTTTTAAGGTGAGAAAAATAATGGTATGTTGGCAGGCTAATATGATGTAGTAGAGGGAAAAATTGATGGCTTTAGATAGGATCTTAGACAATCCATTAATAGTAAAGTAGGAAAGGCAGGCGGTGTGGTAGAAGCTTGGGGAGGTTTTCTAATGGCTTTAGTTACTTCAGGAAAATAGAAAGGAGGACGCCATTTGGAATTCAGGGTGAGGGAGGAAGTGTCGGAGGTTGCGAAAAGAGGTGAGGAATCTAGGAGGGTGAAGGGATTAGGGAATGTGATTTAAGAGGTACTTGATAGTGAATATAAAATTAAAATAGTCATGTAGAAATTTTATTTTCCTGCACTCTTAATCTGAAGAGTTACAGTGAGTTTATAGATTATTTCTCACTGTAACAAAAGGACGTTAGTAAAAAGCCAAAATGTTCTGTAAAAGTAGAGAGCTTGTGCATTTTACTGAACCCCATTCTGACCTTACCATTCAGGGGAAGACTTTGATAATGGTGTAAAGCATTCCTGCTTTGGAGTTTGTTTCTCTTCAAAGATTGGATTGTAGCTCAGGGATGACAGGAGGAGTGGGTGAGAGGAGGGGATATGTGTATACACACCATGGACTCACTTTGTTGTGCAGCAGAAACTAACAATGTTGTAAAGCAGTTAAACTCCACCCACCCACCCCCACCCCCCCAAAAAAAATGGATCATAGGTTTCTAGCTCAGTTGTTCACAGATAATAAGAACTCTGGTCAGGAGTGTTTAAGCTTTTACTCCTTGCCTGAAGTCACTTAGCTAATAAATAAGTTGCTGTTTTGAGCTTTGGTTTCCTCCTTTATTAAAAAGGGATAAGAATTGTATCTACTCACAGAGTTGTAAATAGGATTGAGTTTATTCAGATGAGTGCCCAAAGCAATACCTAGGAGTTGGCAACTTCTTTGTAGGCTTCTCTGTTGGTTCAGATGGTAAAGAATCTGCCTGCAGTGCTGGAGATTCAGGTTTGATCCCCTAAAGAAGGAAATGGCTACCCACTCTAGTATTCTTGCCCGGAGAATCCCATGGACAGAGGAGCTTGGTGGGCTACAGTCCATGGGGTCGCAAAGAGTCAGACACGTCTCTTCTAACACTTAGAGGTATTTACTGTCATTTGTAGTTACATGTTTATAATTTTTTTTGCTGAGAACCTAAAAAATGATAGTGCTCATGGCCTTGAAACACTGTGATGTACTTTGTGTTTCGGCGATCTCTGCTTGCTTATTATCTTCTTTTTTTTATACTATAGCTTTAGTTTTTTTACTCTAAAAAATGAATTTATTGCTTAACCAGCAATTTAGCTGGTTGTAGTTGTTCAGTTGTAGGTCAGTGGAATATTTCTATTTTTTGTCCTCTAAACATACCTTGAGTGAGTTGTCTATTAAGTGATGCATTGTACTCCAAAAACCCTGGAATCCTGTTGAGTTTCATTGCTGATGTTACTCTTTGTACTCCAGACTCTTCTCAGCCTCTAGCATTGTTCATTAATAAGCAAATCCTGAAATACTGGATGTATATAAAATTTTCCTTATGTTAATGCTTTCCAGGGAAGAAATCTTTGTGGTAGCAACATATTTTTAAAGGTCCTTTTTTTTACAGATGATTCAAAGTAAATATAGTAAATCTAAAGTTTTTGTTAGTTTTTTAATCACTGAAGGAACCATAAGAATAGTTAACTATGAAGGAGAAAGAATACATGGTTTCTGGGCACACTTTGTCAAGAAGCAGATGTGTAACACTGAGCATTTAACTTAAGATCTCTAGACCTCAGTTTCTTTTTCTGCTGTGAGATTGTACTAGATGATCTAAACTTCATATTGCATAAAATTCAACAGTTATGTAATCATCTGTTTTACGTTTTCATTATGTTCATGTATGAACATGTGCACATCTGTGCCATTCTACAACAGTTAACAATTTCCAGTTTTTAAAACATGACGGTATTTGACCATTGTAACTTTGCTTATTATCCTTCTGTTCCTCAGTTACCGAGCTGATACCCAGACATACCAGCCTTATAACAAAGATTGGATTAAAGAGAAGATCTACGTGCTCCTTCGTCGACAGGCCCAACAGGCTGGGAAATAGTTGAGTTTGCAAGCATTAGGGGGACGGGGGTGGGCTTGGAACACAGGTGTGTGCAGTGTGCTGTAGTGGAAGTTTTGTATTATAGTTATCCTGTTTCCATTTTGGTATACCCTAGCCAGAATTGAATGTATTAGATAAAATGTGATGCTCTTGTTCAATCTGAAAACCCCTTTGCCCCCCCCCCTTTTTTTTTACTTAAACATTTTTATGATGATTTAGATGGAAGTTGGTTTTTGTCAGTTAACGTTGGTTCCAGTCCCTCAAACTGTTCATACCTGCTTTATAACATCCACTGTACTAATCCTCCTTCAAGTTGGAGTGGGGAGTGGAGGCGCAGTTTAGTTACGTCCTCAAGATAAAGTCTTGGTGAAAAACAAATAAATGTTCTTTAGTTATATTTTTTCCCCTGAGTGATTTTTCCCCCCCTTTTTTTGTGTCTCTGATCTGAATTGGGTATTCTTGTAAGGCACTATCAGTTTCTAAACCAATAGCCTGCTACATGATGAAGTTGAAGAAAGCACATATATGTGCTGAATATGTTTTCCTGTGGCTATATGAAGCTAAAGAGTTTTTACCTTATTTTTCATAGTTTTTCCCTCTTGTAAGTGAATCTCAATTGTATCTCCAAGGTTTACACCTATTCTTCATGCAAACATGATGAAACACTTTCTGGTGACATAGTTTATCTACAGCAGCAACCAGGTTAATTCCTTAGCCTTGGTGAAGTATGTGGACATTCCCTGATTCTGCTGGTATCACACTTCACCAATGGCTAACAATAACTCCACACACTGTAAGATGGGCAGTTTTTTTGGAGGCTTCATGACTGGCCTTATATGCTTGTTTTATGCAGAATGAAATTATATATGTAGCTGTAGTTAATATTTCACTGTGAATCAGCCGATATTAAAAAATGTTCTCACAGAAAAAGAAATAGATCCAAAAGTCAGTCAGATTGTCCTACTTTTCAGTTGGCCTGTCTAGTATAGTTTTATTTCTCTTAACAGATACGATCTTGGCTTCTTTTTTTTTTTTTTGAAAAATAGAACACATCTGGAGGGAATGGGATCCCTTGAGTCTCTGATAAAATATGTATCTTAGTGTTGGACTTACAGAGGAAATAAGATTTTCTGAGGAATGTGAAAGAAAACATCTAGGTCCTAGATGTTGGGCGACAAGAGGAAAAGAGGTGAACAGTATTTTGAATCATGCTTTGTAAAGCTTAAGGAAGAATAGGACTGGAATAAACATGGGGAAATATACATTTAACCATTTCCATTATTACACAGAAGAGGAACAGAAGTAGGCTTTTTGTGTTGTTAAGGTGGAATCTGTGATGAAACTTCTCAGTGGTTTGGTCGAGCTACAGCCACTGTTCCATGCTCTTACAGAGTTAGAGTACTGACTGTGTGGCCTTTCTCTAACTACAAGTCGAACAGGTTTGATTTCTGCTTATAGAGTGATGTTTTGTATTGCCTAAAGGTGAAACATGGAGAATGCAATGGCACCCCACTCCAGGACTCTTGCCTAGAAAATCCCATGGATGGAGGACCCTGGTAGGCTGCAGTCCATTGGGCCGCTATGAGTCAGACCCGACTGAGCGACTTCACTTTGACGTTTTCACTTTCATGCATTGGAGAAGGAAATGGCAACCCACTCCAATGTTCTTGCCTGGAGAATCCCAGGGACAGCAGAGCCTGGTGGGCTGCCGTCTGTGGGGTCGCACAGAGTCGGACACAACTGAAGCGACTTAGCAGTAGCAACAAAGGTAAAACATAACCAGAAAAATTAACAAAGATCTTGATATTCTGTAATCCACCTTATTTTATATACCTGGAAATTTCTAAAATAGTTCTTGACAGGGCTGCTTGCTTCTATTTTTTTAATGTTTGATCTAACACGTCCCAGGATTAGAAAGGGGATATTTTAACAGTCTCACTCAACTTGTATTTCTCTGGCTTAAAATATTTCCAGCAACTCACTAAAATGCCTTGGGTATTTTTGGCATTTATGTGTATGTATATGGCATGTTGGGATAGGTTGTATATCTTACTCCCATTGTTTGGGTGAGAATGATGGGAAACTGTTTACTTTCAACAAGGGTGAGCAGACAGATTCTTTCTGTCCTAAAAGTAGACCAGTCTTTGGGTTGGAGGAAAGAGGGCAGGGCATTTCTTAGTGTGAAATCAGTTTCATATCATTACGACCACTTCTTTATCAAATTGTTTTTATTAATTTTTAAGATTGGAATGAAAATCAGAGTTAATATATGAAGTGTTTAATAAACATTGCTACATTAATAGGGATACTTTTAGAATAGGGACTATATATTTATGTGTTAGTATGATCACCACTTAGGCATAGCATTTACTGCTTGGGAAACATTTTTATATGTATCTAATTTAATCATCATAGCAACCCTTTGAGATAGGAAATAATTATTCCTTTATTAATGGTGGAAAAAAATAGGTTCACATTGATTCAGATCACTTTGCTAGGTGAAAAAGACATGGTCTTAGGAGTTCCCTGGTGACCCGAGTAGTTAGGATTCGATGTTTTTGCTGTGGAGGCCCAGGTTGGATCCCTGGTCCTGGAACCATCCCACATGCTGCACAGCACAACCTACGTTAATTAATTGAAAAGAAAAAGACATGGTCTTAACCTCAAAGAACTTGAAGGGAATATGAGGCCCTTCCAAAATAAATAACTAGATAACGAATCTCTGGTGACTATCAAAGGAACTTTAAATATAGAAATATTTGGATTCACAAGACCTGAGTAGGTCACATTTGTCACCAGTTTACTTGAAAACATACAGGACAGAAAACAGCCTGCTAACCCAGCATCATCAAGTGTTCCTCTTCCACGGGAGTGAGTAGCCCTCATGGCAGTTCAAACAGCCATCTAAGCATTATCCTCTGCACATACAGACAAGTGGTAAGTCAGGTGCAAGAGACAAGACAGGTAAGTGCAAGGACTACCTTGGCTTAGAAGCCTTGTATACAGCAGGAGCCACTGTCCATAGACAATGCTTGTAGGTCACTGCAAGAGACGTGCCTCTGTTACAAGAGTCACCGCATTTAGAAAAACAAACCTGTCTCTTACCACCAGTGTAGGTATAAATTACCAATTAGAGGTCATTTTCACCCCAAGTAGTTTTGCCTAATAATACATTCCACCATTATTTTTCCTTAGAAACAGAGCTAGAAAGTCGCTAAGTCGTGTCTGTTCTTTGCAACCCCACAGACTGCAGCATGTCAGGCTTCCCTGTCCATCACCAACTCCTGGAGCTTGTTCAAACTCTTATCCATCCAGTCGGTGATGCTGTCCAACCATCTCATCCTCTGTCGTCCCCTTCTCCTCCCACCCTCAATCTTTCCCAGCTTCAGGGTCTTTTCCACTGAGTCAGCACTTCACATCAGGTGGCCAAAGTATTGGAGCTTTAGCATCAGTCCTTCCGGTGAATATTCAGGGTTGATCTCCTTGCACTCCAAGGGATTCTCAGGAGTCTTCAACACCACAGTTTGAAAGCATCCGTGGTTCTGTGCTCAGCCTTCTTAATGGTCCAATTCTCACATCCATACATGACTACTGGAAACACCATAGCTTTGACTAGACCTTTGTGACAAAGTGATGTCTCTGCTTTTTAATATGCTGTCTAGGTTTGTCATAGCTTTTCTTCCAAGGAGCAAGTGTCTTAATTTCATGGCTGCAGTCACTGTCTGCAGTGATTTTGGAGCCCAAGAAAATAAAGCCTGCTAGAAAGTTAACCCAAGGTAAATTGGTGTATATGGCAGAAAGTTTTGTTAATCCTTTATCCACAAATATTTAAAAAGTGTGAAATGAAGGAGGTAACATTTGAGCTGGACTTGGAAGAATGGCTAAATTTTGACAACAGGAAGATAGGAGTAATGAGGTAGTAAAGCACTGGGGCTATTTGAGGAAAACAAGTGAGCCATGTGGCTGGAGTACAGTAAGTTTTGGAGAGATGGTATATATGGCATAAAGGCCAGGAAGGTTGGTATTGGAGTTCCTTGAACTTGAAGCTACAGGGTTTATTTCAAAGGCTATGCATAGTCTAAAGGTTTTTAAAGCATAACCTGTCAAATCTTTGCATCATGAGAATTAAATTCACTCTTCTGTGTAGGCCAGATTAGAAAACCAGAGAATATAATGTCTCAGAAGCCCAGTCAAGAGACTTTTTCAGTAAACAGGTAAAGTGAGGAATTATATTAGTAAGAAGTCTTAGGATTTGGAGTTTAGAAAGTCTTTTTCACTGGTTTAATATGAAGACAAAAGCCAAATTTGCAGGTAAAGAGTAAGGGAAATAGTGAAATATAAGCAGAGAAGGCAAGGTTCATTGGAAACTTGAAAGAAAAAGGTGGCAATGTACAATGATCTGTTGGAAGGACACTTTAAAAGGCAATTTGTTACTGTAGATAAGGAAAAGTCTAAGATTAAATATATATATATATAGTAATTATATAATTGATGAAAGATTCAGTGCCAGTTGAAATATATGTTTAGGTGAGCTGGTAGAATGGTTACACTCAGAAGAAAAAGAAGATGCAGAGAGTTTGTGTTAGATGATCTCAATCCATTAAATAGGTAAAATTGGTTACCATCTTGGAGAAAGGGAAGAGTAGATACAAGGGCACTGAGGATGGCAGGAAAATGTAACAGCTATGGGAGGTGTGGGGAGGTTAACGTATTTTTAGTAGAACGAATCAGCACATTTTGTGACTTTCACCAGAAGCATTCAACCAATGAGAAAAAGGAGAGAGATATTGAGGGCTTTTTTTCCCCCACAGTAATTCCCTCACCCACAGGCATTTGTTATAGAATATCTAGTCTGTTCCAGGACCTCCAGAACAAAGAACAGGTGGTCAAACATAACAAATAGCAAAATGGTAGATTTAGACCCCCATCCTACTGTTAATTACATTAAATGTAAATAGTCTTAATGCTTCAGTTAGACTGGATCAGTAAAGCAAGACAAAACTACATGTTCAACCCAGTTTAAATAAAAAAATAGGGAATTCCCTGGTGGTCCAATGGTTAGGACTCTGTACTACCACTGCTGGAGGCCCAGTTCAACCCCAATCGGGAAGCTAAGACCCTGCAAGCCATATAGTATAGCCAAAACAAACAAATATTATATGTGTGTGTGTATAAACACAAATAAGTTAAAAAGATGGGAAAAGATAATCCATGCAAACGCTAAGCATGAGAAACTGACATAGTATCAGACAAAGTAACCATCATAATGAGGAATGTTACCAGGCACAAGAGGGCTGTTTTTATAATTATAAAAGTAAATTTACCAAGAGACATAATCTTAAACAAGCACTTAATAACAACTCAAAAATATGAGATAATTTTTTGGGAGGTTCTGATGTGTTGGCACTGCCTCTCATTCTGAATGTTGCACACCTGAGTTCTTGCACCTAAATGTGCAGCTCAAGTGCAGATGTAGGTCTGAAATGGACTTAACAAAGTTTTTCCACATTTTTAACAAACTTCCATGTGCCTACATGTTGAGGGGCAAAATATACCTATACCACACTGCTTTCCATGAGATAACGTAGGAACAGTATGAAAAGGCAAAAAGATAATGACACTAAAAGATGAACTCCCCAGCTCTGTAGGTACCCAATATGTTACTGGAGGTCAGTGGAGGAATAACTCCAGAAAGTGAAGGGACGGAGCCCAAGTGAAAACACCACCTGGTTTTGGATGTGACGTGATGGAAGTAAACTCCGATGCTTTAAAGAGAAATAGTGCATAGGAATATTTCTGTGGAGGAATTTTGTGGAATGTTAGGTCCATGAATCAAAGCAAATTGGAAGTGATCAAACAGGAGATGGCAAGAGTAAACCTGGGCATTTTAGGAATCAGCAAATTAAAATGGACTGGAATGGGTGAATTTAATTCAGATGACCATTATATCTATTACTGTGGGCGAGAATCCCTTTGAAGAAATGGAGTAGCCCTCCTAGTCAACAAAAGAGTCTGAAATGCAGTAGTTGGGGGCAATCTCAAAAACTGTTCATTTCCAAGGCAAACCATTCAATATCACAGTAATCCAAGTCTGCCCCAACCACTAATGCCTATGAAGCTGAAGTTGAATTGTTCTGTGATAACCTACAAGACCTTCTAGAACTAACACCAAAAAAAAAGATGTTCATTATAGGGGACTGGAATGCAAAAGTAGGAAGTCGAGATAGCTGGAGTAACAGGCTAATTTGGCCTTGGAGTACAAAATGAAGCAGGGCAAAGGCTAACAGAGTTTTGCAAGAGTCATAGCAAACACACTCTTCCAACAACACAAGAGACGACTCTCCACATGGACTTCATCAGATGGTCAATACTGTGATCAGATTGATTACATTCTTTGCAGCCAAAGATGGAGAAGCTCTATACAGTCAGCAAAAACAAGACAGGGATCTGATTGTGGCTCAGATTATGAACTCCTTATTGCAAAATTCAGATTTAAATTGAAGAAAGTAGGGAAAACCATTAGACCATTCAGGTATGACCTAAGTCAAATCCATTACTATTATACAGTGGAAGTGACAAATAGATTCAAGGGATTAGATCTGATAGAGTGCCTGAAGAACTGTGGACAGAGGTTCATGACATTGTATAGCAGGCAGTGATCAAGACCATCCCCAAGAAAAAGAAATGCAAAAAGGCAACATGGTTGTCTGAGGAGGCTTTACGAATACCTGAGAAAAGAAGAGAAGCAAAAGGCAAAGGAGAAGAAAGATATACCCATCTGAATGCAGAGTTCCAAAGAAGAACAAGGAGAGATAAGAAAGCCTTCCTCAGTGATCAATCCAAAGAAATAGAGAAAAACAATAGGAAAAATTAGAGATCTCTTTAAGAAAATTAGAGATACCAAGGGAACATTTCATGCAAAGATGGGCACAATAAAGGACAGAAATGGTATGGACCTAACAGAAGCAGAAGATATTAAAAAGAGGTGCCAAGAATACACAGAAGAACTATACAAAAAAAGACCAGATCACTGGTCTAAGTGATCACTCACCTAGAGCCAGACATCCTGGAATGTGAAGTCAAGTGGGCCTTAGGAAGCGTCACGATGAACAAAGTTAGTGGAGGTGATGGAATTCCAGTTGAGTTATTTCAAGTCCTGCTGTGAAAGTGCTGCACTCAATATGTCAGCAAATTTGGACAATTCAGCAGTAGCCACAGGACTGGAAAAGGTCACTTTTCATTCCAATCCCAAAGAAAGGCAATGCCAAAGAATGTTCAAACTATTGCACAATTGCAGTCATTTCACATGCCAGCAAAGTCATGCTCAAAATTCTCCAAGCTAGGCTTCCAACAGTACCTGAACCAAGAACTTCCATATGTTCAAGCTGGATTTAGAAAAGGCAGAGGAACGAGAGATCAAATTACCAACATCCATTGTATCATAGAAAAAGCCTGGAAGTTCAAGAAAAAATCTACTTCTACTTTATTGACTACACCAAAGCCTTTGACTGTGTGGAAACTGTGAACAATTCTTAAATAGATGGGAATACCAGACCACCTTACCTGCCTCCTGAGAAATCTGTATGCAGGTCAAGAAGCAACAGTTAGAACCGGACATGGAACAACAGGCTGGTTCCAGATCGGGAAAGGAGTATGTCAAGGCTGTATATGTCACCCTGCTTATTTAACTTATATTCAGAGTACATCATGTGAAATGCCGGGCTGGATGAAGCACAAGCTGGAATCAAGATTGCCGGGAGAAATATCAATAACCTCACATAGGCAGATGACACCACCCTCATGGCAGAAAGAGAAGAGGAACTGAAGAGCCTCTTGATGAAAGTGAAAGAGGAGAGTGAAAAAACTGGCTTAAAATTCAGCCTTCAAAAAACTAAAATCATGGCATCTGGTTCCATCACTTAAAGGCAAGTAGATGGGGAAAAAGTGGAAGCAATGACAGACTATTTTCTTGAGCTCCAAAATCACTGCAGGTGGTAACTGCAGCCATGAAATTAAAAGATGCTTACTCCTTGGAATAAAAGCTATGACAAACCTAGATAGCAAATTAAAAAGCAGAGACATTTGCCGACAAAGGTCTGTCTAGCCAAAGCTATGGTTTTTCCAGTAGTCATGTATGGATGTGAGAGTTGGACTGTAAAAGAAAGCTGAGTGCCAAAGAATGGTTCAAAACTGTGGTGCTGGAGAAGACTTGAGAGTCTGTTGGACTGCAGGGAGATCCAACCAGTCAATCCTAAAGGAAATCAGTCCTGAATATTCATTGGAAGGACTGATGCTGAAGCTGAAACTCCAGTGCTTTGGCCACCTGATGTGAAGAGCTGACTCATTGGAAAAGACCCTGATGCTGGGAAAGATTGAAGTCTGGAGGAGAAGGGGATGACAGGATGAGATGGTTGGATGGTATCACCAACTCAGTGGAAATGAGTTTGAGCAAACTCCGGGAGTTGGTGATGGACATGAACGCCTGGCGTGAGGTGGTTGGATGGTATCACTGACTCAGTGGAAATGAGTTTGAGCAAACTCCAGGAGTTGGTGATGGACATAGAAGCCTGGTGTGCTGCAGTCCATGGGGGTCATGAAGAGTCAGACACGACTGACTGAACTGAACATAGGAAAGTGCCTGGTGTGAATTAAATGTACAGTAAATAGCAAATCTGACTAAGCATTGCAAAGTAGATAATTGATCTCAAAATGAACAAGAATCATCTTAGGCAGTATAAATCTCACCATCTAATAGAAGGTAGATAAAAGCACAACTTTAGTACAAGAAACAATATCTAATTGTTATAGGAGGGAATACTAGGATGGGAGAGGAGAGAGTTAAGGTGACAAGGAATCATACGTCACAAGCGTAATATCAAAAGGCTAACCAAGCTCTGGACCAGACACAAAGGCAAGTGAATGATGGACTAAGAGATTAGGAGGGGCCGAGGGACTGAAATCAAGAGGACAGCTGGGAGATGGAGAGGTTGGAAGAAACTAGTTGATGGTCTGAAGGGAATTTCAGTGAAAGGAACCTTGCTGCTGCTGCTGCTAAGTCGCTTCAGTCGTGTCTGACTCTGTGCGACCCCATAGACGGCAGCCCACCAGGCTCCCCTGTCCCTGGGATTCTCCAGGCAAGAACACTGGAGTGGGCTGCCATTTCCTTCTCTAATGCATGAAAGCGAAAAGTGAAAGTGAAGTCGCTCAGTTGTGTCTGACTCTTAGTGACTCCATGGTCTGCAGCCTACCAGGCTCCTCCGTCCATGGGATTTTCCAGGCAAGAGTACTGGAGTGGGGTGCATTGCCTTCTCCAGACAGGAACCTTAGAGGGTGATAATTTCTTGTGACTCACTTTCCTTTCTTCTCCACTACATAGTTTGACTTGTAAGCCTGAGCTAAGAAGATAGTTTACCTTTGGAGACAGTAGTGATCCTTTCAGCTACATTTAGAGATCCTGGGTCAGCTTCTCTAGCCCACTCCTTTCTGTTTTGTAATTCAGTGCTTCAATGGGATAGTCAGTTTAAGGTATACTGTGAAGAGCTTGGCTTAAAAGCCTCTTCTGTGCTAAAGGTAATTTCCTTTATGCTTTTCAAGAGAATGGGGAGAAGGCTAATGACTGATTACATCAGTTAACTGAGACAGACCCCGTGTCAACAGATGTTTGAATTTAAGGTTTCTGGACTGTAATTTAAGAGAAATGGGATAGATCATGGTTTCTTCCTGGGAAGCCTGAGATTGGAGGGGTTGCCATGGTAATGCTAACTCCTACCTTCACTCACTGGCATGTGTTGTGGAGTATCTGCTCTGTTCCAAGACTCCCAAAGCTTGGCCAACTATATTGCCCTCTAGTCTTTAAGGGAAGGAGTATGTTTGAGTTTTTAGTACTGCTCCAGGGCGAACAGTGTGACGGGCACCGGATCATGCTAGGGCCCTTCTGTCCAAAGGCCTGTTCATTCCAGAGACTACTTTGTCCTTGACATTATCCTTGAGTTCCAAAGCCTGTTAGAAGCATGGTCATCCACTTCCTTCTACCTATGAAGCAATTCCAGAAAGGAAGATCTCTCTGCTTTTTTAAAATTTATTTTTGGCGGCAATGAGTCTTTGTTCTATGTCCAGACTTTCTCTATTTGTGATGCATGGGCTCCAGGGCAGTTTTTGTGGTACATGGGTTTAATTGCCCTGAGGCTTAAGGGATCTTCCTGGACCAGGAATCAAACCCATGTCCCCTGCATTGGCAGGCATATTCTTAACCACTGGACCACCAGGGAGGTCGCTCTTGGCTTTCACATGTGCCTGAAATTTCCCATAATGGAAAGTTGGAAAGAAAATTGATAACGCAGTTACAATCCTGTCCTGACTACTGCTCCTGTGGATAGAGGTAGCTTAAGGCTGATCATCTGTGGTGCTGGCATCCAGCACTCTCTCCTCACCCCTCTGTAGTGCTTGGCCATTTACAGCACCGAAGTATGCTCTTGCATTCCACCTGCCCAGCTCCCTCCCTGCAACCTGAGCTCCCAGGAGGGCAAGCCAGTGCATTAGCATTCTCAAAGCAGGACACATTTGGATCACGGAGGAAGACTTTGCTCAGTACCTTGGGGCCACTGGAGCAGGAGGAGCTTACTGGTAAGCCTAGCTAGCTGTACTGTGTGAGGCTGGCATTCCCAAAAAACCAAGAGCAGCTTGGGATGTCTGGAGCCACTGAAGCTGTATTTCTGACACATGCTAATGAGCTTCGCTCAGGGGTGTAAACAGAGTCAGCACTTCAAACTAAATTCTGGTGGAATTTAATAACCTATCTCCCTAGACTGCTTCTGGCTGGACATAGTATCAGTCTGCCTCGTCACTTCAGTCGTGTCCGACTCTGTGCGACCCCACAGATGGCAGCCCACCAGGCTCCCCCGTCCCTGGGATTCTCCAGGCAAGAACACTGAAGTGGGTTGCCATTTCCTTCTCCAGTGCATGAAAGTGAAAAGGTAAAGGGAAGTCGCTCAGTCGTGTCTGACTCTTAGCGACCCCATGGACTGCAGCCCACTAGGCTCCTCTGTCCATGGGATTTTCCAGGCAAGAGTACTGGAGTGGGGTGCCATTGCCTTCTCCAAGTATCAGTCTAAGAGGGGGCATTTCCCACCCCTGACAGCTTTCCAATGCCAGTTTTTAAAGAGCTGCCAACTACACCCAGCCTGAGTGTGGGTATTTGTGTTGACACATTGTTCCCGTTAGAGAAAAGCAAATGTGTTTTCTGAATACCCAATTTCAAACTTCTCAGCCGATTCCATAATCTCTCCCAAGCCGGTTGGGAGTAGACTGTCATACAGGGACCGTGAAGAACTGTGCTGGGAGTCAGATGGGCTCATTAGGCTGGCACTGGACTGCTGATTTTTGTCATGCTAATTTCAGACCATTCCTAATCAAGGACCACCAGTTCCCCAGGCAGTTGTGGTCACTGTCTATTTGCCGAATTAGGTCTTTCGTGAGCCCCATAAATAAGACTTTGAGTGCGTGTAGCTGCGTCCCTCAGTTACATGGTCAGAGCTAAGGCAGACAGTGACAGAGACATCCTCATGTAAACAGGTTAACATCTTTGTTTCCTAAGACTAGCCACTCCTCCTGAAAACACTTGCCAGTAATTCAAGACCAAACTCATCACCCTTCCGCTTGACTCCCTCCAAGGCAGCATTTCCTGTCTTGAATAGGGCTGCCAGCCAGCCAGTCATTCAAGCCTGAGACCTGAGTACAATTTACTTCTCCCTCTTTCTCATTTTCCATGTCCTGTCAGTCAGCGAGTCCTGCTTTTTCTATGTCTTCCTGCCTTCATTCATTCATTTCAGCTACTTTGTGCCAGACACAGGGTTAACCTCTGGGAGTACAATGATGAATAAGATAGTCCTGTACTGTCCCTAACATCAGTGCTTATCTGTTCTCCTGTGTGGACCCTGATCACCCTTCCCAGCACCCCAGGTCAGCCCCTCATCAGCTCCCACCAGATTTACTCCGTTTCCCGCCTCCCCGTGTGACTGCATCAGTGAGTCAGCTGTCATTTTTCTTGTTACAAATGACAAAAACCCATCTGAATTACCTTAGCAAAGCTAGAGGAGGTGTTGTTTATTGATGCATATAACCAAACTACAGGAATGGCCAGAGCACAAGTGG
This sequence comes from Bos taurus, assembly GCF_002263795.3. Classification (NCBI taxonomy): domain Eukaryota; kingdom Metazoa; phylum Chordata; class Mammalia; order Artiodactyla; family Bovidae; genus Bos; species Bos taurus. Next base: position 81,160,568 of record NC_037337.1, on the reverse strand, counting down.
GGCTTGGGATCAAATGCAACCAGAAACGTGGAAAGCCCACTACTGCAATCGGGAAAGTCTACTCTTTCTGGTTTCTGCTTCCCTTTCAGTGTCAGCTTCATTCTTTCCACAGACCAGCTTCTTCCACTTGATGGAGAACATGACTATCCATAGTCTTCAAGCTTCACCACTCTATTTTTTTGTTTATAAAGTGAAAGTGAAGTCGCTCAGTCGTGTCCGACTCTTTGCGATCCCATGGACTGTGGTCTACCAAGCTTCTCTGTCCATGGGATTTTCCAGGCAAGAATACTGGAGTGGGTTGCCATTTCCTTCTCCAGGGGATCTTCCTGACCCAGGGATCAAACCCAGGTCTCCTGCATTGCAGGGAGACGCTTTACCCTCTGAGCCACCAGGGATATATATACATACACAAACATATTTTTAATTGAATTATTTTATCTTTAAAATCATGTATATGTACATGGTTTAATTTGACTTTTGGCTGCGCTGGGCCTTTGTTGCCGCATGTGGGCTTTCTCTAGTTGTGGTGAGCAGAGGCTGCTCTCTGTTTGTGGCACTTGGGCTTATCATTGCAGTGGCTTCACTCGCTGCAGAGCATGGACCCTAGGGCATGTCCCCTACATTGGCAGGAGGATTCTTAACCACTGGACCACCAGGGAGGTGCAAGCTTCACTACTTTAGAAAGATTTCTTCTTTCTGACTGAGTGCACAGATCCCAAGGAAATGTTGTAGTTGGCCCAGCTTGGGTCAGCTGGCCTAATTAATAATTCAGCCGTGTGGTAGGCAGTCCCTAGGATGGTCCCCCATGATGGTCCTCCTGGTAGCTGTGCCCTTGAGTAAAGGCCTGCTCTCACGTGTGGACTTATTGATGCTGCTCTTCTAATAAAAAGATACAGCTGAGATGATGGACTCTCACTTCCTATGTTATGTTATAAGAAGGCTGTGGCTGCCATTTTAGGCACGCTGTCTCTTGGATTGTTCACTTGGGGGGCAGCCAGTTGTCATGTTGTGAGACAGTTCGGTAGAGAAACCCTGGTGAGCAGGCTTGGAGGCAGATTATCAGAGGCCTGCCAGAAGTCATGTGAGTGAGCTTTGGGAGTGAATTCTCTGGGTTTGGTTGAGCTTTGAGATGACTGCAGCCCTGGCTGACACTCTGACCGCAACCTCGTGACATCCCTGAGCCAGAACCATCCAGCTAATCCATTCCTGGATCCCAGACCCACAGAAACTATGAGATAACAAATATTAGTTGTTTGCAGTCACTAAATTGTGAGGTAATTTGTTACTCGGTGAAAGAGGACTAATATATTCTAACAAAATGGAAGCTTTATTCAAACCACAAGAGAAGGAACACTTCCCTGGAAAAGGAGGGGACTGTCCTGCTGATAAAAGAACAGATTCCACCACTATTCTTTCCTAGTCCACCCTCTTTCTTGCTGTGCAGCAGAGATTTTTTCCTATAATAAAAGTCTGATCATGTCGGTTTCCTGCTTAGTATTCTTAAAGCTCTCTATTACTCTTAAAATAAAAATCCAAGTTTGTAGCTTGATCCCCGAGGCTCTTTATGATTAGCACCTGTCAAACTTAGCTCCCACCCATCCCCTCCCTGCTCCCACCACACTTCTGACTGTCAGTCCCTTGAGTACACCATATGAGCTCTTGCTTGCCTTTGCACAGGCCCTTCCTTTTATGAGCAGTCTAGTTCTGCAAGGCCCACACATTCTTACCCCTGATCATAGGTTAAGGCTCAGCTCAGTATCACCACATCCAGGAAGATCTCCCCAATCACCTGATCTCTCCACTCACTCCTCTATCTTTTAAGCTCTAGTAGCATTCTCTGTCATGACTCTTAATCACACTGTGTGGCATTGTTGGGGTGATTGTCCAGCTCCCTCAATAATCTCTGCTCTTTGAAGAAGAAACCCGGTCTTTCATATTGGAATCCCTAATGCCATCTAAATAATAGAGTCTCAACATGTTTGTTAGTTTCAAAGAGTTACTCTCACCTGCACTTACCTATTAATCTGGTTTCATTATAAAGTAATGTGGGCTCAGAGGTCAATTCTCATTTTATTACCTCAATGAAGTTCATAAATGAATGAAGCAGACGTGACCCCAATCCATGATACCTTCATGGTGCTTACAGTCAAAACTAAAAACTAATGTGGCTATTACTATGAAGGAAATCATCAGGGTTTTTTGAGAGAAAATAATATTTCAAGTTACTTGAGCTTGCAGAGGCAGAGACCCTCCTTTAAAGCTTGACATTATGCTGTGATCTGAAAAATGAGAAGGAGCCAGCCAATCAGAGTGAGGGAAGCAGGTAACAGGCAGAGGCTCTGCAGTGCAAAGGCCCTAAGCAGGGAGAAGTTGGATCGGTGGTAAGGAATCCACCTGCCAAGGCAGGAGACATGGGTTTGATCCCTGATCCGGGAATATCCCACATGCTGAGAACAACTAAGCCCATGTGCCACAACTATTGAGCCTGTGCTCTAGAAGTCCTTGAACTGCAGGCAATCAGCCCACGTGCCACAACTACAGAAGCCTGTGCACCCATGAACCCACCACCACAAATAGAGAGTACCCACTGCACACCGTAACTAGAGGGAAACCCTCACAGCAACGAAGACCAGTGAAGACCAACGAAGACAGTCCAAAAAATAAATATAAAAAACCAAAACAGTGGAGTAAAGACTGGCAAAGTGACTGGAAAGGGGGAGCAGAACAAAATGAGACAGACAGGAAGGTAGCAGGCAGAGCTCAAGACTCTAGCTCATCACACAGGAAACCCCGGTACAGGGGCATCCCCTAGTTACCTGTTTCTTTCATTCTGGCCAAGTGAAAAGCCTTACACTCACTACTCCCTCTGCCAGAATGCTCTTCCTCTGGCTGCCTCCTAGCACTCACGTCTTACATCAGTGCTAACTCCTATCCTATTTAATAGAAGCCTTTACCCTCCTAGTAACTCAATCACATAGGCCCTATTGACTTATGTGTAACACCTATCAGCATCTCTGAATAATCTGATACATCTTGTGGGTTACTTGTTTTTCACTCCCTCTAGAATGTATGTCCTGGAGGGTCAGGGACCTTGTAGGTATTGTCACTGCTATATTCCCTGTGCCTAGAGCATGGCTTGGTATATAGTAGTAGATGAATATTTATTGCGTTGCTTCGTTCAGTTAGCCAACAGTCTAAATGTCTGTCATGTGCCAGACTTAATGCCGGGTTCCAAGACGAAACAGACATGTTTCCACTCGGAACCCCGACTCAGGACCAGCTTTATGGGTGTGCAGTGTATGCAGTTGTTCAGGGAGCTATGCTTAGAAAGACCCCACACTGCTGTCACTGTTTTTGAGATTCTTAGCAGTTTATGCATTAGGTGACTGCCTGGTACATTTAGAGCTCTGTAAAGGGTAAGTGATGTACAGAGATAGTATGATTCAAGGATATCATTCTGGAGCCAATCATTCTTGGAGTCCTGGTCCTGCTGTTTCCTAGCTCTGTGACCTTGAGCACAACTCACATAACATCTCCTAAACTTGATTTCCTCCTTACAAATAAAGATAATAATAAGGTCAACTCCCAGAGAGTTGGCTTGAGAATCAAATGAAATAATACTTAAAACACTTAGGTCTGGGGACTTCCTTTGCTGTTCAGTGGTTAAGACTCCTTCCAGTGCAGGGAGTATGGGTTCATTCCCTGCCTCAAGGCTGAAAAACCAAAAAACATAAAAAACAGAAGCAATAATGTTAACAAATTCAATAAAGATTTTAAGATGATCCACATAAAAAGTCTTTTAAAAAAAGAACCACTTAAGTCCCATCCTGCATGTTCTATAAGGCAGGTTCCATGGCCCAACCAGCCACGCCTTTCTTTGCTCCACCTTCCTTTGGCTCCTCCCACTCCTGTACACTCCAGGGGTGGAAAATCTGGGTCAATGTGAGTGACTGCTAAGTGAGATGAATATTGAGGAGAAAAACCAAGGAATTATATCCTTCAGGGAAGCAATAATATTTTACTCAAAAATTGCTTGAGCAAAGACTTTGTAGATGTTTGCAATTTGTATGCAAATAAACTAAGGACTCCAACACCAGGAGCCGAGACATGGCCCTGGGCAAAAGCTTCAAGAAGACCAGGGCTTCGACCACAGAGAAGCCTTTGTCAGTTTCTCTCTGCTGGCAGTTTAAACTAAAACCTTAATCCCAAAGCTGCAGTTCTCACTGACTTAGCCTTTAATGTATTCATTAGTATGTAAGGCAGTTTTCTAACAAGGTAGGTGATCCCCATCTGAATTTGCTGCATTATCTCTGCTGTATTATCCTTGTTCTCACATTCGTTGTCTGTTTAATCAAGCACTGATTTGGCATTAACGTGCAAATACTGGGTCTCCCCGTGCCTGCTGAAAAAGTGTTCTCACTGGTCAAACCTCGCCTGATTCCTTGAAAACCCAAATCAATAACCATATTATATAAGAAAGCTGAGAACAATTGACATGCCCCCTCCAACCCTGCTAAGACTACCCTCTCAGAATAGAGAGAACAGCAGCCTTCTTGTTCTTGTTCATTCATTCAACAAGCACTTCTTGAGCATCTACATGCGCTAGGTGCTGTGCTAGGCGCTGTCTCTATCTTCACGCGGTTTGCATTCTAGTGGGAATGGAAGAAAGTCAGGTGATTCGAATATAGCCCTGACTCAAAGTAAGAGGAGGAAATACCGACCCCCAGGAACCTTTAGGAAGGCTCCTCCCCCAGCGGCTAGGGATGGAGGCGGAGAATCTCAGGGAAGTTCCCAGCTTTCTTGCCCATGAATTACATCCTTTGTCCATCTCTCAGATCAGTGCCTGCCCGGACTCCTCTACCTGCAAACTGTGCAATTCTGACACATACCTATCTTGAGCACATGTACCCTTTTGGAGTCCTGGGAAATCTGGACCAGGGCTGGGGCTGAGGATGGAATCAAGGGCTTCCCAGGGAGACTTGTTTGCCTCACACAGAGCTGCACTCATTCATTCATTCATTTATGAACACTTATTGACCACATTGGCACCCCACTCCAGTACTGTTGCCTGGAAAATCCCATGGACAGAGGAGCCTGGTAGGCTGCAGTCCATGGGGTCGCTAAGAGTTGGACAGGACTGAGCGACTTCACTTTCACTTTTCACTTTCATGCACTGGAGAAGGAAATGGCAACCCGCTCCAGTGTTCTTGCCTGGAGAATCCCAGGGACAGGGGAGCCTGGTAGGCTGCCGTCCATGGGGTCACACAGAGTCGGACACGACTGAAGTGACTTAGCAGCAGCATTGACCACATCCTCTGCGTCAAACTCTGGGGGTCCAGCTGCAAACAAGACTAACACTTCTTCCCTCACAGGCTTTGGACACCCCGGTAAACACCATGCCCTGTTTTCTTTGTTTATTCCGGCCCATTCACAAATGTCACCTCGTTCAGCTCTCACTACATCCCTCAGAAGCAGGTAGTTTCATCACTGTTTTACCAGGTAGGGGACTGAGGTTCAGAGAGGTGAGCTGACTTGGGGCAGGTTGCCCAGTTAGCCAGAGGAACAGCTGGGCCACCTCACCGGGCAGAGTGGACCCTGGGCTGGGAAGCAGCTTCCCAACAGGGACACAGGGGCTTCCTCTGTGTAATCAGGATCTGTGGGGTCTTCTCAAGGGGTGGCCCTGTTACTCTCCCTCAGGCCTGCCGAGAGTGGCGAGGCCGTGCCCTGTGTGGCTTCTGCAGACAGAGGACCCTGGTCATCACAACCCCCATCGCCTCTGCTCTAAGCGGCACACCCCACAAGCCCTGGTGCATGTCAGCCAGGGGATGCCGATGAGAGGGGCAGCTTTGCTCTGAGGACCCCAGGTGGAACCCCGCTTCTGCTTCACAACCCTCCCTCGGGCTTCCCATCCTGCCTTCCCCACCAGTCTGAAGCTTCTCAAATCCTTGTTGAAATATCAAGCCCGCTGCTGAATTGGCTTTCTCTACTTCTTGAAGGTCAAAGCAAGTGCCACCAGAAAGGTTTTGGAGCCATATCAGCAAGGTCCAGCCAGGAACAAAGTGGATGCTGAGATTCTGCTTCTCCTCTTTTCCTGGTTGGCTTCCCTCTCCCACGTGCCCCAGCAGAGAAGCTGCTAGGTCTTGTCCTGATGGCTGGAAAATGTCCTTAGCAGCTGGGAAATCCACAGCCTTGGTGTCTGGCCATTCTGGCCTGCCCCAGGGTCCAAAAAACACTCCCCTATCATTCCTGGATGGCTGTACGTGCTTTCTAGTCTGGGACCTGACCACAGACATCTCATTTGACCTTCACCCACATCACCCCCGTTTTTCAGTTGAGGACCCTGAGGCTCAGGAAGCCTAAGCCGCTTGCTGGAGATTACCTGGCTCATAAAGGGCTGAGCCAGAGCTGGAGCGGTTGTTCTCTTCCTGCCAGGCCGGGATGCTCCTCTCCACCCCTGCTGTCGCACAATATAGCAGCCAAGAAATAACCGGGATGGACACACTTGGTTATAAATTTAAAATAAGCCCAGCTGCTTGATGAGCATACAAAGACCCAGGTGCCTGGTGAAAACTGTGGATGAACCTACCGGGCTCTGCAAAGAACCAAGTCCTCAGCCCAGCTGGACGAAGCCACAGAGTCTGGTGTGCAAAAGGAGGGGCCGCCTGACCAGGCACAAGACTAGCATCTAAGGATCAATAATGCAGAACAAAGAACCTTAAGGCCAGGAAAGCACATGGAAGTAGTCCTGGTCAGGATGCAGGGAGACAGCAGACAGTGTATGTAGCAAAGAGCCCTGGCCTGGGGGGCTAGGTCTTTCAGGGGGGTCTCACCTTCCTGACACTTGGCACCAGGCAGAGCCGTCACCAATTGCCCGTTGCTGCGTCACGGAACGTTGTGTTCTCAGGTCTCCTGAGGCTCCCAGTTTCCTACCTTGTGACTCTGGGTGTCTCAGCCTCTCAACCTGTGTCTACATCTGTAGAAGGTGATAGTAGAGCCAACCCCAGCCCGCCCTACCTCTTTGGTGTCTAAGAATCAGCCATGGAAGGATGCGGGTGTAGGGGGACAAAATTTGGGATCCGGGATAAGACTAAGAGCTTTACAAGGGAGCTTACTTTCCTTAACTGCAAGATGGCAAAACAAAAATACAGAAGTTGGTACAAGGATATGAACTAAAATGTGAAAGGCAATGAAGGGCAGGAAGAAGCCTGGACCCTGGGTCAGACTTCATGAGTTCAAATTCTGGCTCTACCTCTGACTTAGCTGGGTAATCTTGGGCAGGTATGTTAACCTCTCTGGGCTTTAATTTCCTAGTTTGTAAATGGGGTGATAATAAAACACCTACCTGATAGAGTTGTTGTTAGGATTAAAGAAGTTGAAATGTGTGACTCAGTCACTGGTGGATAAGTGATAGTATTGGCTATGGAGGGGCTTCGCTGGTGGCTCAGATGGTAAAGAATCTGCCTGTAATGTGGGAGACCCGGGTTCAGTCCCTGGTTTGGGAAGATCCCTTGGAGAAGGGAATGGCAACCCACTCCAGTATTCTTGCCTGGAGAATTCCTTGAACAGAGGAGCCTGGAGAGCTATCGTCCATGGGGTCACAAAGAGTCGGACATGACTGAGTGACTAACACACACACACACACGCACACACATTGGCTATGAATGTCATCAGTTGGCTGATCCATAAAAAGGACTTAATTGTATAACTCATGGTAAAAAGTATGCCCATCCTGTAGGCTTGGGAGGTGTAGCGCTGATTTCCTGATTAATGAATCTTCTGCAGTAGAAACTCTTCTGTAACCAAGTCAGCCATGTGTGATTGGTACTGGGGAAGAAACTCATAAATCACACAGAGCAAGGTTGGCATGCGGCATCTGGCTCAGCGGCAAGCCATGGCCCAGGCTTGTGCCCACCCACCCTCTGCCCCAGAGTCATCCATCACAGCCCAGAGCTCTGCAGCCTGCTTAGCAGAGGCCAGGCCTGCTGCACACAGTGTCAGCTCTCTGACCCTCGGTGCCAGGTGGTAACCCACGCCCTCCAGGAGGACACCAGGAACCATCTCAGTCATCAAACCAGTGGCTCTCAAACCCGAGTGTGCATGAGAATGCCCCAGGGGCTTGTTAAACTTAGATGGCTGGACGCCACTCCCAGGATTTCTGATTTAATAGGTCTGGGTGGAGTTCAAGAGTCTGCATTTCTAGTAAGTTCCCACACATTGCAGATGCTGCTGGTCTGTGGGACCACCTGCACTTCTGTGGAACTGAGTTTAAACCTTGCTATTTGTCCTTGGGCAAGTTTCTTCTCCTGACTGAGCCCCCACTGCCTCATCCCTAAAGAGGTCACACCAGAACCTACCTCACGGAAGCGTGGGCACGAAATGAGAAAACTCACATGGTAGCCCTGTTCTGTTCTGGGATCCCAGGAAATGCTCGATCCCAGGAAATGCCCCCCGCGTCCTCCGTGTTTCATTTTGTGGGGCTCAGAGACTAATAAGCAGGAAGCGTGGAGCTGTGAAGATGCCAAGCTTTTAAAGAAAAGTGAGAGAAAAAATGAACAAATACAGATTGGGTGCTTTCTGAATGCAATGTTCTGATTCCTAAATGCAAAAACACCTTATCACTCACAAAAAAAACAAGCAAAACCCAGCTACAATCTTTCATTTCATTCATTCAACAAGCCAGCATTTACCGGGAGTCCAAGAACCAGGCTCTGGGATCCGGCTGTGGGAAGTACGAGGCTGAAGCAGACACAGGTACTATAGTCACGCTTCAATAGAAGAGAGAAGACAAGATCACCGGCATTAAGGAGGCATAAGGAAGAAGGTGCTCACTGCAGCCAGAGAGGAACATTCAAGATACTGAAGAAACAGTCCAGAGAGATGTTTTCAGGCAGGTGGAAGGTAGGGCAGGTTTCCTTACAGAAGCAGCATTTGTCTGGAAAATGGGTAGCATTTGATCCACGGGGATAAGTAGAGGGTAGAAGGAACACAAAAGTACAAACAGGAGAAGACAAGCTACAATTTCCAGAAACAGGACGCAGGGCAGTTTGGCTGGATTGCAGGGTGAGGGACGCTGGGTGGGAGCTCCCATTTTCTCACTGTGACCTGATTTCACCTTAACAACCGCCGACACTCCCACCCCTAGGGAGAACAGGCTCTGGAGAGCAGCGTCCATCGGGGCTAGAGCCATCCTTGACCGGAAGCAGAGGAGCCTGGAGCTCTGCAACTGCCCTAGAGGGCTGGGGGCCTTCAAGCCACATGGGCCTCAGAGAGCCTCCTGGCTTGCTGACAGCCGCTTCTCACCCAGATGGTGGCAGAGGCCCCAGCGAGGCCCCTTGACTCCTCTCCTGGTTCTGGACTCTCCTTCCCAGCTGGGGGCATTTCTCCTTAAGGGGGAGCAGGTTCTGGCTCTGCTCTGGCCCCCAAACCTGGTCTCCACATTCATCCGGCTCCCAGGGAGTCCAAGGGGCCGCGTGCCTTCCCCTTGGCCTCTTCCTCTCGCAGTGAGGTCGAGGGCCAGTGTATTCAGCGTGCACAGTCTGCAGCCAGCTGGCCTGACTCTCCCCAGCACGGCTTCCCCACTCCACACTCCCCCCCACTTCAGAGCAGTACAAACTTGATGACCATAGTGTCGCCTGGGGCACCCGTCATCACACAGATGAAACTGGGAGTCAGCAGATCTAGGTGGGAGCCTGGACACAAGCACACTTACAAGCACAGGTGATTCCAGCAGGTTATCTGGATGCACCTTGACAGACAACTTATTTGAAAGAAGAATTGTTGAAAGACAGGTCTGATTTTCAGATTGCTTAAGGGGTCAGAGATAACCAGAACCAGGGAGCAAGACAGCAAGAAGAAATCGAGTCTTTCTGAACACCTGCCCGGTCATTTGTATTCATTCTCTCCATATAAGGATCACTGAATTTTCCAGGCCATCTCTTCCCACCTTTTCCTTGGCCCTCCCCAGACTGAGAAAACTGAGCCCTGGAGGAATAGTCACTGGCTCAAGAAGAAGAAGACACATCTGTTTGGGTTTAAATGGCTCCCGTAGTTCTATCTAGAATTCTTCTCTGATTACAGCCTGGTCCACAGCATCACCATGCTGCGTGCACTGGGGGAAAAAGTCAAGACCACTGGGTAATTGCCGCTGAGCCTCCTCCGGCTGGCCAGTATGGCCCGCTGGCTTTATCAGGCCTCACCCAGCCCACGCTTTACCTGGCCCGAGACAGGTAAAGCCCAGAAGGTCATGTCGGTGTAGAGCCCAGCTACTCAGGAAGCATTATGACTCCCTGGCTCCCAGGCCCCTCTGTGGTGCTCCCATAGCTCCTGCCTCCCCTGTGGTTTTATCATCTAGTACCTACGTATCTGTCCGGGCTTCCCCGGCGGCTCAGATGGTAAAGAATCCACCTGCAACGCAGGAGACCTGGGTTCAATCCCTGGGTTGGGAAGATCCCCTGGAGAAGGAAATGCAACCCACTCCAATATTCTTGCCTGGAGGATTCCGCGGACAGAGATGCCTGGCAGGCTACAGTCCATAGGGTCGCAGAGAGTCAGACATGACTGAAGAGACAGCACGCACGCATGCCTGTATCTGTCCATCTCCTCTGCTAGAACAACAGTTCTAGAATGCTTCTGTCTTGTTTACATTTGTGTCCTCACCCTTGGCAAAGTGCCTGACATGCAGCGGGCACTCAGAAAATGCTTGTTAATAGCAGCAATAACACACACTTACTAAGCAGTATAAAGGGCCGGGTACTTCGTGGTCATTAAATAAACCAGTCCTCACAAAACCCTCAAGAGCTATGAGTGAACCCATTTCACAAAGGAGGAAACCAAGGCTGGGAGATGAAGTAACTCTTCAGCTAGCTAGTGGCAGACTGGCATGGCTCTAGGCTGACTGGGGTCTCTGGGTCCCCACTCCTGCTACACCCTTCCCAGCTCTCCAAAGCCTCCACCCAGCTCAGCTGCCCGCAGCCCAACTGCCAGGTCAGGACAGAGTGGCCCCTCCCTGCTCCACCGCAAGGTCTTTGCTAAGAGCCTGACGGTGAAGACCTTTTAAGATGAGAGAAGCTGCCTGGGTCCCCCCCTTTCCTGTTCTGAGGAGGAAAGAGACCGTCGCAGGGGACTGAGAAATACCACAGACACTGAGAACATTCACGAGGATAAAGTTGTGGACACCGTGAACTCCTGCCCTTCCTCTCCAGGTCTCCTTTCCTGTTTCTTTGATGGGAAGAGGACCACACCCCACTGGAAACCATCCTCCACAGGCCTGAGGGCGCCAGACCCATGGGAGGACGGAGATGTTGCCTGGGTAATATTCTCCTAGCGGTGAGCGGAGATACCCATCCGGGGGGAGCCAGGAGTCTCTCCAAGAGAAGCCTTTGTGAAGGCAAGTCACAGAGGCCAGGGACGGAGAACCCCTTGCTGCTGGCCCCACGCAGACTCCCCTCCCCGCCTCCCCTCCCTGGGTGCTCTGGAAGACTCCTCTTTTCTGATGGGTTCGGGTTACATAAGGCCCAAGGCTGTTCGTGGTTAATGGCCAGCCCCGGGGCTTTACTGAATCCTCCAGAGGCTGTTTAACAGCAGACAGCCTTAGTTCCCAGGGGAAAAAAAGAGAAGGGTGAGAGAGAGAATGGGGTGAGAGAGAGAACGGGCCTCTGGAGAGGCTTAGAGGAGGGCAAGAGACAGCACCGCTCAGGAGAAGCCAGCACCAGAGCCCTTCAAGGGTGGGAGTGAAACTAGACCCAAATGGAAGGAACACTGACTCAGCCAGGCCGGGAGGGTGGCCCGAGAAGGCGACAGGCCGTGGGCTAAGCTCCTTGAGAGGACGAGGGACAGACGGACTCTGCAGCCACGTCGTGTGCTTGGAACCGTCACCAGCCAGAGCTTTGCTCCGGGCCCATCGGGGCTGGTGGTCAGTTCTGGAGAATCCCAAATGAGCCACCCTGAGACCAGGTCGGGGTGGGGGTGAGAATGACTGTGTCCTGGGAGGCTTAGTCACGTGCTGGCCTGCCCACTACAGTTGATCTGTGCGCTGAGGCCGTGCTTATTTTCACCTGAGTAGGTTCAGTTTCTGATCACAGAAATGGTGGGGGCTTTCCATTGGTTTCTATGGAAACATTAGACAGAGCATCTGCTACCCAAGCAAACAAGGCTAGGGTGGTAAGACTCATGCTGGAATGACTCGCTGTTCTTACTTAGGAAAATTGCCCCACCTGCATTTTTACTGCTGCCTTCTTGTGTGGCAGGGGAGAGGAAGGGCAGTTCAGAGGGACCAGCTGGCACCTAAGGAAGGAGAGAGGGCTGGAGAAACCGAAAGACAAGCATTCAGAGAAGCCCCTTGGTTTCCACTTCGAAGCCCCAAAGTAGGGTCCCATGATGAGGTCACAAGAGCCTGGGCTCCCGTCCCAGTTGCCCCATCTCCTGGCTTCCCCCAGGGCGGCCAGCCTGTTGTCCAGGAGTCCCTGAGGTCCCACGGAGGGGGACGTAGGTGGAGGAGCAAGCTACCAAGTGCAGGAGGAGGTGAGAGTTGAGCATGCTCAGTTTTCTGGAATACAGGGCGAGAGGGAGATGCTGAAGGGCCTGGCTCTGGAATCAGAAAGGAAGGCACTGGTGCACATGCCCATGTGAGAAGTGGTTTTATTCCAGGTGTTTTTCATAAAGACGAGGTCCTCAGGGACAGCGAGTGGCACATGCTTTGGTCAAGAAGAGGAAAAGCAAAAACAGAACAGGGCTGAGTCCCAAAGGAGGCTGACAGGTGCTGAGCCCGGTCCAATCACAGGGAAGGAAGGGGCCCTCTGAAAGGCTGAATGGCAGTCCTCTTACTTTCAGTAAGAGAGGCCCAAGATTCCCGTCCCAAAGGCCCACGCTACCTGCCGGGGTAGACACACACACAAGGGAGATGGCGATGGATAAACATCTCACAGAGGATGGCAAAAGTGTGGCTCTGGGGGCCAAGGGCTCCTCGCTGTGAGCGCAGGGGGTGCAGGCTGAGGCCCAGGAGCACTGCGGAGAGCCAGGAGGTGAAAGGAAACCACTGAGAGCCCTCCAGGGTGGGTGTGGCAGACCACAGCCCAAGGCTGTGCAGAGGGAGCGGGGCCAAAGCAGTTGAGGCACACTAGGGAAGGGGAGGGGCGCGGCAGCTCCAATCCAGAAAAAGCCAGACCCTCCGGAGACCAGAGGCCTCTGTATGAACCTGGGACAGTCCATGGATCCTCTCCCCAGGACAGTGCATATATGCACACACATGCACTATTTGGGGGACCATTTCAGGAGATTCCTGAGCCCCCCAGAATCTATCAACTCCTTAGGCATTCCAGGCTGATTTGCTTTGGGTAGGAGACAACCCCCACCGCCGCCCCCCGCAGGAATCCTGGTATCACCAGACTTTTGCCTAAGATCACTTGGCCTAAGCCAGTGGGGCGGGGGAAGAGGAATGTTGGAAATATTAATAGCAGAAGCGGTTCCAAGACCAGGCCCTGGGGGAGGGGGAGAGAGGCCCAGTGGGTGTGAGAAGGAACTGGGAACTCTGTACAAACTGGGGCCGCCAGCCAGCCTGCTGGCCGCTGCAGTAGCCGAGCCCCAAGGGCCTCCCTCTGGCAGTGGGGAGTCCAGCCTGGATGACTTAGTCCTCATGGTTTACCGATGCTCCCCGTTCTTACCGCCCTGCGCCCCGACCCCATAATGATGCTGTATTTACAGAGGCAAGGGCTTTAGAGAAGGCAGGAGTCAAAAACTAGCGGGAAGGACGGGGCTGCTCAGTGGTGCCTGTCCTTATGGGGGTCCACCCGGTGCGCCCAGGCAGGGGCTCCGGGAACCCGCTGGTCTTTAAGGCCCAAGGGAGAGGTCTGGTCTTGACACATATCCAAACAGAAGTGGGATCCGTTTAATAAACTGGGTCCCGAGGCTGCCCCTGGAGGTGCTCCTGCAGCGCCCTGCTGAGAACGTGGGAAGCAGAGCGCGGGACTGGAGGCACTGGGCCCTGGGAGGAACTAGGCCCCCGGGCGAGACCAATTCTTTTCCATGCTTTGCAGCTTTTCTGTTCCCATCTTTCTGCAGCTCACCCATCCTTGGCCCTGGCTCCCATCCCTCCCGCACCCAACCCAGCGCCTGCCTGGGACAGACCCCTGAGCGGCTCACTTCTTCCTGTTCCCCACCTACCCACAGGCTGCCCCTCCCTCTGCCTTCCGCCTGCCTCCTGTTCACGGCTGCCCACGCTCTCCTCTTGTGCCCGACCCCACAGGCAGGCCCCCGGGGCCCAGCAAGACTCGGGGGAAATGCAGTCCTCCTTTTCCCCAGCCCACGAGGAGAGGCCCCAAACCACTGTCCAGGCCTTGGGAGGGTGAAGGGCAGTAACAAAGGGCCAGGCTGCCCAGTCGCAGTCCAGTTATCCCCAGGCAAGGCCAGGTGGTGGCCAGGACAGCAAGCAGGGCATTCCCCCTGCGTCCTCCCCGTCCAAGCTTTGCAGCATCGTGTGTCGTGGCAGCGGTGTTGGCTGATGATTCCGGCAGAAATGTGACGAGATGGAGACGGCCCGCTTTATACTCCCCCACCCCAACCCCCTTCCGGTCCCAAAGTCTCATGCAAAAGGTACAGGAGGCCGGGGGCTACGGTCATGTGTGCGGCAACAGCTGCCACTGCTGGGCTGGGATGTCGGCCTGGCACTTGCTGGTCACCAGCTGGGCGGGCTTGGCCTCCAGGCAGAGGCCGCTGACTGAATGCTGGATGAAAGAGGCTTTTCTCCTCCATCTCTGAGGGGAGAGGCAGAAAAGGGGCGGGGGAGAGAAAAACAAGGATTAATAATAATAATAACATCCGTACCCGCACTACACATGGGTGTAAATGGCCCTAGGACACAGTCCCATTTAAATAGTCCGTGTCCTTTGCACTAAAGACAAGAGGCACTGCACCCCACATACAAGCTTTAAACCCAGCCCTCCTGATGTGTTCTTGCTTCCATAGGTTGGCATGAAGTTACTGTCTAGTCAGAGGTCCACAGGCTGAATGGAATCCAGAGGTGGATTTTGTTTGGCCTGCACAGCGCTTATCTAAAGTTTGGCTTAGTCGTCACATAGAAATCTGCCTTTCCAGCTTCCCTTTAGACACAGGCAGTCTCTTTGGTTGCAGCTGAAGATCTGCTGCAGGTGGGGTCCTAGTTTCTGGGTGGGAGGGGCCAGGTACTTGCTGGAGCCACAGTTAGAAGGGAGATGAGCAGCCCCAGTTGCAGGGGGACACAGCGTGGGCAGAGAAGGGAACCATCTGGGAGGTGGAGACAAGGCGGAAGGCGTGGGGGCGGAGCTGCAGGGTCTGGATTTCCCCTAGGAGTGTGGGCTGGGGGATACAGATCGCTGAGAACCAGTCTTTCTTGCCCATGTGGTCACAGTAGAGAGGGATTCCTGGCTTCAAGGTCCTGGGCAGTGGGCAGGACAGGGCCTTTGGTCCCTCTGGAACTCACAGCATCCTACTGCCTGTGGTCTTCTAGTCTCTGACCCCCTGGGAGGGGCTGGCCACATTCCCCGGCTGGCGATGCTGGGCCATGCCATTCTTTCATCCATCTTTCATCTAGTTTTGTTCTATGAAGAATGAATGTAAAGACTGAATCGATCAGTCATGAGGAAGTGCTCCCCAAATCATGTGATTCTCATTTCCTGTTGGTGCCATCAGACAGTCTTGGGGTCCCTCCCCCAGAGTCTCCTGGTCACTAGGTTCTAGCCTGGCCAGAGAAAAAATACCATCTCATGGTGCCCTTCCATCGCCACAGTCTCAGTTCTTGTAGATTCCCTACAAGGGACAGCAGGGAGGGAGCCCTTCATTTCATCAGTGAGGAGATGGAGGCTCAGAGAGGTGAAGAGGATGACACCACTCTACACAGGTATCTCTCCCACAACTGATACCCAGGTGGCCTCGGAAACGGGGTCAACAGAGGACTAGGAACTGAGACCCAGACTTGAGAAGTCACTGGTAGTGGGAGAGTTGCTCACCCTTGTCCTCTGGAAGAGGGGCTCCACTGTTGGGGGCCCTGTAGGACCTGCAGGGCAGAAGGAATGTAGCCAAAGAGATTCCTAGGAGTCCTGGTCAGCATGAAGGGGAACACAGAGAGGGGTGGCTGCCCTCAGAGCTACTGCCTTGACTTTGGCCTCAGCAAGGAGCAGGTGGGAGTGGGCTCAAGGCTTGACTCTCACAGAAGCCAGCACCCCAGGTGAAGGGGACCCTGGAGACACACATCCCTGCAGGGGCAGTGAAGGAAGGGGCTGGCAGGATGTGCTGCAGTGTCCCAGCCAGCGAGCAGACCATGGCGCCCAAGCCTCTCTCTCATACACACACACAGACACACACACATGCACACACACACACACGGAGGCTGGAGGGAGAGGAAGGATCTGGTTGCTTTTCCAGAATGAAATAGCAAACTGCCAGTCATCCCTAAAGAAAGAACTGACCCATGCAATCGAAAAGGGGGAGATAAGAAAACGCTGGCAGCTGACTGAGAGGCCAGGCGCCCTCCTGCCCCTGCAATGCCCTGCAAGCTGGCCAGGATCAGGCACAGTGAGGGCTATAGGGAAGGGGTGGGCAGAGGAGGGGCTGAAGCAGAACTCTGGCCTTCTGGTCCATTCCCGGGCAGATGAGCAGCCCTCCCAGCCAGGAATGGAGCAGGGCTGACTCTGTCGTCGGCTGCTGTGTGCCCTGAGCAAGTGACTGCATCTCTCTGAGCATCTGTTTCTTCCTCAACAGGCGAGCCTGATCTGTCTCCCAGGATTAGTGAAAACAGGGCAAGTGAAAGTTTGACAAGAGGAAAAGGCAGTGTTCACAGGATACTGGCATGCCAGCTTGGAAAGCACCATGGTTGGGTCTCAGTTTCCCCAACCAGCCATCAGTCAGGAGATACTTACTGAACACCTACTATGTGCTGGGGCAGGACTGTGGCCTTAGGAGTCACACTGGGTTTGAATCTCAGCTCCACCCCTTCACAGCGGTGTGATCTGATACATTTCTTAAACTCAAGGAGCTTCAGTTTTTCACTTTTAAAATGGGGTTAGTACTAGGGCCTGGGGCTTCCAGGTGGTGCTAGAGGAAAGAACTTGCCTGCCAATGCGGGAGACATAAGAGATGCAGATTTGATCTCTGGGTTGGAGAGATCCCCAGGAGGAGGGCATGGCAACCCACTCTAGTATTCTTGCCTGGAGAATCCCATGGACAGAGGAACCTGGCGGGCTACAGTCCACGGGGTCGCAAAGAGTCAGACATGACTGAAGCGACTTAGCACGCACACATGCACACACTAAGGGCCAGATTGCTGGGCTGCTGGGAGGATTAGATGAGATGATCTACGTAAAACCCCTGGCACAGGTTCTCAATAAAACCTCACATTTGTTTTGGCTGTACTGGTTGTCAGGGACTAGGGATACAGTGTTGACAAGATAAAAATAGTGAGCCCGCATGGAGCTCACAGGATGCGGGATGGACATTTAACAACTGTTTACCCAAAGTACTTCCTCATGAGGAAAACAACAGACTTGCCTGGATACTGGCTTAGGCATCCCCAGTCCTCACTCTGGAGGGCTTATTTGAATCTATATGTCACACCTTCACTATGTTCCCCTGGGTTGCTGGTCAACCTGTGCCTGGGGGCAAGGAGGCTTACCTGCCTGCCTTCTCTTGGGTTGCACGCCTGCAGTACGACCAGGGATCCTGGGGAGACAGAGGTGGAGGTGGCAGCGAGGCACTTCCCCTGCTGCTGGATGAGATGGTCAGTGAAGAGCCACGCCTGCAAGACAAGGAGCAGAAAGTGGAAGTGAAGTCGCTCAGTCGTGTCTGACTCTGCGACCCCGTGGACTGTGGCCTACCAGGCTCCTCTGTCCATGGGATTCTCCAGGCAAGAATACTGGAGTGGGCTGCCTGAGCCAAAAAATACAGCAATGAATGGATAGATGGGTAGATAGATGATAAAGCAAATACACTGTGTATTTTGGTAGAATTTTCTACAAATACTAGGGATGGGTGGATGGCTAATCACTGTACAATTCTTTCAACTTTTCTATATGTTTGAACTTTTTCATAATAAAATATTGGGATGGAGAAGCTTATCTGGAGCCAGCCAGAGGATGTATGAAAGGATGCTCAAGGAATGGGAAGAAAGATAGGACATGGGAGCAGGGCAGCTGGGGTCAGGTCCGTGCCGGGGGTCTCCACGACCTGTTCTAGTTTGACGTGAGTGCATCAACTCTCATATGTTGGACACGTGTTCACAGGAGTCCTGGACACTCTGATGCCTGTCTGTGCAGGCTGCCCACAGCTGCATCTGGGGAGAGTACTGGGTTCTGTTTGGGTGGCATTTCTGCCCCTGCAAGCAGAAAGCAGGTGGTGCTCAGGGGGCAACTGTGTGACAGGCTACAACGTGGGTGGAGTGTGGCGGGAGCAGACCCAAGGAGCAGAGTGTGAGGGGGCAGCTTGCAGGGTCCTTGGAAAAGTGGGTTTGTGGAAGGTGTAGACAAGAGAGAGGATGAGACTGGGCAGATGGAGGCCCCTAAGCCTTCTCCTGGGCCTGACCCGGAGGTCCCAAGCAACGTACCTGGGCCGCTGGGGGGTTCTTGGCAGACCCTCTGCAGATCCCCATTCCGAGCTGGAAGTTACCAGCTGTGTCCTGGCCCTGGGATTCTAAACAATTAGTCCCCTGCTTAATGATGCCCGGGAGCACTTCCTTCACGGGGACACTGAAAGAAAAGGCAGTGATCAGGCTTGGCCTCTGCCCTTCCCGGAGTAACTCATGCTTACCCAGAGAGCAGGGCCCCCACCCCGAGGTGACCCATGCTTACCCAGAGAGCAGGGCCCAGGCAATCCCAGGGCACCCAGGTCTCCATGGGGAGGGACACTGAGAGGCAGGCCTGGCAGCAGGGGAAGGTGAGCAGGGGATGGTGAGGGAGCAGGGGTCCCCCTGGGAACACTGGGCCTTTCCCCCTCTGGGTTCTGGGCAGCTCTGGGAGCCCCAGGGACTGCTCTTCAGACCAGGCCTGAGAGGAGCTGGTGGGAGAGAGCTCAAACCAGAAGCCAGAGCTCCCCAGTCCTGAAAGAGGAAAGGCTGAGACTCAGATGTGGGCTCAGTGGGCAATCTCGAGAGGATAGGAAGGAGTTGCTTTGAAGAGGCAAATGTAAAATATACAAATATAAAGATGTGTTCAGTCTCACTAATAACTAAGGAAATATGCATTAAAGAGTTACCATTGTTTGTTTGCCATATATGTATATTTATTTATTTTTATTTTATTTTATTTTTTAACTTTACAATATTGTATTGGTTTTTGCCATATATCAACATGAATCCACCACAGGTATATTTATTTATTTTAAAAATATTTATTTATTTGGCCATTCTGAGTCCTGGTTGCAGCCTGCAGGATCTTTGAGCTTTGTTGTAGCCTGCAGGATCTTCAATTACAGCATGCAGTCTCTTATTTGCAGTTTGTAGAATCTAGTTCCCTGACTAGGGATTGAACCCAGGCCCCCTGCACTGGGAGCATGGAGTCTTAGCCACTGGACCACCAGGGAAATTTCTATATATTTATATACATAAAATATTTAAGTGTATATATATAAGTGAAAGTGTTAGTTGTTGAGTTGTGTCCGATTTTTGCGACCCCATGGACTGTAGCCCACTAGGCTCCTCTGTCCATGGGATTTCCCAGGCAAGAAAACTGGAGTGAGTTGCCATTTCCTTCTCCAGGGGATCTTCCTGACCCAGGGATCGAACCTGGGTCTCCCGCATTGCAGGCAGATTCTTTACCATCTGAGTCACCAGGGAAGACCATATAATATATAAACAATATACAAATTATACATTTAAGTGTATGTGTGTATATATGCATATATACATATATGTTAAATATTACTACCTAGTGTTGGCAATGGCTTGGGATTGGATCTTTTCATATCCCACAGATGGGAGCATAAACTGGCCCACCTTTTCTAGAGGACAGTGTGGTACTATGTATCAAAGGCCTTAAAAGTGTGCATACTGCTGCTGCTGCTGCTAAGTCGCTTCAGTCGTGTCCGACTCTGTGTGACCCCATAGACGGCAGCCCACCAGGCTCCCCCATCCCTGGGATTCTCAAGGCAAGAACACTGAGTGGGTTTCGGGGAGCGAGCTCCGCCCCTGGCAAAGGTCATGAGGAAGGAGGCTTGGCATACGCAAAGGCGGGATCAAGCCTCAGGAGTCTCCCTGGAAATTCTTGAGCAATCTACCCCCAAAACCAGAGTCTGCCTACTTTCTGCTTTGTGCTTTCACCTACACCTCCGACTTTACGGGGGGCTGTCCCCCACTACCTCTCTCTGAAAAAAGAGTTAGCTTACAGATCCAGTTAATAATTCCTGGGTGTGACAGTGTTTCAACCTACAAACTCCTTTGGAAGTCCTCTAGCCTGCCTGGTTAGGTTTTTCCGGCCACATGTGATTGCTCAGAGCCTCCCAACTGTGAGAGGCATGAGATGTTCTAAACTGTCTAAATACAGATTCCTTTGAGCAGTTAAAAGATTGATTAGAAATTGTATTGGTGAAGGGATTTTCACTTGTTGGGCCAATGTTTGCTGCTAAGTTTCCATATCCCTTACCTGCTGTGTCCCTGGCAGTGTATTGATTAATATAATTGGTGTAAGTAGTAGCTTTAATGTTTGTAACCTGGGACCCTTGAGTTAATTCTTTTTCTTATTATAGCTCACCACACCTTTGCTCTGTAGGAATGTAACTTCATCTAATGCTTTTTGGAGGCTGGCACCTGCCTTTAGAATAATCACCTTTAGAGAAAAATAAGTTTCTTAAAATGTTAACAGGCCTCCGGGCCAGAAGATGATGCAAATCACCTAAACTTTTGCATATGATAAGTTTGCAGGAAGAAAGCCTGGCTTACTGCATGACTCTACCCCTTCCCCCATTATCCTCTATGCATAACTTAAGGTATAAAAACTACTTTGGAAAATAAAGTGCGGGCCTTGTTCACCGAAACTTGGTCTCCCCATGTTGTTCTTTCTCTTACCTTCTGGCTGAATTATTCAGCCTCTTTTCTCCACTGAATTTTCCTACTGAGCTATCCTCATTCTATTACTCTTTATATCCTTAATTAACGTTTAATTAAGCAGTTGTTTCCTGATCCTCGCCGACGCTGTCCCCGATTCGAATTCCCTGGATCCACCGGGGCTGGACCCCGGCAGTGGGTTGCCATTCCTTCTCCAATGCATGAAAGTGAAAAGTGAAAGTGAAGTCACTCAGTCTTGTCCGACTCTTAGTGACCCCATTTTGACCTAATGATCCCACTTCCTGAAACTTATTATTCTAGGGCAATAATTATAGATGGGTGCAGAGATTTAGTTTAAATGATACTCATTCAGAGTGACTGGTTATACTGAAAACACTGGAAATTCCTAGATATCCAACAATAGGTACAGGACTAAGTAAATTCTGACTCATCTGTCGAAATCCCTTCAGCCATTAAAAAGGACTCTGAGAAAGAACATCTGGTAATATGGGGAAGTGTTTATAAGATACTGTTAAGTAAAACAGGTAGGTTTTGAAAAGAGTGTATTATTAGAACATTTTATATGCACAGGAAAGTATATTTAAACACATACACATACATACGCATACACACACACACACACACACAAGCTCAAATATAAGACACACTGCCTTACCCCATGGGTAATAAACCCAAATGGGATGCTGGCCCCAGCTGACACGGGCTTGTATTCCTGGGTTTAGAAGGTTATATATGCACTTGGATTATGGACCCACAGGTCAGGTGATGGGAAATCAGTGGGGCTTATAGTCTGACCACATGCCTAATTTATCTGTCTCTATCACATCTGTTGAGAAGAGAACCTGGTTGCAGGTGCAGATCAGAACAGTGCTGGCAGTCTCTGATGTGGACATCAACCAAACCAGGTCTCCCTTTCTCAGGGCTGACAGGAAGCCCCTGGAGCTCCAGAACCAAACCGCTCTCCTGGAGGCTCGTGGAGAACTTTCCAGTTTCTCTACATATTCCTGACAGCAGTGCCCCTTCAGAACTGCTCCCCTGTCTCTTGCAAGAGGTCATATGCAGTTCGAGAACAGAGGCTGCGAACTGTTGGCCCCCAAGCTAAATCAGGCCCTGGACAGGTTTTGTCTGACCTGCACAGTGCGGTCGTTGGTGCTTTTAATTAGTTGGCAGTATTTCAACATTACACAGAAAAATCCAGCTTCTCTCAAAAATACAGGAAGGTCAGGTCACATCAAACCTGCATTCTGGTTCAGCACTAACACATTGTCAGGAGCAGCAGCTGTCCACCCTATGGGTGGGGCTTGCCCATTTCAGTTTGCCACAGTCCCCTCCACTCCCTATTGTGTCCTCACTCACTTGACTTATTTACATTACCTGTCTGATCACTGTAGGATTTAAGTTTGCAACCTGCTAGGTGCAAGACTGTTGAGAGGCAAAGCTCCACCCCCCGCCGCTTCATCCAGGGGCAACGGACTGTATTTCCCCTCTACACAGAGGCAAGGTCCCGCGGGGCCCTCTTTGAGAGGCCAAGGTTGTTCCAGACCTTTCTCTTCTCTTCTCCTCCCTACCTGCTGTTGCTTGGGAAGATGTGCAAGATGACCAACTTGCAGAGATTGAGGTGGGCATTGTCCAAGTGTGGCAATGGTCATTGACACCAAAGCTTGCCCACTGATGCTTATGGAGGAAACCTGGGGCTCAGGCAGCAATCTCAAGACCAGATGCAGGGGCTTCCCCGGTGATCTAGTGGCTAAGACTCTGCGCTCCCGATGCAGGGGACCTGGGTTCGCTCCCTGGTCAGGGAACAAGATCCCACATGCCACGACTAAGGGTTTGCATGTGCCAGCTAAAGATCCCACATGCCACAACGAAGCCCTGGTGCGGCCAAACAAATTAAAAATAAATAAATAAAGACCAGATGCAGCTCCTGAGGTGTCTGATGTGGTAGCAGCCCTGGAGCAGCTGGGATGCCCATCACCACCCTTCCCCTGCTTCCTGGCAGAGCCAGGCTAAGCTCCCCTATTTGCTGGCAGCCCTCTTAAGTCCGTATATGCTTTCCTCTCTGTGGACCACCTCGAAGCTGGGCTGCCAGGGCTCCCATTAGCCCTTATGACGCCTTTCTAGAAATAGCAATAGGCATCCTTTTTTCAAGACACTTCACTTATGTTAGAAAACCATCATAATATACTGATTTTGTTAGAAGACTTTTACTATCATTTGCCAGGAATTATTGTAATAAAGGTACAGTACTGTGTGACTAGCACCCTTCAAACGTGGTGTGCTTGTACAATGCACAGCCTGCACAACTGTTCCTGACCATCCTAATAAAAGTATATATAAGCAGTTGCTGAAGCCAGCCACAGAACTCTGATCTGGAAAAGCGGCCAAGCCATAGCAGGACTGCAGGCAGGCCTAGGAAAGCACAGGCCTCTCCCTTCAGCCTCCTCAGTCTCCTCACTGACCACGTTCAAGTGTGGCCCAACTACTGGGATCCCGTGTGGAGGAAACTTGGTATCATTTGGGCCTGTAAAACTCCTTTCTGTCTAACAATCTGATTCACTCCAGGCCCCCGAGAACCGAGGCAGAACATGAAGGAACAGACTGACGATGAGTAACCTGGGTAAGAATGAACTGCAGTTTCTACCTTAATAGCAAAAATTCATTTTTTTTAAGCTTCCACATGGTGACAAAACAAATAAGATGACTTATGCTCCTCATTTAGCGCGGCTGGTTTCATCCACTCTCCTGTCTTGTGATGGATTCAGACTGATGCTAGTTATAAACCATCAGTACTTCTTCCTCTTGGTCCTCAGGGGATGACATGGGGCACTGTGTGAGGACTGGGGTGTGGGAGGATCCCCTTCCACGGCTCCCTAACTCCTGCCTGAGGCTCGAGTCCTTGGCTCCAACCAGATCATACGAACTCTGACAGAACATAAAGACGTGACTATGCTTGGTTTGCTCAGAAATGGCACGTCTGAATAAAACTATCCTTTTCAAAGTGGCCACTTGAGGAAGCTGTTCATTTATTATACTTTCATAAACTAATGTTCTTCCCTTCACAGCCATCGTCTAGGGAGTTGGGGCTATCCAGGCCGCCAACTTTCTCCAAGGATGCTGCTGCCGTTCAAATTGTTTTGGAATTCCTTGAGCATTGCTCACAGTCAGTTTATTCTTGTTACTTGTTTCTGTCTTGTCACCCTGTGTTTGGGACCCAGAACTGTAATATCTGGGTTAATCAACTAAGTTATTCATTGGACTTGGTTATAACCTAACCATGGCTGTTTTCCCAAAATCAAATCTTCCCTCAAAGATTTGCCTCCTTTGAGGATATGCAGGCTCTGAGCGGTGGAATGTTCTGGAAAATCATGACAGCATCCTTTGGGAGACAGCTGTTCCTGAGATGACAGTTCTAGAAGGGAGAATGCTAATTTCAAAGTTATTACTGAGCCTTATTGACTATGCAATTTATTTAGTTAAAAACACCTACAGATCTCCCTGGTAGCAATCTGCCTTCCAACGCAGGAGAAGCAGGTTCCATCCCTAGGCAAGGAACCAGGATCCCACATGTCATGGGGTAACTAAGCCCTTGAACCACAACTAGCGAGAAACCTGGGTGCCAAAAGGAAGGACCTGTGCACCAAAACAAGACCTGGGACACCAAAATCAAATAAAATAAAACTATTTATTGAGTGCCCATTCTGTGACAGGCATTGTTCTAGGGGCTGGAGATAAGGCAGTGAACAAGACAGATAAATTCCTCTTGCCTCATGGAGCTTACTGTCAAATGTGGGAAGATGACAATAACATTAATTGCCCACATAGAAGCTCCGTGACGATAAGGGTGACGGAGGAAAAGAAGCAGGGAGTGCTGGGGAAGGGTCAGTCTGCAAACGCAGAGGTCAGGGGGGTCTCCTGCAGGAGGGACAGATGACTCAAGACCTGGAGGAGGTAAGGAGTGACATAGGCAAGATGCTGAGAAGGATGCTGAAATAAAAAGGATCGACTCTGCCCAGCCTCAGGCCCCCAGTCATTACAGCTTACTGTCCTGTAGCCTACATACATACACCATTTGCATGTTGGCTCCTCATTTGCTCATTCTACCCTGGGTCGCCAAGATCTCCTGGAGAAGGCAATGGCACCCCACTCCAGTACTCTTGCCTGGAAAATCCCATGAACGGAGGAGCCTGGTAGGCTATAGTCCATGCGGTCGCAGAGTCGGACACAACTGAGCGACTTCACTTTCACTTTCTTTCCTCATTTGCTGAAGCAAACATTTCCCCATGTTTTACTCAGTTTATGATTATAATATTAATTGACACATAATATTTGTTTAGGTCAATGGATCACGATTCACTAAACCCGGCCTCTATTGTTAGTTGTGTCTATTTTTTTCACAGCAGAGAAGCCAACAATGGTCATTTATTTGTCAAAGGGTTTTTGCTTGTTTGCTCTATTTCCTTGGGATAAACTCCCAGAAGGGAGAGAAGAGAGTCAGAGGAAGTGAATGTTTCTGTGGCCTTTGCTACATAATGTGCTGTTGCTTTCCTAAGGGGACAATGCTCATTTCTTTTTTTCAAGATTATTTTAATTGATTAATTTTGGCTGTGGGTGGGCTCCTAGTTCCCGTGCCCCCTTCAGTGGAAGTGCAGAGTCTTAACCACTGGCCAGAGAAGTCCCAACAATGCCCATTCCTAGCTCTAAGGCCCAGTCTGTTAAACTCTTCGCTCCTACCACACCTCACTCTTCACTCCTGGTAACATCCTCCAGGTTCCTCCAGACCCGTCACATGAAGACAAACACCAACAGCTAGAAAGAGCCAGGCTGCCTGGGCCAGGGAGAGATCAGGGTCAAGGGTCCCCATGCCGCTGGCCCCCACCCAGGCCAGATGCAGGAACTGCAGGTGGCACTCACGTGAGCTCTGGGTAGACGTTATCCAGGTACCAGCGGAAGGACTTGCAGTTCATCTTCTTCCTCTGCTCGATCCGCGTGGCCACGCTGGAGAAGGAGGAGGAAAGGCTTAGCAGTGGGAAGAAGCCTGGGAGGTCAGCCCCCTCCCCGGGGGGAAGGTCCCTTTTCCCGGAGCTAGCTATCCAAGTCTGTCCTCCAGCCTTACTTCATTCTCTGACCTGCAAGCTCGCCCCACGGCTCCTGGCCATGCCTTATATCTCTCCTCAAACTGGAGCCAAGCTTTAATCTCGGCTTCTTCCTCCTTGAGACCTCAGGGAGCGTACCATGGCCTGGTGCTTATTTTCACAGACAGAGCAGAGCCTTAATGTACTAGCAGTTTTCCTTCCCTGCATTCCAGCTGAGCAGAAAGCGTCTACCACAAGAAAACCATGTTTCAAACATTTTTCCAAAAATTGAGCAAATAAGAACCGTCTGATGTGTTCATGGACATCTTGCTCAGCTCCAGGGATCATCATGGCCACTGAGAGAAGACCAGCACTACCCTCTGAGCCTGTTTGTTCTCAGTAAAGTTGGGGTACAACCATCCACCTCCAAAGGTTTTTATGAGAGTCAAATGAACAGACATAAGTGCCTAGCACAGGGTAGGCCCTCAGCAAATGTTACTTCCACACTAAAACAAAGAGTGACATAACTTTTATTCTTTAAGGGATAGATACAAATAAATAGAGGAAAATTCATTGATGGTCACTAATAATGTTTTCAAACATTTCTGACCACAACATTAAGTAAGAAATATATACATCTTACACTGTGACCCAGTATACCCATGGGCATATATGGACATACAACTAAAATAAGAGTTTCACAAAACAGTATCTATCCTCAACTGCAATCAGCTGTTACTTTCTGTTCTAATCTGAAATGTTCTAGTTCTCTATCACTTAAAAAAAAAACACTGGTCACGCCATACTCAATTGATTTTGAAAATGCTTAATTAGACTGTAGTCATAACAGTCCAGGGCAGAATAGCTCACAGATCACCGTCAGATTGACACAGCAAGGAAGCCAAAACCCCCAGTGTTTTCTGCAGACAGCCCTCCTTAAGCACTTCCACAGACATCCATCCTGCAGGCAGCTGGTGGACGGGCAGTGCTTGCATAAGTAAGCCCTCTCTGGTGATTTCTCCCCACAAGGCTGCTGCTTCTTCCAGGACCAAAACCTTGTCTCTGTCTCCTACACCCTACAGTCTCCAAAGAGCCCAGGGGTGTGGGGTTCAGTTGCTCAGGACACCCTGAAGGCTTCTCTGGAGTACACATGATTTAGTATTTCACTAAGGTTGTGAGCAAAGGCACAAGGCTAGGGAAGGGGCCCACCTGCCGAAGGCCTTCCCGATGGCCGACGGCCGCGCCTCATAGTAATACTGCTTGAACTCATCCATCCACACCTCTGCGGTACGCTTGGTATTCCTAAAAGGAGAGGAAGAAGCAAAATAAGGTCACCAGGTTGGGGACAGAGTTAGGGTTGGGATCCAGATCAGCTCTGAGCAGAACCGGACGAGGAGACGTTCAGGAGTGCGTGCAAAATGGCACTGATGTGGGAGTATCCATGAGAACAGTCTTTTTGGAGGATAATCTGTCAGCATCCATCAAATCTGCGGGAATGGATACTCTCTGACACTCCACTTGGAGGAATCTATTCTACTGAAACACCAGCACGTGGGCAAAGGGATGTATACAAGAATATTTGTGTCATAAAACATTGGCGACAACCCTAAATGGCCATCAATAGGAGAATAATGAGCTACGTCCACATGGCAGAGTACTAGGCAGCCTTGAAAAAGACCGGAAATGATAGGCTTGAAATCTGTTAAGAGTAGTTTCTTTTGGATAGAATAAGCAGATAGGTGTAAGACTTGGTGAAAGGGACTTTCACTTTTTTCTGTCTATGTGATATGAAGAGTAAAAATTATAATGTACAGTGTATGTACAGATATATATATACATATATACACACACACAATATACATGGATACAGCTTGAAGTTTTAGTGACCATGTATTACTTCCATAATTATAAAAACGGTAAAATGGAATAAGGGAAGCAAAACAAAAGGCCATTTGATAAGCTAGACTCGAGGAGCCCCCTCTGCCAACAAGCAAGTCTGACGAGACAAAGACGCGTCCTCGGAAGAGGAGAGTGCTCATGGCACTCCTCCCACCTCCCCTTGCCTCCACCATCTGGAGAGTGGGTGAGGGGGTGGTCTTCCAGGACCTGCCCACTCCCTTTCAAGATGAAGTGCACGCTGTGGCTGGGAACACAGATGGGCAGACGCTGACCAAGTCAGAGTGAGGATGCAACATCCATGACCAGTACTTGGGACCCAGTGTGTGGAGGGCCGCTCCCAGTTGGTCATTTCACCAGTTTTCCAAGACCTTCATGAACAAATACAGTCAAGACAAGACAGGCCTGGAGGAGACGCCTCCAACTTCATCTTTCCAGCTCTGAAAGTACCAGGATCCCAGAATGGAAGGGACAAACAGGGAGACTAAGACTGGGGTAGTTGCTCAAATCACAGGAGTCACCGACAGGGCTGGGCTCTAGGTGTCCTGGCTCCTAGTGTGATGCTCTCTGCACTGTGACCTACCTGATGTAGGTGAGGGCATTGCCCTCGGGGAAGTTGTACGGGTGCCGTTTCCTGAAGACGTGGCCCACCCGGCTGCAGGGCACGATCTCTAAGCTCCCGCCGCACATCCACACCCGGAAGGACAGCTCTGCAGAGACAGCAGCCATCAGGAGCGGCTGGGGCCCCTTGGCAAATCCCCACAGAGTGAAGGTGGGAAGGAGCTGGCTTCCCTTGCCTTTGGGGTCCCCTTGGAGGCGCATGCTGGGCTGGAGCTCCTGGGGTGCACCCACTCCTTGCATGTGTTCCTGATTGCTCCCTCCATAAATGTGCACACACACATCCCACAAACCCCCTCCACACACACACACACCACATACATACCCTCCACACACACATACCCTCTACACACATACATTCCACACACACACATTCCACATACTCCCTCCACACACACACACTCTCCACAGACACTACACACACATACCACACATCTCCTCCACACACATACTCTCCACATATACATCATACATACACACCACACGTACTCTCCATACACACATCCCACATGCGGACCCCCTCCACACACACCACACACATTCCCCACATCTAAGCCCTGGCAGAGCAGCAGGAAAAGTTCTGAAGGAACACCAGGACCATGAAGAGAAGGAAAACTGACTTAAAGGGCAGCATCAGTTATTTCCAGCCTCTGCCTAGAAAGTCCTATCCAGACATAAGCTAAGGATGAACACATCTGCTTGTCAGAACGGAGAGGCTAGAAAACCAACACCAAGCAAATGAAAGGCTGCTCCAGTTGGCATTTTTCTGGCTGGCCCAGACCGCCCTCTTGGCCCTCGTGGTCTCTATTTACAGCTACCACTGGCCCTACTGGGGACTTCCCAGGTGGTCCTAGTGATAAAGCGCCCGCCTGCCAATGCAGGAGATATAGGAGACACAGGTTTGATCCCTGGGTTGGGACGGTCCCCTGGAGGAGGGCATGGCAACCCATTCCAGTATTCTTGCCTAGAGAATCCCAGGGACAGAGGAGCCTGGGGGGCTACAGTCCCTAGTGTCACGAAAAGTTAGACACGACTGAAGCGACTTAGCACGCACACACGCGTGTGTTGGCCCTACAGAGACACACTTCCTGTTGGTGGTGGTGGTGATGCTGAAGGAGCTCTCACAGATGACCGGTCCCTAGCGGAGCTAGGAGATGCTAGCGGTGGTCATCCTGCCTCCCAGAAGGGGACGTCACAAGTTTCTCACTCCGTTCTCCACTCAACAGTCCTTCTGTCAACTTCTGGCAAGCATCCACCTTGGTAGCTGGCTGAACCTCACGTAATCTCCTCTGATTTCTTCCTCTCTTTCATTTTAACCCTACAGAGGACTCAGGACTACCTCCTGGCCAGCCTGTGTGCACCAGGCAACTTCCCGATATGGTCCTGGGACCAGGACTGGATATTTGGCATATCTGGACCTGCCTTCAGGGTTGGCTATATTAATGGGCTTCTCTAGGTCTACTTGCTAACTGCCAGGCCTCTCTCTTCTCCTGGTCAGAGCTCTGCAACTGGTTCAGCAACTGAGATTCAGAACTAGGGACAGAAGATCTGCATTCTAGTCCCATTTCTGCCAGGCTAACATTGTTACACTATTAATAGTTAGGGCTTCCTTGATAGTTCAGTCGGTAAAGAATCCGCCTGCAATGCAGGAGACTCTGGTTCAATTCCTGGGTCAGGAAGATCCGCTGGAGAAGGGATAGCTTACCCACTCCAACATTCTTGGGCTTCCCTTGTGGCTTAGCTGGTAAAGTATCCACCTGCAGTACGGGAGACCTGGGTTCGATCCCTGGGTTGGGAAGATCCCCTGGAGAAGGGAAAGGCTACCCACTCCAGTATTCTGGCCTAGAGAATTCCATGAACTATAGTCCATGGGGTTGCAAAGAGTCGGACACGACTGAGCGACTTTCACTTTTATCCCACATACCCCTTATTGTCATATTATTGTTTACTTATTGTCATTACTAGCAACAATGGCAATAACAAAAGCAGCTAACCATCATGCATTTACTGAGCACTTTGTGCTCTTTATGGCTGATGTCTAATTCTCACAGCTACCATATGACATTGGTGTTATGATCCTTGTGTTTTTAATAAGGACTATGATGGACAGGGAGGTCTGGCATGCTGCGATTCATGGGGTCGCAAAGAGTCGGACACGACTGAGCAACTGAACTGAACTGAACTGGTGAAGCTCAAAGATGTTAAATAACCTCTCCAAGGTCACCCCCCGACTCAGTTGCAGAACCGTAATGTAAAGTCCATACTTTGTTCAGCAAGTCCCATTATTTGAACCAGATTCTTTAGTATATTCAGCAGATTTTTACCAAAGACCTATTTATGACCTATCAGATACTGTTCTAGAATCCCTCACACTCTAGTAAGAGAAGACAAGAAGTAAAATAAGAAACAAAAATGCAAGTAGACAAGAAAATGAGTAGAATACATGGTCTAGTTGTGTTCGACTCTTTGCAGCCCCATGGACTATAACCCTCCAGGCTCTCCTGTCCATGGGATTTCCCAGGCAAGAATACTGGAATGGGTTGCCATTTCCTCCTCCAGGGGATCTTCCCGACCCAGGGATCGAACACTGGCTCCTGTGTGTCTCCTGCACTGGCAGATTCTTTACCACTGAGCCCATAATGTCTGTCTGATGGTATTATAAGCACAATGAAGGGGACAGAGCACGCAGAAAACTGGGGACAATGAGTGGAGTTGGGGGTGGGGCCACAATTGTAGTGAAGCTGATTAGGGGTTTTCCATGAGAGGAGACAGCTGAGTTGAGGCCTGAAGAGGGGAGGAGGAGCCACGTGGCTCTTGGGGACAAGCACTGGAGGCAGAGGGACCAGCAAGGGCACAGACCTAGAGGTCGGAGCGCAGTCGGCAGGGGTGAGGGCGAGGTTGGTGGGGTGTCTTGTGCGGGAAGGGCAGATGGTCTGAGGACTTTGGGTTTTGCTCTGAGTGACATGGGAGCCCTTGTGGGGTCTTGAGCAGCAGAGTAACATGATCTGATGCAACTTTAAAAAGATGCCTAATGAGAATCCCAAGGTTTTCACATTTGCCACCCCCGCTCAGGGCGGCCTCTGAGCGCCTGCCTGCATTTGGCTCTCTCAGGGGAAACAGGAAGGAGTCTCCGTTTGGGCACCTCCCATCCTTCCACAAAGGAACAGAACGAAAAGCCCAAACCCACCAGCGGTGGAGTCTCCTGGCTCAAAACTGGTCCCAGCAGTTGAATGTCTGAGCTACAGGGCTAGCCTGGGAATTTATTTGAATTTCTTCGAAGAAACAAAACCTTCCCTAGAACCACTGTGTGGTTCACCTTTCAAGTTCCCCCAACCACTGAGCCCTGGCCTCAGGCAGAGTTTAAAGTTAGCTATTTGATCGTTGACTTGTTTCTCTATCAGGCCCCAGCCTTTAAAAAAAAGAAGGAAGGGAAAAAGAAAAAGGCCTCTGGACACAGCAGAGATCCTTAGTTTCGCAGCTCTCTGAGACTTTACAGGAAACCAGCTTTGCCAAAGCTCCCTTCCGGCTGAGACCGAGGATACAAAAGAGGTCACTTTGGCCCAAAACACATGAAAGGAGGTCAGAATGGAAGGGTCACTGCACCCCAGTTCCCAGCATTGACTCCTCCGAATGCCTGCCTAGAAACCATTTCCAAGAGTAAGTTACAAAGGGGAGAAAATTCCATGCCTGTTCCCACTCCAGCTGGTTCTGAGTCAAAGCCCCAGTGCCCGTCTGCCCCACTGTCCCAGTCCGAGAAGGAAGACAGACCTGGTCCTCCCAGCCCAGAAGCACAGACCGTGACTCGGATCACACCTCACCACATTGAAGTGATCCCTCCAGCAAAGGTGCTTATCCTACACCTGTCAGATGTGGAGTTTGCTGACTGAGATCTGGAAGGTGGCATCCACCTCAGTTTGCCCACCTGTCAGATGGGTGAGATACTGGCCTGTTTACTTCTCAAGAACCCGGGTCAGGATGAAAAGAGAAGCAGTGGGAAAGGCTCTGCAAAGGACTGAGTGGGTCCGGGAACAGCAAGGACGGGCCTTTGTCTTTTATGGGCTTTTTCGTATCTCTCCCCCCAGCTCCTGGAGAACCTCTGGGATTGTTCTCTGCCCTATTCCACACTGCTCTTCATTTGGAAGGCTACTGTGTGGGCCACACCCCTGGCTTCCTTCCTGAGTTAGGACAGGTTCAGCCTGCAGTCAGGGGGAGAGTGAGGGTGGATGTTCATCCCCGACAACTTCCACCTGGTGCGTGGGCTGACTGCAGGCACCCCAAGACCATAGCTTGTACTGGGGAGTGCTCTGTCCCCATCTTTCAGACCTAGAGGTGGCTGCACCTCCCAGAAGTCACGCACCTAGCCCTACCCTGTCCCTTGTGGTTCCCTATAATTTTTCCACACCACGCAAACAGGCTCTTTCATAAACCCCTACATCAAGTGTTCCATCTGTATCCAGCCTTTGTCTCATGAACCTCAGCAGCAACCCTTGAGGTTCACTGGCTCTTCTCTTTCGTTGTGGGGCTAAAGGATTCCTATGGTATCGTGTATGTGTGTGTGTGTGTGTGTGTGCACGTGTGCTCAGTCATGTCCAACTCTTTGCGACTCCACGAACTGTAACCCACCAGGCTCTTCTGTCCACAGGATTCTACAGGCAAGAATACTGGAGTGGGTTGCCATTTCCTGTTCCAGGGGATCTTCCCAACCCAGGGATCGAACCTTAGTGTCTTAGCATCTCCTGCATTGCAGGCGGATTCTTCACCACTGAGCCACCTGGGAAGCCCTATGACTTCATAAATAATAATAATGGCCATCAGTATCTTCATCCATCCTCTTCCTTAGTGCTCATGACAGCCTCTTGGGGAAACTGAGGCTCCAAGAGGCTTTCACTTACCAAGAGCCAAACAGCTTGTAGGTGGTAGGGCCAGGGTTTGCACCCAGTAATAGGGTCTGACTCTATTACTTATGCTGAACCATCACCCTCTACTGCACACCACCTCTCCTTCAGAGTTTCTGGTAGGGAAGCAGCCACATAGCTCCTCCACACATGTCTAGCCACGTGGCCACAGGTTCTCCCTGACCACCTCATTGCTTTGTTTACTAGATACGTGGCTCTGGACAAATTACTTAACCTCTCTGTGCCTTAGTTTACCAGTAGAAAGGTACTTCAGAGATTCATTGTGAGAATTTAAGTAGTCAATATGTATGAAGTCCTTAGGGCCTTACACATAGAAAACACTCAATCTGGGTTTGCCTACTATTGTTATTGTGGTTATTCCCCAACTTACCAAAATTTTCTCCCCCCCAGATGTCCATCTGAGCATCATACTTTCCCAAGTGGTTAAACCAGGACTTGTCAATCACGAAGATTCCTCCAGCAATGACAGGCGTCCTGGGAGCAAGGAGAGGAAAGAGGTAACACATTAGAATTTGAGCCCCTCTAGATGGCCCCAGGGCTCAGGCCATTTACCCTACGATCACCCACTTGCAGAGTCACTGGGGCTGGATGTCTGGCCCGTCCTTTGGTCTATGATCTCTCTCCCCAGGGCTCAGAACAGACTCAGCCCTTAGATCATGCACCTCTAGGAGCCCTGGTGACTGAACCAGCCCCCAGCACCCTCCAAAGCCTGTGACTCAGGGAAGGGATGGGTCTCCCCAGAACCCACAGCAGGTCTGACCTTATGGGCTTGGTGGGGTCTGTCCGAGCAATCTTCTGCTCCAGAGGGATCTGCTCCCACTTGAAATGCAGGCTCCAGTCGAATCCTAAGGGTCAGAGTGGGGTGGGGATGGGGCTTAGGGCTCCTGTCCCCTCATTCTGCCCCCTGATAGTCTCAGCTTGCAGAGGGCCCTGGGCGATTGGTGTAGTCATTCCTTCATTCAGAATGAGACAGATCCCTGTCCTCATGGAGTTTCAATCTAATGGGTAAGACAAAGACTTACAAAGATAAATCAATAAATGGATAATCTGTCAGTTGGGGTGAAAGTGCTAAAAAAAACAAAAGAAAGAAAGAAAAGACAGGAGACATGTCCATGCTATTCTAATAAGTGTACCCAGGGAAGACTCTGATGAGGTCACATTTGAGTAGAAACCTGAATGAAGGACTGATCCATGCAGACCGATGGGAAAAGGGAATTCGAGGTGGGAGAACAGCAAGTGCCAAGGTCCTGAGGTGATTTCCCAAAGGAGAAATGCCTGGCTCCCTCCCATTCATCCTCAGCATCTAACTAAAGACTGTGTCCATTGGAAATCTGAGCCCCAGAGAGGAAATCCACTCTGCTCATTAGCTCCTGGCCACAGATTCTCTAGGGCCGCTTGCCCAGTAGGCCTTGCTGCACTGATGGAAGGGGCCTACATCTGCCCTGTCCAACATGGTGGACACAAGTCACATGTGGCTATTGAGCACTTAATGTGCTGCTGGGGCAATTTAGGAACTGAGTTTTGAATTTTACTTAATTTTAATTAACTTAAATGTACATAGCCCAAACCCAAAGTGGCTACACAACATGGCTCTAAAGTCTAGATCAGAGCTGTCCAAAAGAAATACTTTGCAAGCTGGAGATGCAAGCCACATATGCAATTTAAATTTTTCTAGTAGCCATATCTAAAAGTAAGGACATATGAAATTAATTTGAATAATGTATTTTTTATGCAAGATCATCCAAAATACTATCATTTCAAACTGATGATCATATTCATAATGAATACAAAAAATTACTAATGAGATTTTTTTACATTTTTCAAACTAGGTCTTCAAAACCTGGTGTGTATTTTATCTTACTGCACATCTCAATTCACACTGAAAATGGAGTCACATTTCAAGAGCTCAATAGCTAAATGTGGTTAATAGCTACTGTATTCAGCCAGGTCTACACCATTTTCGGGGGTACAAGTCAGGAATCCATGCAAAGTTGAGGGTTCCCCCTTCCCCACTCCCAAGATAGTTGTCATATCATGTTCTTCTGCCAGGACTCGTGCCCATCCTCTCTGGGCTAGCTGTATTTGAGAAGGATATGTCAACGTTTGGGGGCAGGGAAAGATTGGAGACTAGCTTGACTCTGCCCTCATCATGCCAGGAGCCTCCCACTGCCAGCTCTGGTCCTTCGTCCCCAACTCCACAGCTCTATACAATCTCCTTTCATTTTCTGGAGGTAAAGGGCAGGGAGATGCTGTCTCATTTTCTGGAGATGCTCTGGACCTACCTCCACGAAGATCAGCAGATGCAGCAAGGTAAGCGAAATTATCTAGACTGATGACATCAATGATGGGGCTCACCACGCGGGTGTGGTCCTAGGGGAGGACACATGAGGTGGTGTGAGGTCAGGGACTCTGTCAAAAAAGCCCCGACTGCCTGTTTGGTGAAGTTCTCTCAAGGCATGAGGTACCCAGCACCTCCTGAAGGACATGTCAGGCTCCCAGGAGCTGTCCTGCATCACCACACCAGGCTCACAGAAGGTCCCACTTGGGTCTCACAGCTACAATGCTCTCCTAGCCTCTTCCTCTAACACCATGTTGAGCCCTGCTGGGATCTCACCTCCTCAATGAAGCCCTCCCTGATTGCTGCAGGCAGAGGATTTCTTCCTCTTTTTAAGCTGCTCTCGCAATTATAATCCAGACAATTCCTGGGACAACGAATCAGATGTTGCCTGAGGTGGCTTTTCTGTTCCTGGTTTGAATGGTTGTTTTACTAACTGTCGTCCATTTTTGCACATGTTGGTGTTGAGTCTTCCCAACTGGACCACCAGCAGCTTGAGGGTAGTGACCCTGTTGTTGTAGTTGACCCTGGGGAACCTGGGTGGCACTCCTCTCATGCCACCCAGGCATGAGAGGTCAGACTCATACTCTCTTCATCACCTCCTAGACACAAATCCACCTCCAAAATATTGGTGGGTAATGCCAATTTTACTAAAGGGTTTTTTCCTGAGGTGGGGGATGTGGAGAGAGTGGTGGTGGTGGATTTTTATCATATACCACGTGCAAAACTTAATCGCCCTTCATCAGTAGGATGTCTGCTCTCTTCTTTTCTCCCTCCATGGAGGGACAAGGAACAGAGCCTCTTCTTTCTTCTCTGTCTGCACTGACCCTCAAAATGCTCTTGTCTGCGACTTTGAATCTAGCTCTGTCCCTCAGTTCACACCCCGTCTTAGGATGACAAAACTGTGGGACGTGGCAGATCAGAGGAGACCATCCATGGTCTCACAGTGTTCCGTGGGGGCTTCACTTTATCCTTTTTATAGACTTGTTTTTGTATTGAGATATAATTCACACTATATAATAATTTTATTAGACATAATTGACATACTATAAAATTCACCATTTAAAAGTGTACAGTTCTGTGGTTTGTAGTGTATTCACAGGGTTGTGTCACCATCTGCTGCTGCTGCTGCTGCTGCTAAGTCCTGTCAGTCGTGTCCGACTCTGTGCAACCCCATAGACGGCAGCCCACCAGGCTCCCCCGTCCCTGGGATTCTCCAGGCAAGAACACTGGAGTGGGTTGCCATTTCCTTCTCCAATGCATGAAAATTGAAAAGTGAAAGTGAAGTCGCTCAGTCGTGTCCGACTCTTAGCAACCTCATGGACTGCAGCCTACCAGGCTCCTCCATCCATGGGATTTTCCAGGCAAGAGTACTGGAGTGGGGTGCCATTGCCTTCTCCGTGTGTCACCATCACCACTATCTAAATCCAGAATACTTTAATCACCCCAGTAAGAAACCCTGTACCCACTAGCAGGTACTCCCCCATTCCCTTCACTCCAGCTCCTGACAACCACTAATCCACTTGTTATTTCCTCAGATTTGTTTACTCTGGACATCTCATACAAATGGAATCATATAATTTATAGCCTTTTGTGACTGGCTTCTTTCACTGAGCATGGTTTTCAAAGTTCATCCATACTATAACACGCATCAGTACTTTATTCCTTTCTTATGGCTGAATAGTATTCCATTGTATGGCTGTATCACATTCTGTTTACCCATTCGTGAGCTGACAGACATTAGTTTGTTTCATGTTTTGCCTCTTTGGAATAACACTGCTCTGAACACTTGGATACAAGTTTGTGTATGGGGTATGTTTTCATTTCTCTTGAGTATATATCTAAGAGAGGAATTGCTGGGTCATATGGTAACTCTATGTTTAAACTTTTGAGGAACTGTCAGTCTGTTTTTCAAAGTGGCTGCCATTTGACATTCCCACCAGCAACGCACAAAGGCTCCTATTTATCCAAATCCTCACCAGCAGTTGTACTGTCCATCCTTTGAAGAGCCCTCCTAGGAGGTATCAAGTAGTATCTCATGGTGGTTTTAACTTGCATTTCCCTAATGACTTAATGTTGAGCATCTCTTCATGTGCTTGTTGACCATTTGTCTATCTTCCTTGAAGAAACATCCATTCAAATCCTTTGCCCATTTTTAAATTGGGTTCTCTGTCTTTTATGGTTGAGCTGTAATCACTTCATCCTTGGTTCCATGTGTCCAAATCCTCCCCATTCTAAAGAACAGTGGGTGCATGGGAAGGCCCTCTGCTTGAGAACAATGTCCTCTCCTCCCTCCTTCACAGGCTTCCCAGTCTGACCCACCACCCTCCACTCCTCGTCACTCACCCAGGAGGAAAACAACACCACCCATTCACAGAAGGAGTTCCATGGCTCACCCACAAGTGAAGTCCCTCAGGAGGGAGCAGATCACGTAGTTTCTAACTCTGCCTGTCCAGCTCTCAGAGACAGTTCATACCCTCCCCACCCACAATGCCAAGAACATGGTGGGAGTGTCCTGAGGGACAGAGGTCCCCCAGGGATAGACAGACTTACCTCCTTGACCCGCTGCAGCATGGGCTGCAGCCACTCCGTGTTCACTTCGCAGTGGCTGTCCAGAAAAGTGAGGACGGCAGCTGCCGCCACGTCTGCCCCACGAACTCGGGAGCGGATCAGCCCTGAAGTGGGAGGGACACGGTGGTGCTGGGTGGGACTCAGCCAGTTTGCTCAGCCGTCCCCTCAAAGGCTCAGGGCTCTCTGCCCCTTAGGGCTCAGGTTTCCTCTGAGTTACTGTGATTTAACTTCTCTTTGTATTTGCTGATTTCTTCCCTCTTTCTTCCTTTCTCTTATCCACCCATCCATCAACCTCTGAATGCCCCCACTCCCCAATGTAGAGGCCAGACACTGGGCTCTGGGGACACACTGATGAACAGTCAAGAGTTTAGTGAACAGAAGTGGCAATAAAGTGTGGTTTGGTACCTAAGGGGAACTAGAAACCAAAACCCTTTCCCCTTCAACATGGAGGAACCTCAGGGCGCTCCTCTCTGGCTGCACTATGCTGTATGACTTGCAGACAGTCTTCCAGACTAAGACCGGCTGGAGTCAGAGCTCTCTGCTTTATCAAATCTAAATGCCTTTCTCTGGCTTCGAGCCCCTCCATCATCTGTCCTCACCCCACTCATTCCCTGTGCTGACCAGGTCTGATTCTCCCAGGGAGGGAGACTAAGAAAAGGAAGGTTAAGAGGCTGGCTCTGAGTATGGGCCCCCTGGCTGGGGGTGAAATCCTGGCTCCTCAGTTCATCACTCCAGGCAAATTACTGAACCTTCTTACACCCTAGTTCTTTTATCTGTAAAACAGGATGAAGGGCTGTTATGAGGACTGAGTGTGAGCATGTGAGCAGAGATGAGAAGGTAGGAAAAGCAGGAAGAGGCTGTTAGTACTACATGTACCCAGGCCTGACTGATGCCTTTGCTCAGAGTCTCTGGGCCTAGAATGCTCTCTCTTGCGCTCCATTCATCTCTCAACACCCTCACCCAATCCAGGCTCCCTCCCAGATCACTCCCTTCTCCTTTAGCTCCCTACCCCTACATACTTACACCAGCCTTGGAATCCATAATAAACTCTCCGAGGGCAGGGACCACGTGTAAACTTCTTTTGTGTTCCCTAGAGTGTCATGCACAATCCTATGCCATAGTTGATGCTCCAAGTATATCTGCTGTATATTGCCCTGTGCTTTTCTCAAAGCATTTAATCCTTACAATAACTGTGCAGGGCAGAAAGAGTATATTATCAGTCCCATTTCTCAGAAGAGATAACTAAGGTGCCAGAAGTAGAGCTTCTTGCCTACAGTCATGCTGTGGTAAGGGCTGCTCCAAGACAGCAGGAGGGTCTTTCCGCAGACCTTGGTCTTGCCACTAGGCATGCAGCAAGACTTCATTTGGTTGGTATAACAAGGCATCAAAAGGGAGCAGAAGTCTAGACCAAAATGGGTCTACAGTAGCACCCAGGTTTCGAGGACATACCTTCCCGCCGGTCATTGCGTAGGCACTTGACCTTGGGGATCCTGGTTAGCAGCAGACAGTCTTCGGCTGAGGGTGGAGAGAAGGAAGCAAGACTGTTCAGATATGGACATCAGTCCACATATACTTTGACCAGGCCCAGGGAAAGGGCTGGGGAAGGCGAGGTATGATCGTCTCCATGGGGGACAGGTCATCTCCCCATCCCCTACTCCCAGGACAGACGGAGGAATGCCTGTACTTGTGGCATAACCCCCAGGGGGTGCCACAGAGTACCAACAACCTCTCCAGTCCAACATCCTCTGACCTAGATTGCGTGTTAAGTTGCTTCACTCGTGTCGGACTCTTTGCATCTCTATGAACCGCGGTCCGCCAGGCTCCTCTGTCCATGGGATTCTCCAGGCAAGAATACTGGAATGGTTTGCCATGCACTCCTCCAGGGGATCTTCCCAACCCGGGGATCAAACCCACTTCTCTTGCGTCTCCTACATTGGGAGGTGGGTTCTTTACCACCAGCACCACCTGGGAAGCCCATTTTGTGGGGACGATATTCTGCACACGGCAGCTGTGATAATGAAGGATGCTGTGGATGTTTTATTTTTTAAAATGTCATCCCATTGGTGTCCCATCAAAGCAGCACCACTCCTTTGGCACCAAGGAGCAGAGCCAGGAAAGGCACTTAGTACAGACTGAAGATCCCGGTGAGGAACAGACATCAGCCTGTGGTGGCCAGGACTATTTCAAGAGTGCCTCCCTCAGCATTCTGGAGAAATGGGGTGTGAAGTGGTGCAAAAAAAGAAGACGGATACTTACGATCTGAACTGAAGTCATCCACTAGAATGATCTCCTGGATCAGGCTGGCAGGAGTTCGGTTCAGGACGCTGGAGTAGTGACCAAGAGAGATGAGCCCAGATTTAGGGGCCACCTTCTACTTCCTTCTTCCTACCATCAACTCCCTCACCCCCCACCTCGGGGGGCCAGCACACTGGCCATAGGCAGCTGCTAGCAAACCCTTCTTGCCCTGGTCAGTGACTGAGGGGCAGGATGTTCCTCAGGCTCCTCCAAGCACCTGCCGACCCTGCTGCCTGGACCCTCGGGCACTTGAAATTCACCCCAGGTGGTGGGTGGGGACTGTCCTAGTTTAGTTGAGGCAGGACCCATAGCTGCTCTGGCTGCCTGGGCTTAACAATGGCAACAAGGCCAGATCCCTGCTGGCCTGGATGTTGCCTGCTTTGGAAAGCTGGTGAGGCTCCTTCTGACCTGATGGGTCAGGATGGGTGTTCTCAGAAAGCACCCCCACCCCAGCTTTTCCCTCCCAACAGCCCTCCTCTTCCTTCACTCCCCGTGAAGAAAGCCCAAGCCTCTTTAATCCTTGGAATACCACTGGGTACTCCATTCCGAATCCTATTCTTATCTATGTTCATTAAAGAAACAGGTGATTAGAAGTCAAACTTGACCACAGGGCCAACCTTAGGAGGACAGAAGGGGTATCTCTCTCTGAATTGCTCTCAGGTACCCACTGGGCTGGCACCCACCCACCTGGAAGTGAGGCCCCACTTCCATCCTTGCCTCCATCGGCTCCTGGCCCCTGCGTTTCTGCCGTGTCCTGGGGACCTGACCTTGTGTTTGTGCATCTCACTAACAGCTGGACTTCTTGGGTCCTGACCCTGATTCACTAACCCCAGCTTCTCAGAAGGGCAGAAACCCCCTCCCAAGTGCCCACCAGTCTTCATGCTTTCTGGCCACAGTGCCCATCTCAGTGTCCCTTGCCAGGGCCCAGCAGATCCCCGAGGCCTGGGGGAGCAGCACCACCGAGACAAGGGATGAGGCAGGGCTCACCTCTTCACTGTGCGCAGGAGCGTAGAGCGGGCTTCGTTGTGGAAGGTGATGATGACGCTGGTGGCCGGCAGGTCCGAGGAGTAGGACACGGATGGACAACTGAGGAGAGGGCAGAGAGCACACAGGGCATCTGTGGGACATCCTGGGGGCATCCGGGCTTGAGGCTTCTCTCTGTCCAGTCTGCTGCCCTTGAGGCCAGGCGCAGGCCCTGCCCCCCGAAACCCACGCCCACCCTACTCAGGCTGTCCAGCCTGGAGTCCCCCGAGGGACAGCACAGGCTGGGGGAAGTTCCCAGGCCCAGGGGCTCTTCACCCTAGTCCTAGGATCACTCGGAGCCCCACGGTCACTGACGTGCTAAGGGAGGCTCTGACGTGTGTAGGCACACAGACAGAACCAACCTGGACCAACCGACAGAACTCCCTGCCCGATGCAGCAGCCGAGACAGAAAAAATGGCAGCAGGGAGAAGAGGGAAAATGGCCTTTCTTTGTCTCTGTAGCTTCTTCCTTCTTGTTGCCTGTCTCCTGACATCTGGTGGGATCTAGGGAGGAACTGCCCGCATCCTGCCCTCCCGTGAATCTCTCCCTCTCACTGCCAGCGTGAACAGCCAGGCTGGCAACAGCAAGTAGGGTGCCCTCGCTCTTCCCAGGGTCCCTGGGGCACCTGAGGGGTAAACTGAAGTCTCTGAGGAGACACCAAAGGCAGTTCCCCCCAGCCCACTCCCTCCCCCAGCAGCTCTGTGCTCCCACCTTCTCCAGACACCACATTTTGGGCCCCCTGGCTCCCCTGTCTTCTGGAAAGGGAATTAAAACAATCCATCCCCGCCAGCCTCCAACGCTGTCATTTCTGAGAATGCTTCTGTGAATGCATTTACTCGTGCTCCTGGGGCCGGCGGGAAGGCAGCCGCAGAGCTGGTTTTCATAGCAATCTTCTTTATTACAATTGCTCCCTGACTATTCCAGCCACGACCATTTTTTCATTACAGCATTCATTCCACTGACAGCGGCTTACGGCCAAATTCCCAGGCCCATTTCCTGTCCAGCAGAGCAGACAGGGTCAGACAGGCAGGAGTTCCACTAGCCTGGGACCCCCACAGGAGAAGTCGTGAGAGGCCTTAAAATAATTCCCCTTGAGATGGGGTATGGGGGAGGAAGAGGGGTGGAGAAGTTCATCTCTGCCCGGGAAGCCAGGCGTTCCAAGCGCCTCTCCTCCCGGAGGCTTGTGGATTTGGGGGCTGGAAGGGGCTTGGTCTGCTGAGACGGGGAGCCCTGGAAGAAGGGGTCAGCCCCCTGCACTGACCTCTAGGGCCCCCGTTCTGTATCTCTGAATCCTAAGCACCCAGGAAGGAGGGAATGTGGATAGTGATGCCCATTCTCCACCTGAAGGTGGCCAACCTGCCCACACCCCATCTGGACAGTGGACTTGACCTTCTCCCACACGCCCCCTTCAACCCTCTCCACCCTGCATTTCTCTGGGAATTGTATCTGTGATGATAGGAATTCATGGCTCCTAG
Organism: Bos taurus; assembly: GCF_002263795.3. NCBI lineage: Eukaryota > Metazoa > Chordata > Mammalia > Artiodactyla > Bovidae > Bos > Bos taurus. Next base: position 81,117,348 of record NC_037337.1, on the reverse strand, counting down.
GGACCAGGAGCCTCTGAACAGCTTTGTCTCTCATCTGTGCTCTGAGTTTGGGGCTGGTGGGGTCTTCTCTGAGGTGGAGCCTCTGAACAGCTTTGTCTCTCATCTGTGCTCTGAGTTTGGGGCTGGTGGGGTCTTCTCCGAGATGCTGGTAGGTCTGTCTCTCATAGTTTAGGTATCATTGGAAGACCTCCCTCAAGGGGGCTCCCTGGATTCAGGGCTGCATCAGGACCTGGCCTGACAGTCTGGGGTCCAACAGGAGCTGTGGCCTGGAAGGGGAAGAGCGTGGCTCACCCCACACCCCAGGGTCCGCCAGGGGAGGCCCTGCCCACCACTGCCAACACCTTCTTTGCTGCCCCTACAGACATACGTGTGCAAACACACACACACACACACACACACACACACACACGCATGCACCCCCTGATCCATCTCAGGCTTCTGAGAAGGCTGGGCAGAAGCACTGGGGCAAGAGGAGAGGCCTTCCACCAACCACCACTGGCCTGGATTTGAGGAGTCTTGTTTTAAAATGTGTGTAGCCCCAAGAGGAATTCCGCCCTTAAGTTTCCTGGTGAACACCAGAGAAAGTTCAGAGTCGGGGAGGATGCGGGGAAGGGCAGAGGGGATGCAGGCCAACCCCGCAGTGCCCAGATTTGGGTCAGGGGAGCCTCCAAGCCCTGAGGTCCTGGTCTAGGGCCTCTCCCATCTACCACGCCGGGAGAACAAACAGCAAGACTGGGAGGCATTTCTGGGAGTTGCTGAGGAAGGGTGGGAGGCAGTGGGGCAGGCAGAGAGCAAGGAAAGTGATGCCTGTGGGGTGGTGCACAGCACCCTACTGTTTGCACAGGGCAGGCAGGGCTGGCGGCCCCGCGGGCACCACCAGCCAGGCACCAGGAACTCCAGGCTCACCCGCCTGCTGCAGACCTCCCCCTGATCTCCTGGCCGGTCACTCTCGCTTGGACTCTGGACTGAGGTACTGAGGGGCCTCTGTGGCCTGGCCTGGCCAGGAGACCCTCAGGAGATCAATGAAACTAAGAGGAGCCAGGAAAACAACAGATAGGAAGGGTTTGTATGTCTCAGGAGCTGGACTGAGTCTGAGGAAATTCTCCTCATTTCTTAAACCCATGTGACTCAAAGAAAAGCCAACTGGGGTCGGCGCTTCCCTCCACCTTTCTTTCCCCACCAGCACAGCAGAGGCCACACCTGTAATGGCGGGTGTCCCGGATGGGCCGGTCAGGGCTCAGCTTGTCGCTCTCCAGCTGGTTGAAGGCATGCTGCCTGTAGGGGTCCTCTCCAGGCTTCAGCTGCTTGGCTGCCAGGTACGCCTTCTCATCAAAGCCTCTGGAGGGTGTTCCTGTCACCTGAGACAAAGGTCAGCATCAGAAAGGCCACAGGCAAGAGGACAAAGGAGCCACTGCGTGGTAAGTACTTATGACAAGGCGGGAGCCAAGCATCACCTCATTTGTACCTGAGCAGGAGATTATTATTTCCCCCATTGTACAGGTGAGGAAACTGAGGCTCGAGACAGTACCCCCACATGTGGGGGCAGGGAGTATCTGGGAACTCTCTGCACTTTCCACTCAATGTTGTGTACCTAAAACTGCTCTTAAAATGTAAAGCCCATCGGACTTCCCTGGTGGTCCAGTAGTTAAAGAGTTTGCCTGCCAACGCAGGGGACACAGGTTTGATCCCTGGTCCAGGAGGATCCCACATGCTGTGCATCAACTAAGCCCGTGCAGCACAACTACTGAGTCCATGTGCTGCAGCAACTGAAGCTCGGGCGCCTAGAGCCCACCCTGCAACAAGAGAAGCCACTAAAATGAGAAGCCCCAGCCCTGCAAGGAAGCGTAGCCTCCACTTGCCGCAATTAGAGAAAGCCTATGTGCAGCAGTGGAGACCCAGTGCAACCAAAAATAGTAAGTAAATCAATATTAAAAAATAAAAATTAAAAAAACCTATTAATAAAAAAGCTCAAGGTCAGAGCTAGTAAGTCTCAGGTTTCTGGAGTCAAAACTGGTCATTCTGACTCGGAAGCCCACACTCTTGACCAGCGCTCTTTGCTGAATGTGGAGATGGTGACACTTTGGAGGGCACCAGATCCCCCAAGATAAGGGGACCACTGAGGGGACCACCAACCAGGCTGGAGGTCACCAAGCAACCGTCAGATGGACAGTCTTCTAGGTATGAACTTGGGCTTGACACTGGGGCTAGGCATGTAGGAGGTGCCTGATCAGTGCAACACCCAGGGCTTGGACAAGGTTCTGCCCAGAGGACCACCTGTGAGGATAGGTGGTGAAGCATCTTCTCCAGGACTCGTGCTTGCTGTTGAAATGGCCCACGTCAGACCTCTGGGGTCCCGGGTGCTAAGTGCTGGGAAGTGATGGATGGCGGTTGCTGTGGCCCAGCCCCCCTCCTCTTAGCCACACCCTGCTCTGTGCTCCCAAAGTCCCCCCATGAAAGACACTGGGGAAGGACACATCTGAGATGAATGGTTGGGTTGATGGATCCTGACATCTCATTATTTGAGCCACACTGCTGCCCGATGGTCCCTAGAGTGCCCGGAAATATCACAACTGTGAGTCCATCTCGACTCCACCAGGCAGGAGCTGTGGGCCCGCAGGGGCAGCAGGAAGGTGGGTGAGAGCTGTCCAGAGATAGAACCCCTGCATAAGAATCCTGCCACAGGCCTAGTCTCTAGAGGGATGGTCCCAGGAAGGCAGCTTGGCCTGCGGAGAGGAGACCAATGTGTTAGGTGATGCTGGGGGGCTTCCACCAGCAGCCCAGGACCTCCACGTTCCCCTGAGAACCTAGAGCTCCAGGGAGTGCCTGCTTCTTTTAGGGCTGCCTCTCTGTAGTGTTCCCGCCTCCTAGGAGCCAGTCCTGAGCTCCCTGAGGTCAGAGCCAGTGAGGGAGATTTCCTCGGGTCCACTGGGCCCAGCCTCATGCCACACACATGCTTCAGATGGTGACGAGGCTGTGGCAGCCGCGCTGTGGTGTTCTGATTTGGTGCCATGCCAGGGGCTGGGCAGATGGGTTGGAGTCCTCATGGACTCAAAATCCATTTCAGGAAAGAGAGAAGGAGGCATGGGAGGAGGAAGAGGGAAGGAGAGAGAAAGGGAGAAGGTTCTGGCTTGAACCTTGAATTGCTAGAAGGACCCAAGCTGTCAACTGTGAAAGTGGGAATGAGGGTTCTTTTGTGTCCTTCCCACCCGGGGAAAGAATGGGTGGTAATTATGCCCCCCACTTCTTCTCAGCCTAGGGGTCAAGGAAATGGAAATCAGCCTCCAGTTGATGGTAGAGGAGCTAAAATAAGAAAAAAAAATTGCAGAAGCTCTCATAGGGAGAGTATGTTACCAAATTATCCTGCAAGTCAAGTGAGAGAAATAACCATCCCATGCTTATTTATTTAGGACTTATGGCCACCCTGTGGGCTCAGGAAACCCCCAAGCCCTCATCCCACACTCACCCATCACCCCAAAAATATTGATCGAAAGCCACCCATCTACCAGGCACTGGGACACACTTCTAGAAGTTCCAAACATCACCTGATCATTCATTCATTTTATGGATGCTTGAATCCACGCACTCCTTCATCCATCCATCCATTTATTCAGAAAAGCTCCACTGAGCACTTCTTTGCACCAGAAAGAAGAAGGATTGCTTCTGACACTGTCCTCTGCTGCCTTCCTTGCCTCATTCAAAGCTTCCTTGGGGCCTCAGAGAACGTTGTAGAAGAACATCTCTAGGGAAGTTCCTCTCGGGGCCTCAAAACTGAGCTGCTGCTGGTGCTGCTAAGTCGATTCAGTCGTGTCTGACTCATTGTGACCCCACAGACGGCAGCCCACCAGGCTCCTCTGTCCGTGGGACTCTCCAGGCAAGAATACTGGAGGGGGTCGCCATTTCCTTCTCCAATGCATGCATGCATGCTAAGTTGCTTCAGTCGTGTCTGACTCTGTGTGACCCCATAGACAGCAGCCCACCAGGCTCCTCTGTCCACAGGATTCTCTAGGCAAGAATACTGGAGTGGGTTGCCATTTCCTTCTCTAAAACTGAGCTACACATCTTCAAAGATGCATCAACTGTTCCCTTCCTCAGACCATCACTTCTGATGGTCCTACCCTCCTCCGAGGTTAGACCCTTCACCCGTGACACACCTTTGTGAAGAAGGGCGCCAAGGAAACACAGGCCTGCTCCCTCTAGAGGTCTCAGCTCTGCTTTCCCATTGACCCAGCATCCACAGGGTCTGGAGCTGAAACAGTGGCCCTGAATCAGCTGAGTGGAGGGGAGACTGAGGAAGGGTAAGATGGAACTCTGCACCCAGCCCCTCCCTGGCCTCAGCCCAGTCACCACCCGGAGCTCTTCTCCTGGGCACCTAAGCAGTACACACACACCCCCCATGGCTCACTTCCCTCCAGCTCTTGAACTCTCCTCTCCCTCTGGCCCTGGCCTTTGATCCTGAGACTTCCGGGCCATGACCACCTCTAACTCCATGCCTCAAAATGAATTCTTCATCAGTCCCCAGAGCAGCTGCTTCTGCTGTGCTTCCTGAGGCGGACATGAGCAGTCCCACCCTCTGGGTCCTCCAGGTGATAAGTCCAGGGGTCACCCTTGGTGCCCTCCCATTCCCGGCTCCACAGTCTGATGCAGACCCCAGCCCTGGGTCCCACAGGCAGCTGTTGATGCACATCCCACTAGTGTTGAAGCAACAGGTTATTCACTGAGAGTCTCGTTTGTGTTAACACTGTGCAAGAAGCTGGAAGGATGGAAATCAAAAGGACAGCTCCCAGAAGAGAAATCTAGGGATCTAGATTGCCCGCTTCTCCTCTCCCATCCCACACAGGGCATGGCCATGCAGGATCATGAAGAAGCCTCCATCCTCAAACTTAGATCACCAGTGGCTGGGGAACTGGCCATGGGACCTCATCCACCCTACCTCGGCTGGGGCAAGAGTCCTGTGATGGCACAGGAACCAGGCCCTGGTTCTCCCAGCCACACTGCCTACAAAGCACACTGGCGAGGAGTAAAGCATCCTTTGGCTCTAGGCTGCGGGACCATAAGGAGCTATATCTCAATCAGCTTCAGGGACCCGAGATGCTGGACTCAGAGCCAGCAGGAGCGACAGGAGGTGGATGAGGGCACAGGGGCTGTCTGTGGAATTCTTATACCACAAGCCACTGACATCTTGCTTTATGTCTCTTTCTTTTGCACTAAGTTGTGGGCTCCTAGCACCTGGCACATAGTAGGTATTAAGCAGATGTTTACTGAATAAAAGGATGAATGAGTGAGTGAATAAATGAATGAATGGGTGAATGGATACCTAGACAGTGTCCCTGCTCTCACCTTACTTAAAATCATCTGATGAGAAAACCACAGTGAACCTCTGACATAGCACATGGCCCCCAGTGGCTTTTGCCCTCCCTGAGGACGGGCCCCAGAGCTCACAGTGGCCCAGGAGACTCCGGGAGCCAATGCCCTGTCCCCTTGTTGGCCTCAGCTTCTACTGTTGCCCCTCTCTGGCTCTGCTCCAGTCACACTGGCCTCCTAATGTTCCCTGAGTCTGCCAGTACCCTTCCCCTCTGCCCCTTTGTTCATTCTGCCTTCTTTCCAGAAGGCTCTTCTCCCAGATGTCTGAATAGCTTGCACCTGCACCCCCTGCAGGGCTCTGCTCAAACCTCACCTCCTTGGTGAGCCTTCCCCAACCACCATCTGTAAAACCCCAGCCCCACACTTGCCTTCCATCCTTCCACCTGCTGTTTCTCCTTACAGTGCTTAGCACCATCGGATATTCTATGTGCATTTTGCTTATCAATGTTATATCGTTGACTGCTTCTTCCCACAAAAATAAAACCTTCACCAGGGCAGGGATTGTCTGTTTCATCTAATGCTGGATCCTGAAGCCCAGAACAGTACCCAATGGGACTCGAAGACAATGGCTAATGAGTATGTGAGTGATGGAGTGATGAGCTGTCATGACCACAAGCATCTCCTGCCCCCACACCACACTCCCCACACTCAGCTAACACAACACTTGGAACTGTAATCGACCAAGACGGTGGCAGGGTAGTTTTTGCCCATTTTAGGGATCTCCTTACTCACATGCTTCTGGCAGGGCTGCTAATCACTTCCCTCCCACCTGACCAATACCTCAGTCACCACCATGAGGTGAGCACAAGACCCAGGCTAAGCTGACCTTGTCACTGCACTCCCAGACACAGGGGACTGGTTCAGAACAGTCATTTGACTTAATCTGGGCTGATAAGAATTGAGACTGAGTGCTGAAGAATTGATGCTTTCGAACTGTGGTGCTAGAGAAGACTCTTGAGAGTTCCTTGGACTGCAAGAAGATCAAACCAGTCAATTCTAAAGGAAATCAACCCTGAATACTCATTGGAAGGACTGATGTTGAAGCTTAAACTACAATACTTTGGCCACATATGCAAAAAGCCAACTTATTGGAAAAAACTCTGATGCTGGGGAAGATTGAAGGCAGGAGGAGAAAGGGGCGGTAGAGCATGAGATGGTTGGATGGCATCACTGACTCGATGGACTTGAGTTTGAGCAAACTCCGGAAGACAATGAAGGACAGGGAAGACTGGCATGCTGAAGCCCATGGGGTTGCAAAGATTTGGACATGACTTAGCAACTGAATAACAACAATAATCAAAATCCACCCTGAGACTTTTCTATGACGTCTTTTTGTTAGCACTGCTAAGCCTGGGAAGTGGGAGTCTTCCTGCCCACAGAAATCTTATCTGGAGAATGAAACCAAGAACAATTAATCAGACCCAAGACATGGAAAGAAAGAGCTCCAATGATATTCTTTGGGGTCCCTGAAGCCAATTATTTCTGATCCAAATTCAGTTTTTTTTTTTTTTTTTAATCTTTCTATATCTGTCTACCTACCTACCTTTTTTTTTTCTTTTGAACCAGTTTGAGTTGGCTATTCGCTCAAAAACAAACCTTCAGAGATATCAGTCCTTTGGTCCTTCCAGTGAAAAGAAAACCACTCTCCAAAAGTAAGAAACAAAACTCAAAAACAAAAACCAACAAATGGGCCACCAGTAGCAATGACGCAGTTTGGGTGAAAGCCATCCATTTCAAGATTTTCAAGCTAGTCTCTGCAATCTGGCCCAGGGACTTGAGCCCAGAGCGGGGTGAGGCATTAGTAGCCTTGTCGAGGAGGCAGGGCTGTGTCAGACTTCAGGAAGGGTGGGGGTTGGGGGGAGTCCCCATCTGGACCGTGACTTAAGAGGCCCTCGAGCTGCCACTGTAAGCTCCACTGTTGAAGAGATTAGTGAGTAACAGCCTGATGAGCCTCCCACAGCCCTCCAGCCTCCTCCTGAGAGTTCTTGGTGTTGTTTAAGAAACAGCCTCCCCTCTAGTCTGTGTTTTCAGGAAGTGGCAAATCCAGCACTTCCATGTCCGATAAGGTCAATCATATCTTGAAATTGTTTAAGCTGAAAGAATGACTCTGCTCTATAAACTGGGGAGAATTATTTCTCATTTTTTGGAGACTTTTATTTTCAGTCCCTTACTTCAATTAAACTTTGAAAACCTGCCTGACTTGCATCAGTTTGTTCTTTTTTTCCACCTAGATTTGCTTATTTCTTCTTGACTGCTAAATTTAGGAAACAAACAGCCAAGGGGAAGTTTTAAAATAAGAAAGGAAAATATTTTCCATGTCATTTTCATCAAAAACAGTTCAACCCAAATCTCCAAGCCTTGTAAATTTTCTTTTAAAACATACACATATCCCTAAATTTTAGATTTAAACAACTCTAACTCCTTTTGAATAACTGCTGCCGAATTTCCTTTTACGACCAGTAAAACAGGTACCTGCTGGGTTTGCCTTTCACTAAATTGACTGGAACTGCAAATAAAAAGACTCTGGTCCTTTTTAATGGATGACTCTTGACTTTTTTTTTTTTTTCCTGAGGCTGCTTTAAACTCCAAACACCTGGTGAACAAAATATAATTCCCAACCACTCCCGACTGCCCTGGGAACAAAAATCTCATCTGATGCTGTGTCTCACATTAAAAGACTGCCATTCATTAGGAGAGCTGGGAAACAGTGCATGAGTCACCATCTCTGAGAACACGGTCTTGCGTTCCACCTCTCCCAAATGAAAAGGCGGGCCCCCTGAGTGTCTCCGCATGCTGCTGGGTTCTGGGGAAGCAGCCAACTCCGCTTGGACTGCCAGTGCTCCTGCCAGTGCTCCTGCTCAACCAGACAGGATGCTGAGGGCGGCACCAGGCTGGCAATCTCAGCTTGGGCACAGGGGAAGCTTGCCTGGGTTACTGAGCGCCTGCCCCAGACATGTCCCCATCTTCCCTTTCAAATTGCATGTATACCAAGTCGTGTCCAACTCTGTGTGACCCTGAGGACTGTAGCCCACCAGGCTCCTCTGTCCGTGGGATTCTCCAGGCAAGAACACTGGAGTGGGTTGCCATTTCCTTATCCAGAGGATCTTCCTGACCCAGGGATCGACCCTGTGTCTCTTACATCTCTAGCATTCGCAGGCAAGTTCTTTACCACTAGGGCTACCTAGGATGTCCTTTTCAAAAGTAGTCATTTATTATAGGATTACCAGCCTGGGCTTCGAAATCTGATGGCCCTGGGATTGAATGCCAAGTGCTTACTGCTCTCTGGCCTTGGAAAGTCACCTAGCCTTTCTGAGCGTGCTTCTTAATCTGGAAAATGGGGATTACGGTGAGGATTCAAGAAGATAATGTAGATGATGGGTTTAGCACAGTAACTGGCATATAAATTATATATTAATTATCATTAGCTTGCCTGCCTTTTTAGCAGTGGCTCTCAACCCTGGCTGAACATTAGAATCATCTGGGAAGATTTTTAACATCCTAACATCTAGGTCCTACCAAAGACTAACTACATCAAAATCTCTGGAGGTGAGTGGCAAGCATCAGGGGTTCTTAAGGCTCTCCAGATGTTCCAATGTGCCACCAAGGCTGAGCTGCTGCTTCCAGCGAATGCAGGGAGGTGAGCGACTACTAGTCACAAGCTACTGAAATTACAGGACCAAGAGTCTGGAGGGACCTAAGCCATCTCCCCTGACCTCCTCCCAGGAGCAGCACTGTGAGTCTGGTTTTCTGGCCTCTATTTGTACTGACCCAGAGTTTCACCATCAGCAAAGCCAAATGCAGGTCAGCTAGAGCCTCCAAGATTACTCTAGAAATGCCACCTTGTAACACTTATGTTTCCAGGCCTGGGAGGTTCTAGTTCAATTACATACCAAGGAGCCCAAGGTAGGGGCTGCCTGGGAAGGTCACTTTGAACTTCTAGTTAGATTTCCCACCATGGCCTGACTTCTCCAGGGTGCTGATAACTGCAGAGCTTTATGACATCAGTGGTCTCACCAAGAAAGGGAGTGGGGGCACATTACCCATTCTGAATTAGGGTCCTCCATTCAAGGATGGGACAGGGCACCAGGTCCACTGTTCCAGACCACCTCTGCTCAGATCCAGGAATATGCCAGTCGCAATCAAGCTCTCTGGGTCTCATTTCCCACTCTCTGCTCAGCCCAGAGGCCATCTAGGGATGGAGGGATTCTAAGGGTGGTCCATGCTAGCAATGTGTGGTGTGAAAGCTCAGTTTCCACCTGCTTATCAGCTTACCCAAGTTGAGTAGAGCATTCCTGGGTCTGTAAGGGGTACCAGAACTCTGGCTGACCCTTCCAGCCACCACTGCTGCAGAGTATGAGGAAAGATTAGGCCTCTTCTAATCTGATACTATCTGCTCACTGAGAGTCTACAATGACCTGGATGCAATCTTCAAGTAGTCTTGCCAAATAGGTGTTTTTTTAATCCTTATTTTACAGAGGTGGAAACTGAAGCCCAGAGAGGTAAAATAACCAGCCCAAGGTCACACAGCTTCTGACTGGCTGGGTTGGGACTAGAATTGAGGTTGTCTGGCTGCAAAGCCTAAGGACAAAGCTTCCTCGGGGTGCCTTCAGACTACTCCGGGGCCAGATGAGCTTGGCACCCGCCTTCCGACTCTGAGTCCCTCAGCTCCCAAGCAAGCTGGCCTTCAGTGCCTGGACCACAAACAGGCCCTGACAAGCACAAGTTAGGGGTGGCCTCCCTCCTGGGCTCAGGGTTCAGAGCATCAGTTCATGGCTTTAATGGGGACCTGCCCAGTGCTGTCATCTCTTGGCCTGACATGAGGATGGAAACATTTCTTTGCTTAGGGCTAGAAAGAACACGGAAAAAATGAGAAGTAGAAGAGCTTGTATTACTCAGACCTAAATAGCACATAACCAGATTTCCTCAGGTCAGCTCAGGCTCTCCTTAGTCTTTCCAGCCAGGGACACCCTCAGGGTCTTGATGGACTTCAGCTGCAGTCACAGTTCAAGGGGGACAAAACTGATTTCCAATCAGATTCCTGTCTGCTGGATTGTATCAATCCTCCAAACAACATTGCCACGCTCTGTGGCTGAGAGCAAGGAGGCCAGCAAAGAGAACTGCTGTGACGGCTCTCAGGGCTCCCCAGGCCCAACACACACCCTCCCCGCCAACATGCGGTATAGGTCCCCACCTCGTTCTGCTCCAGTAACCAAGTGTAGTATGTCACTGTTTGTAAGTTATTGCACTTCTGGTGTTTTATACTCCGAATCTATTGAACTTGAACTTGTCAGATATTAATTGGAAAAATAAAGCAATAATGGGTCACGTAACAGGGCTTTCCTGGTGGCTCAGGTGATAAAGAATCTGCCTGCAATGCAGGAGACTCGGGTTCCATCCCTGGGCTGGGAAGTTCCCTGGAGAAGGAAATGGCAACCCACTGCAGTATTCTTGCCTGGGAAATCACATGGACAGAGGAGCCTGGTGGGCTACAGTCCATGCGGTCACAAATAGAACACTGAGGGTTACAGTAGCCTCCACTGAGATTGGGACCAGCTGGGCCAGGATCAAATTCTATCCATTAGACTCAGCAAGGCCCTGACCACGGGGTGGGCACCTTAGTTTGAGACACTTTTCAGCACAGAGAGCCAAATTAGAGCCAATAGTGGCTGAGGCAGTACATTATTGGCATTGTGGGTCAAGTTCAGAAATACATTACCTGTTGTTCATGACTAATGTGATTAAACAATTAGGTTAGACCCATCAGTAGGAGAAAGCAGGACAGAGACAGACGTTTAAAATCAGGTTAAACGGAAAGAAAAAGGAGGCAGGGAAGGGGAACTGGAAAAAGCAGTCTGCCTCCTGGGTGACTTTCTTAAAGAGCCACTGCCAGGGTGGGTACAACTTGTCCTCTCAGCAGGACCATGCCCCAGGACTGGCCCTCCCCTGCAGCCCAGCATTTTATTTAAGTACAATATACTAAGTGGCTGTAAAGTCTGGAAACAGGGATAATAGTAATATTTTTTAATGGATAGAGACATTTTGATGACTTCTGGGATACGCCAAAGATGTGGTTTTATTCAGTGAGAAATCAGAGACACAGATCATCTGATTACAGATGGATGTGTTGGGATCCAGGGCAGTGCGGTCTTATGTACCGTATTCGTTGCAGCTCTGCACAGTGCACCGAACCATACGTTGTTAATGAGCAACAGCGAACAACCATTTCATGCAATCTAAATGAGCCACTTACTATATATGCTCATCCATGTTTTCCTAGATGTCCACCCCGTGGCTAAACAGAATCTTAAAGAGAAAATGCAGTTCATTCTTGAAAAAGCTTCAGTGATATTAAGATACACATTTTCCCTGACTTAATCTACAAACTCAGGGCAATCCGACTAACAGCAAATAACAACTGTGTTGGGGGTGGGGGGGCAGTGGTAAGGATTCAGCTAGGAGAGTTTAAACATGAGTGAACAAACAGTGAAAATCTGAAAAAAATTAAAGATAGAGAAATAGACCTACCAGATATTAAGACATATCAAAGACTGTAGATTTTGTATGGCAAGACACTACTAGCATAATACCAAACAGATCAGTAAAAGAAAATGGAGAGATCAGAAATAGATCCAAGTAAATATGAAGGGTTGTCATAAGATACAGTTGCATTTCAAATGGCAGGGGGAAGGGGAAGGATGTGCTATTCAGTGAATGATGTTAGCAACGCGACGAGATGCCACAGAAACAAAGAAAGCTGAATGCATTTCCCAAACCAAAATTAATTCTAGGTGGCTCAAAAAATTTTAATTTAAAAAAGGAACTGAGAAGTGTAAAGAGAAAATTGCTTACTTTTTATTCTATTTTTTGGCAATCTTCAACATAAAATTCAAATGTTATTTTTAAAACTACATAAAGACTTTTAAAACTAGAAATACCAGAAATTCAAGATACAAATATCGCACTGGGAAAAAAGTATATTAGCCAAATATATGCCAAAGAACTAACTTCTTTAATATACAAAGAGCTCTTATGAATCAAAGAGCCAACAATTCACAAGAAATGTAGACATACTACAAACTACAAATGGTGGAGAGGGTGCAGAGAAAAGGGAGCCCTCCCACACTGTTGGTGGGAATGTAGGTTGGTGCAGTCACTATGGAAAACAGTATGGAGTGACTGATTGAGGGACAGTCTCTCAGGAGGTACCTCAAAAAAACTGAAAATAAAACTATTAATACCATATGACCCAGCAATCCCACTCCTGGGCAAATGTCCAGGTACAACTATAACTCAAAAAGATACAGGCACCACTATGTCCATAGCAGCACCATTCACAATAGCCAAGACATGGAAGCAGCCTAAATATCCATCAACAGACGACTGGATAAAGATGTGGCACATATACACGATGGAGTATTATTCAGACATAAGAAGGAATGAAATAACATGATTTGCAGCAACATGGATAGATCTAGAGATTATCATACTAGGCCAGAAAGAGAAAGACAAATACCGTATCAGTTCAGTTCAGTTCAGTCACTCAGTCGTGTCCGACTCTTTGCGACCCCATGAATCGCAGCATGCCAGGCCTCCCTGTCCATCACCAACTCCCGGAGTTCACTCAGACTCACGTCCATCGAGTCAGTGATGCCATCCAGCCATCTCATCCTCTGGCGTCCCCTTCTCCTCCTGCCCCCAATCCCTCCCAGCATCAGAGTCTTTTCCAATGAGTCAACTCTTCGCATGAGGTGGCCCAAGTACTGGAGTTTCAGCTTTAGCATCAGTCCTATGATGATATACCATATGGTATCACCTATATGTGGAATGTAAAATATGACACAAATAAACCTATTTATGAAACAGATACACAGATGTAGAAAATAGACCTGTGGTTGCCAAGGTGGGCTGAGTCGGGGAGGGATGAGCTCAGAGCTTGGGGTTAGTAGACGCAAACTCTTCCTGGAATGGATGCACAACAAGGTCCTACACTATAGCACAGAGAACTGCTGTCAACATCCTGGACAAACTATAATGAAAAAGAATATTTAAAAGAATATAGGGACTTCCCTCAGTGGTTAAGAATCTACCTGCCAATGCAGAGGACACGGGTTCAATCCTTGGTATGGGAAGTAGGATCCCACATGCCACGGGGCAACTAAGCCTGTGCACCACAACAACGGAGCCCACAGCCTAGAGCCTGTGCTCTGAAGCAAGAGAAGCCACTGCCATCAGGAGCCTGTGCACCACAACCATAAAGTAGCCCCTGATCACTGCAGCTACAAAAAGCCTGTGCACAGTAATGAAGATGCAAAACAGTCATACATAAATATTATTTTAAAAGATGCCACCTAATTACCAGGCTTCAGTTTCTTAAAAATTAAAAAAAAAAAAGAAATGTAGATGTAAAAGTTTGTATACATGGCTGTAAACTACCACCCTGCTTATTTAACTTATATGTACATCATGTGAAATGCTGGGCTGGATGAATCACAAGCTGGAATTAAGATTGCCAGGAGAAACTTCAAGAATTTCAGATATGCAGATGACACCACTCTAAGGGCAGAAAGTGAAGAGGAACTAAAGAGCCTCTTGATGAAGGTAAAAGAGGAGAGAGAAAAAGCTGGCTAAAATCTCAACACTCAAAAAACTAAGATCAAGGCATCTGGTCCCATCACTTCATCCCAAATAGAAGGGGAAAAAATGGAAGCAGTGACAGACTTTATTTTCTTAGGCTCCAAAATCATGATAACTACACCATGAAATTAAAAGATGTTTGCTCCTTGGAAGGAAAGCTATGACAAAACTAGACAGTATATTAAAAAGCAGAGACACCACTTTGCCAACAAAGGTACATCTAGTCAAAGCTATGGTTTTTCCAGTAGTCATGTATGGATGCGAGAGTTGGACCATAAAGAAGGATGAATGATGAACTGATGCCTTCAGACTGTGGTACTGGAGAAGACTCTTGAGAGTCCCTTGGACTGCAAGGAGATCAAACCAATCAATCCTAAAGGAAATCAATCAACTCTGATTATTCATTGAAAGAACTGATGCTGAAGCTGAAGCTCCAATACTTTGGCCACCTGATGTGAAGAGCTGACTTACTGGAAAAGACCCTGATGCTGGGAAAGACTGAAGGCAAAAGGAGAAGGGGACAACAGAGGATGAGATGGTTAGATGATATCACCAACTCAATGGACATGAATTTGAGCTAACTCTGGAAGACACTGAATGGCAGGGGAACCTGGCATGCTGCAGTCCATGTGGTCACAAAGAGTCAGACATGACTTACAATTGAACGACAGACATAAAAGGTGTCAACAAGTAGTCTGTAGAAATATGACATACAAATGACCAACAATAAATGATAGATGTTCAATGTCACTGATTATTAAATAAATACAAGTTAAAACAAGATACAACTTATTGCCAATTTAGTAAGTCAGTTCAGTCGCTCAGTTGTGTCTGACTCTTTGTGATCCCATGGACTGCACACACCAGGCTTCCCTGTCCATTCCAACTCTTGAAGCTTGCTCAAACTCATGTATCACGTCGGTGATGCCATCCAACCATCTCATCCTCTGTTGTCCCCTTCTCCTCCCACCCTCAATCTTTCCCAGTATCAGGGTCTTTTCCAATGAGTCAGCTCTTCACATCAGGTGGCCAAAGTTTTGGAATTTCAGCTTCAGCATCAGTCCTTCCAATGAATATTCAGGACTGATTTCCTTTAGGATGGACTGGTTGGATCTCCTTGCAGTCCAAGGGACCCTCAAGAGTCTTCTCCAACACCACAGTTCAAAAGCATCAGTTCTTCGGCACTCAGCTTTCTTTATAGTCCAACTCTCACATCCATATGTGACTACTGGAAAAACCATAGCTTTGATTAGACAGACTTTTGTCAGCAAAGTAATGTCTCTGCTTTTTAATATGCTGTCTAGGTTGGTCATAGCTTTTCTTCCAAGGAGCAAGCATCTTTTAATTTCATGGCTGCAGTCACCATCTGCAGTGACTTTGGAGCCCCAAAAATAAAGTCTCCCACTGTTTCTATTGTTTCCCCATCTATTTGCCATAAAGTGATGGGACTGGATGCCATGATCTTAGTTTTCTGAGTGCTGAGTTTTAAGTCAGCTTTTTCACTCTCCTCTTTCACTTTCATCAAGAGGCTCTTTAGTTCTTCTTTGCTTTCTGCCATACTGCTAAGTCGCTTCAGTCATGTCTGACTCTGTGTGACCCCAGAGACGGTAGCCCAGCAGGTTCCCCTGTCCCTGGGATTCTCCAGGCAAGAACACTGGAGTGGGTTGCCATTTCCTTCTCCAATGCATGAAGGTGAAAAGAGAAAGTGAAGTCACTTAGTCATGTCCGACTCTTAGCGACCCCATGGACTGCAGCCCACCAGGCTCCTCCATCCAATGGACTTTTCAGGCAAGAGTCCTGGAATGGGGTGCCATTGCCTTCAAGGGTGGTGTTAATCTGTGTATCTGAGGTTATTGATATTTCTCCCAGCAATCTTGATTCCAGTTTGTGGAAATTAAGTAAATTCAAAGATAATTATTACTATAATGTATTTTGAAAGCTTGAAGAAATAGGAGCCCTTATATGTTGGTGGATTATCAACCAATATGACCAAGGCTGACAACATCAGCATTTTTAAAAAATATTTACTTATTTGGGGTGTCAGGTTTTAGTTGCAGCACTTGGGCTTTCCAGTTGTGGTGCACAGGCTCCAGAGCACACAAGCTCAGTAGTTGTGGTTCGAGGGCTTACTTGCCCCACGGCGTGTGGGATCTTAGTTCCCTGACCAGGAATTCAACCCACATCCCTTGCATTGCAAGGTGAATTCTTAACCACTGGACTACCAGGGAAGTTCCAACACCAGCATTTTAAATGCTATTAATGCCATTTGACTCAGTAGAAGTTTCAAATTTATATAAACATATACCTGATTTTCCTGAGACAGTCCTAGTATTATTTCCTGAGTGTACTCTCAGGACCCCCTCTGATTTAGAATTTGTGTTAGTTTATGTGACAGATTATATGATCACCTTACATTTCTAGATATTAACTCTATAATTAAACTCACATGAGTATTTGAAATGTACAAGTACCTTAATTACAGTATCATTTATTTAAAATACTGGAAACAATTAAAATGTCCATCAGTAGAGGACTGATTAAATTACAGTTTATTCTTACCATAGAATTCTAAACAAATGTTAGGAGGAATAAGTTATGTATGAATATTGTGATTCATTTTGTATAAAGAGTTCATAAATATATGCATATATAAATGCATAGATCTATTTGCAAAAATATATAGTAGAGTGTCAGGCTTCTTTCATAGCTCAGTTGGTAAAGAATCTGCCTGCAATACAGGAGACTTGGGTTTGATTTCTGGGTCAGGAAGATCCCCTGGAGAAGGAAATGGCAACCCACTCCAGTATTCTCACCTGGAAAATCCCATCGACAGAGGAGCCTGTCAGGCTACAGACCATGGGATGGCAAGAGTCGGACACAACTTAGAGACTAAACCACCACCATGGTAGAGTGCTAAATAGTGGTCATTCCAGCAAGTGGCACTTCCAAGAGTGGGCTGGAAAATGAAGGAATTTTACCTTTTCCTTTATACAAATAAATACAAAAGTATTTATTCTTTTCAGTTCAGTTGCTCAGTCGTGTCCGACTCTTTGCGACCCTATGAATTGAAGCACACCAGGCCTCCCTGTCCATCACCAACTCCCGGAGTTCACTCAAACTCATGTCCATCGAGTTGGTGATGCCATCCAGCCACTCATCCTCTGTCGTCCGTTTCTCCTCCTGCCCCAATCCCTCCTAGCATCAGGTTCTTTTCCAATGAGTTGACTCTTCGCATGAAGTGGCTAAAGTATTGGAGTTTCACCTTCAGCATCAGTCCTTCCAATGAACACCCAGGACTGATCTCCTTTAGGATGGACTGGTTGGATCTCCTTACAGTCCAAGGGACTCTCAAGAGTCTTCTCCAACACCACAGTTCAAAAGCATCAATTCGTCGGTGCTCAGCTTTCTTCACAGTCCAACTTTCACATCCATACATGACCACAGGAAAAACCATAGCCTTGACTAGATGGATCTTTGTTGGCAAAGTAATATCTCGGCTTTTCAACATGCTATCTAGGTTGGTCACAACTTTCCTTTCAAGGAGTAAAGGTCTTTTAATTTCATGGCTGCAGTCACCATCTGCAGTGACTTTGGAGCCCAGAAAAATAAAGTCTGACACTTTTTCCACTGTTTCCCCATCTATTTCCCATGAAGTGATGGGACCAGATGCCATGATCTTCGTTTTCTGAATGTTGAGCTTTAAGCCAACTTTTTCACTCTCCACTTTCACTTTCATCAAGAGGCTTTTTAGTTCCTCTTCATTTTCTGCCATAAGGGTGGTGTCATCTGCATATCTGAGGTTATTAATATTTTTCCCAGCAATCTTGAT